>NW_020291140.1:277881-800748 GCF_003184625.1 Aspergillus neoniger CBS 115656 | reverse complement strand
CTACTCTGTAATACCAGTCAGTATTAATGCGAACAAAAAAAAAAAAAAAAAAAAAAAAAAAAAAAAAAAAAACGCACGAATTTTGCGTCTCTACAACTTCGTCCTGGGACTTGTTTGGCCCCCATACCAAACACTTCCTTCCTCCTCGCTCGCACTCCAAAAACAGCAGTCTTACAAGAAGGATGTAATAGAGCACTCAAGGACATATTAGCCTCGTAGTGGAGTATATAGCTGAGCAATTCATCTCTCGTAACTAATTGATATCTATACCCTCCTCATGAGAAACGATACAAACTTGATAAAGAACGACAGCATGGACTCAGGGCATGTACCCACTCCAGTACCACCACCGCCTCTGGCGATTCAAATACCCAATCAATCAGAAAACGGGCCAACGAACATCAGCTTTCCCATTAACGTCTCTGTGCTCCCCGTGGAAAAAGAAGAGACACCCTCACGTCAGAGCATTGACACCCGTCTCTTCCTCTGGCCCAGTACCTACCGATACATCTTTTCCCTTGTCTTCCTCGGAAATGTGGCTGCTTTGATCTACTTCATTCTCAGAGATTGGTCTGCGATTCGGTTCGTGGATGCTGCGGCAGCGAACTTCTTAGTAAGCGCCTTGGCTCGTCAGGCGATCGTGGTAAATGGGATGTTTCAGATAGTGTGCTCCTTATCACTCCGCCTACCCCTACGTCTTCGTCGTGTGGCAGCCAACATTTACCATTACGGCGGCGTGCATAGCGGTTGCGGCGTGGCTGCGCTGATCTGGTATGTCGGGGCAGTTGTCATGCTGACCCGGCTGGCCATCAGGGTCTGGAGGAACTCCCATCATCATCTCTCCAATCACACTCTGATTACGTTGATCCTTGCCTATCTCGTCCTCGTTCTGCTAGCTGTTATCATCGCAGTGGCCTATCCCACGGTCCGACTCCGCTATCATAATTCCTTCGAGTTCGCCCATCGCTTCCTCACCTGGCTAGTCGTTGCGCTGTTCCTGAGTCTTCTGGTGCTCGTGGTGGGAGACTCCTCTCTCACACCTAGTACTGCTACTATTTCAGTATCCCCCGCGGCCAGCCTCGTCCGTCTCCCCGCCTTCTGGTGCGTCCTGACCACCGTCATCGCCATCATTCAGCCCTGGACACGCCTGCGACGCATCCGCGTACAGGCAGAGCGGCTCTCCACTCATGCCATCCGTCTCCACCTGTCTGGAGCTGACTCACGGTTCGGGAAAACCATCTCACTCGCTACGCACCCACTGCAGGACTGGCATAGCTTCGCCACGTTCCCGGATGAGCCACGCTGCATAGATATTGACGACGAGGAGGCGGCGGCAACCGCAAAGACAAGCGCAGCCAAGGACTACTACTACTGTTCGGTCCTGGTATCCAGGGCGGGAGACTGGACGGGAGCGCGAATCAACGAGCCCCCGACAGAATTATGGACCCGGGGTGAACAGCCGTACGGATTCACCCGAGTGATGCGACTCTTCAGGCGCGTGGTGATCGTGGCAACAGGCTCCGGGATCGGCCCCTGCCTCGCATTTCTAGCGGAAGGAGGAGAAGCGTGTCGTCGCCCTGCCATTCGTCTGGTGTGGCAGACTAGGTCGCCGCAGCGAACGTACGGATCGCGGGTGTTGGACTTAGTGCATCGGTTGGACCCGGAGGCCATGATACTCGACACTTCCAAGCAAGGTCGGCGTGTGGACCTGCTCCCGTGGGTCGTCGACCATTGCTTGGCCTATTGCGGCTTCGAGGCTGAAATGGTCTGTGTCATTAGCAATCGGAGCTTGACCCATACCCTAGTTTCTCAGCTTCGGAGCCGAGGGATTCCTGCAATGGGGCCGCTATTTGATTCATGAGGACTACGTATATACTAGATAGATAAATAGATATTCAGAGCAAAATCAAAAAATGAACATGATGGTCTGATGCGTCCTGTGCAATATTAGTATTCCCCACTTAATCAATCCTTCCCGTCACTTTAGCCCTCCCTAGTGTGCTTACTCTCCTAGTGCTTACTTTCTAGTTCCCCTCTACTACTACCAAACCAACCAGTAATCTACCTCAACTCCCCAAACACCCCTTCAATCCTTCTAATCCCCTCAGTCAACGTCTCCGGCGCCACCCCAAACGTGACTCTCATCCACCCATGCTGATAATTCCCCGGCATATGGTACGCTGACCCCGGCACGACCGCAACCCCAGCCTGACGATATTTCCCACATGCAGCTAGCTCATCCTCCCGCGTCTGAGCTCGCGGAGCCAATCGAGCCATCAGGAACACTGCCGCGGTCCCTGGAATGTATGTAATACCAATACGACGAAACGCTTCTGTCACGGTACAATATGCCACGGCGAGCCCCATGCAATTCTGCTTTAGTATGTCCGGGAGACGGGAAGATGTCAGAATGGCTATTGCTCCGATTGTGGAGAGCGCAGATACTTGGACAGCCCCGGCTAGTCCAACTGTGCGTCGTAGGGGATTGTTTCGGGTTGCTATGCATCCCTGATGGACCGGTTTCGTTAACACACACAGATTTTCTTTGAAAAAAAAAAAAAAAAAAAAAAAAAAAAAAAAAAAAAAAAAAAAAGGAATTATAAACCAAAGCAATTTGTCGGAAGAGGAATCTTACCAGACGAATCCCACTAGCCGCTAGATCCTTGCTCATACTCCAGAGAACATGCACGCGTGAAGGGTCCAGACCGACGGTTGAGGGGTCGATACTTAGGACGGATTTGAATGCAGACCAGTTCTGAAGACCGGGACTGGTGAATGTGCTGAGGGCGAATACCTCGTCGGAGATGAGGTGGAGGTTGTGGTCTCGACAGAATGCCATACATTGCTTTAGGACGTGAGGAGGGTATGGTCGGCCAAGGGGATTGTGTGGATGGGAGAGAACGACAGCTTTGATGGGACATTTAGCTTCCTTGTAGTGCTTTTCGAGTGCAGTGACTAGTGTGCTGTCGTGGAATGACTCCTCTAGTTCGGTAACTTCGACACCGATGATTTGGACTTGGGACCGAACGGCGAAGAAGGTGTCGTAGCCACCTGGTTTGTTTTGTTGGTTAGTTTCAAAGGAAAAAGAGAGGAGACAGGGGGGGGGTGGGAACATACTCCAGTACGGACATGGTACTAGGACACCATCCTCCGGATCACACAACTGGTACAGCAGGATATCAAGTCCAGCAGAAGTGCCGGGTGTGACTGCCAGATGGTCGGTCTCAATTGGGGTGTATGGTTCGAAGTAGCGGTTGAATGTCGTCGCAAGCGCATCCAGTAATGGTGGGTAACCGCAGAGGCCTTTGGGCCAGTCGAGATGCTAGTAGAAACAAACCATCGGTTAGCAATTAGCTGCAGCATTTAGAGCTACCATCTAGGTATAGACCTCACCTGCGAGCTTAACCCTTCGCCAATGCATGTTTTCAAGATAGAGAGGATCTCGCTTCTAATTACATGGTTTTCCGCTAAGGTCAAGTCGATTCCGTGCCATGTGAAGTTGGGATTTAGGAGGTAGGGCGGAAACCGTGTAAGAACATCCGTCAGGTTCTTATGTCCTCGATGGGAAAATGATGATTCCATTATGCAGTAGAAGCAGATAAAAATTGTTCGAGACCTGGTAGAGTGCAAGAGGTAGGGTTGAAGATTGTCTTCACCCGGATTGGAGGTGGGGGATATGACCCTGGTATATCTTCGAACAACAGTAAACCGTAGTGTCGTATCGACGGGACATGCACTATTCGATTGACGAGTGTGAGTTCATGGAATGCATTAGACTTTCTCGTTCAAGGCTTTGCGATACGGGAACTTGCCAATCTACTTTTTCAGCCCCCAAACTAGCATGTATGACTAGTTTGTGACGAGTTGCTAGCGCGGCTTACGCCTCTTAGTATCCCCAAGTCTCGACCATAGCAACAAAGTAAGTGTTACTTCGCTTCAAGTTAGTATCATTGACGTCGGCTAAATGTCTCAGGTGTTAATCTAGTATTTTGTTCATTCAGACCGTTTATCTCTCTCATGTAAGCGCAATGCCTTCGTTCGCCCCCACTCAGAAAATAACATGTCTCAAACCCCCCAATCCTCGACCCATAAGCTTACATTTGCTTCTCAATTAACCATATCCTTCAATTTGAGACTCTCCAAGGTTAACAGACTGCCCTCCATCTCCATCGCAATCAAAAACGAAAAGAAAACACTTTGACTGTAGAGATGGAAAGCCAGAAGGCCCTCCGACTCACGGCATTTCGCTACAAGAAAGAAGGCACCACAGAAGCCCAGCTACAGACTTACATGACGCAAGTCTTTGGACCGCGCGCCGCACCCATTCAAGTTCGTCATGGTGTTCTCAAAGTGATACAAGTCAGTCCCCGACCCCTTTTGCAGCATATCAAGTCCACTTTGGATCTATTAGCTGATCTGGGTAAACAACAGTATCACACTCCCAGCAGTAGTAAGAAGCTCATCACCGAGAAGATCCCTTGGGCGCTTGGAAGAGGCTGGACGCTAGATGATCATGATGTGATCATCTCGGTGTACGTCCCTAACGCAGAGACCATGGCGGCTATCGTCAACGACCCCGAATTCCAGGAGCTGTTGAGCGGTGACTCTGAGATTTTGCAACCGACGGCTAAAGTGACCGCTGGGTGGGATGAAGTCTTTGTGGATAATGGGCAGGTTGTGACTATGGATAGAAGTAATAGATTGGGAGAGAGCAGGGAGACTGTTTGAAGAGAATGGGAGGTTAGGTGAAACATTCAAATTGATGTTGATTATGGTCGGATATAGATGGGAAACCGGCAGCTGGGTTACAGGGTCCAGTTGATTTTCCTTCGGCTGCAAGCATCCCGAGATACCATATTCCCCTCCTCCAGCTGTCCAGGGGATCGCCGAAGAGACAACTATGCTATAGCAAACTATCAAAATTACATGTACTCAACTTACATAATCCCGCTATTATCAACCAAGACTTGTCCACTATTTGTTCTCTGACCTGCTCCGACCTTTTTCTTAGAAAGATGAACTTCCCACAGCCCAACAACACACCTAAAAAGCGCTCCCTTGAAAGGGCATGGACCCCTCCAAGATCAATATTATCAAGCAAATTACGTCCTCTGATTCTTCTGCAATATTCGAGGTAGATCTAGATGGACAAAAGTATACAATGAAGCTTTTCCACGACAACGGCGACGACCCAGGATATACCGAAAAAGGACGTGATTTGAACCGGTTTCGCTGCGAGTTAAATGCATACAAGAAGCTTCTCACATCCGGTGTTTGTGCACGCGGTTTCGTGCCAAACTTCTACGGCTACATCAATCGAATGGATCCTGCAGCATTCCAGCAGCCTGCTTTACAATCTTTCACCCAAGACAAGCTAATGCCGAGAGCAATATTTCTAGAATATTTCCCAGATGCAGAGAATTTGAACTGCGTGAACTACTCGGATGCGCTCTATCCCCAGGCCATTGAGGGGATGCATGAGATACACAGGGCGGGTGTTCACCATCAAGACATCTACCCCAAAAACCTTCTCCTTGTTCGTGGAGAAAAAAAGAACCCCGATAGGCTGGTCTGGATTGACTTTGATGTTGCAACGACCTTCACCGACTTTGGACCTGAACAGCTGGCCCGCTGTGATCACGAAATTGCGCTTGTGAAGGGATTTATGGAAGCTTTGGTATGGCTTCTCCATTTGCTGTCTACAATCGGAATGATTCGTTTAGTATGCTAACTACAAATGAATCCAGAGAGATGACCAGGCTGAGGGACTCCCGCCGAATACAAAATTCTATTAAGGGTTCCATAGGCTCTTTCCATATACTTTGACGATGTTTGGTGGCATTGACGCGTGCTTGTTTTTGTATGAACAGATATCAGTCGGGGCGGAGTTCCAAACAAGAGGCCGTTTTGTTCTATTTTTTTTTTTTTAACTCTTTATATAACCATGATCTGTCATTCGTTTTATTTCATTTTTTATGCCCCTTCGGGTTTGATGGTCTATAGTCTACTATGAGGCTCGGGAATATCTATACTCTTTATTTCCCCTCAAAGGAGTTCTTGTTATATAGTTATGTATGCTGCTCAGGATTGTGCATTGGGGATATATATTTAGGGGGAGGTAAGTGGGTAGTAGGTAGCTGGTGAGTATGAAATCATCAAGGAGTGTGTCATAAATGTGTTATAATTTGGGCCCGTGAAGGGTCATGGTAAGAAAGAAGAAGAGAAGGAGGAGGAGGATGTTATGGAAGACATTATAAAAAATATTATACTTAAAATCCTATAAATAGTATATACACACCTCGGTTCATGGTAGAGGACGAGAGAGTCAATGCTTCAGACTGTAGGTTTGTGGGATTTGGGGTTACTTTATTTACGAGGGAGGGGTACTAGGCTTTAAACAATGGGGTATTGAGAGTGGCTAGTCAAAGACTGGATTATCCTTAAGAAGACCTGGTTATTGGTCTGTTATGTTGGTGGCTGGCTTGATGTCTGATGTAGGAAGAAAGAAATGCATGGCCTATCGTTTGGGATTCTTGTCTGAGTTGTGCTAGAGCGAGAGGCTGCGGTGTTAGGCAGATTCATCTATCACTAGTATCAGGTACAGTTTAGCAGGAATATACTGTCTACAGATATTACAAGGTATCATCGTAAGCCGTTAGAATTAGCCTATACAACAAAGAAAAGCAGAGACGCAAACCCGGTCACTAGACACATAGATAAGAGTATATGAAGAAATGAAACAGACACCAAAGGTTATATCTACTATATGAAACTTTCAACTGTACGGAGAAGGGAAAGATAAGCCAAGTCCTGTCGTGATGAATGTACCAGGGACGACAGATACAGGTTTATGAACAACTCCAAGCAGATCGGAAGCAAGAGAAAAAATTGTTCAGGAAACTATAGACAAATCAAGCGGGACTCGCTTAGAACTGGTCAATGCAACCCCAGTACTGCTCAACGTCGTACTCGCCGGGGTCCTTCCACAGGTCGTTGGCGTAGGAGAAGAAGACGGACAGCTCTCCAACGGACTCGCGGATGCCCTTGATGGCGGTGGCCTGCTCGGTGGTACCGGGGACGGCAGCACCGTTGGCGTTACCCTTGCTCGGCCAGCCGGTCTCGAGGTTGATGACATCCATGTTGGTACAGATCTTCTTCAGGAGGGCGACCTCGGAGGAGGCGAAGGTACCGGCCTCAGCGGCGGTGGTCTCGGAGTTGAAGAAGGGGTGGATGTTGGCACCGAGGACGTCAACGACAGAGCACAGGGTGCTGCTGCCGTACTCCTGCCAGATGTCGACAGGCTCAGTGGTGGTGATCTGGCCAGTGTAGCCGGCAGCCTCGAAGCTGGACTTGCAGGAGGAGATGAAGGTGGCGAGCTCGCTGGCGGTGGTGTAACCGTCGGAGATGGCCTCGTTACCGACAACGATGAGGGAAACCATAGACCACTGACTCCACTCGGTGATGGCAGTGACCTGGTCCTGAGCACCCGAGGTGCCGGTGCTGGAGATGTAGACACCGAGGATCAGCTTGAGGCCGTACTTGCTGGCAGCGGAACCAACGTATTCGAGGGTGCTGCAGTCGGTGGAGTAGAGACGGATGTGGGTGAAGCCCTTGTTGGCGATGGTCTCAATGTCCGACTCGACGGTGGCCTTGGACTTGCAACCACCGGAGTTGCTGTAGGGAGTGTAGGTCATTCCCATGCTGTTGCCGCTGGCGCTGACGCCAGAGCTGGCGGCGGCGCTGGAGCTGGCCACAGTGCTGGACTGAACGGAGGAAGTGACAGCGGCAGCGGTGGTGGTGGCAGGAGCCGGGGTGGTCACCACAACAGCGCTAGTGGTAGCGGCAGCAGGGGTGCTGGTGGGCTCGTTGGCGTTGGCGAAGGGGCAAGTGTAGGTGTAGTCAGTAACGGTGGCGGTCACAGTGATAGCGCTGTGGGTGTAGGTGCCGGGGGTGACCGTGGAGACGGTGGGGTAGGTCACGACGGTGTTGGAGGGAACGTAGGTGGTGGTGGGGGCAATGGTGTAGGTACCAGCCTCGGGGCAGACGTAGGTGGTGGTCTGGATGATGCTGGTGACGGTGGAGCCAGAGGGGGAGACGGTGGCGTAGGGGCAGGTGACGGTGGTCGATGTCTCGACGATGGTGGTGACACCACCGTAGGTCTGGGTACCGCTAGCCAGGGAGGTGGTGGTGCCAGCGACAACGGAGGTGGTATCGGAGACGGTCACGGTAGCCGCGGGGATAGTGTAGACACCAGTGGAGGAGAAGGTGGTGGTCTCCGGAGTGGGGACAACAGCCTGGCTGGAGGTGGTAGCAGCAGCGACAGGGGTGGAGGAAGAGACCTGGCCGACATTGCCGCCAGCAGCACCGGTGGCAGCGACACCCTCGGGGGTGGAGGAAGTGCCAGAAGCAGCACCGGCAGCACCACCGGTGGCACCACCAGCAGCGGGGGTAGACTCGCTGGGAGAGGCGTTGCCAGCAGCACCGCCAGTAGCACCAGCACCCTCGGCAGTGGTAGCAGCCTCAGCAGGGGCAGTCGACTCGCCGGGGGTAGCGACAACGGTGACGGTGGTGTAGCTGGTGGAGTGGAGGGTGGTGACGACGTCGGAAGTCACAGTGGTAGGGACAGCAGCGGGCACGACTGTGATGGTCAGTGTATTGTCCACATCGCAAGTCGCATATCAACTGGAATGTTGGAATGCGGGGGATAAGGATTGACTCACGGGTAGGGGTTCCCCAGACGGTGATGACCTCGGTGGTGCAGCCGCAAGACTCCTCGGGCTCAGCCTGAACGGCACGACGCTGGTGGAAAGAGTCGTGACCGTGACGACGCATGTGAGCGCCGCCATCAGCCAGCGCGGTACCGGCGAGGGCAGCCGCAGTGGCAAGGAAAGCACCCTTCATCTTGACGGTAAGGGTGAAATCAATGAGGGGGGTTCGGGAACAAATTCAATCGCAATGAATGCCCGCTAAAAGAGTGAAGCGGTGGTCAAGTTTGCAGAGTGAGAAGAGAACGCGGGAGAGGGAGGGAGGGAGGGAGGGAGAAAAGGGCACGCCGGCCTCTTTTTGATATCTTTCTCTGGGAGGGAGAAAGAGACAA
The DNA here is from genome assembly GCF_003184625.1 of Aspergillus neoniger CBS 115656. Taxonomy (NCBI): domain Eukaryota; kingdom Fungi; phylum Ascomycota; class Eurotiomycetes; order Eurotiales; family Aspergillaceae; genus Aspergillus; species Aspergillus neoniger. The sequence goes on along the minus strand of NW_020291140.1, from coordinate 791,651 downwards.
ACGATCTGCAAAACAAACCCGAGAGGGAAAACAAAAAAGAGGGGAAGGAGAGAGGGAAAAAGAAGAAGAAGAAGAAGAAGAAGGAAAGGGAAAAGAGGCAAGTCTGGCCCAGCAGGGAAAAAGCCCCCAAGCAAACAAAAGGGGGCGGGAGTGGATGGATGGATGCCAGGCACCCACTGGCCGCTATTGGACTGGATGTCCGCACGGCTCGGATAGCCTGGTGGAGTCGAGTCTAGTATTAGTTTGCACGTCGTCCATTCTCTTCTTGGGGGTTTCAGAATATCTTTTGTTCCATTCCCTCGATGCGGTGACGGTGACCGTTAGCTGCAATCCTGACATTCAGGGTCTGGCTACTATTTTCTGGGTCGATGGGCCATCGATGAGTGGAAGAGGAGTCAAACGACGTGTCTACTGTCTACTGAGTTGTTCGACACAGAAACTGACCCCGGACATGGATGATTTGGATTAAGATTTTCCGATGGTGGAAGGAAAACTCTATTGCCAGACGGGGGGCTCCTACGTAGGCACCCCTCTATCACATCTGTCTCCTGATGACAGGGAACAATCCATCATTGAGACGTGTAGTTATTCCGTATTCCTGTATGTACAGCATAAGAAATTTAATTAGTGTACAACAATAATCAAAGCAGTCACAACCATCTAACAGAGTGGCAACCACACAACATCCAAGTGAAATGAGATTCAGCAACAGAGGCTGCTTTGTGCAGCTGCAAGGAACACTGGAAAAGTCAGGAATCCACCCCGCCTGCAGGAGGTGTTGTGGCTTTGCCCGATCAGGTACAGTGGCTGCCTCCACTGTCTGACTTTGCGGGAGATCATTGGATGAAGGCGAGCACCTTAATTTCCGGGGACCCACCGCAACCCGGATTAGCGACCAAAGGGCAACACAGCCAGAAATGAGCAAAAGTCGGGCGCAATAATGGATGGCCCAGAGACCGACCCATGGTTGGACTCAGCCTCTGCACGGTTAATAGGAGAGCGTTATTTCAGGTACGGGGTCTGAAAGGCTGGATGAAACAAGCAGATACGCAGAGAGGCAAAAGCAGTGCAGTCAGAAGGCTGAAGGCTGAAGGCTGAAGGCTGAAGCAGAAAGAGGCGAATTCATAAGAATAGAAACAGCCCCCGGGTAACTTTTCTGTCTGTCTGACAGCCACCGTTCGGCTACTATCCGGTTACTATCCGGTTACCATTCCATTGCCATTGCCATTGCCATTGCTATTGCCCCTGGAAATTACTGTCGGTTTACTGAGATCTATCCATAGTAATAATATGATCAAAATATCCAACATTACTGTACTGAGTTTATCACCCGGCGCAAGGTTCACTCCCTCCGCATCATCTCCTAGTCAATAATTGTCAATAAATCCATGGATTCACTTAGCTAACTATCTATCTTATACTCGCTGATCCATCTGGAATCACCTTGACTTTCACTCTCACCGTCCTAGCAACCCACGCCGATCAGATCAATTCATTTCATTCGAGTATTCCTAGTGAAGTGTTTCTCTGTGGAGATGTCTCTCACTGGCACTCCAGCAATGCCGAGAACCGAAACGAGGCCTGGCCTTCTTGGCTTCACCTCGACACTCACAGCAACTCTCTGTCTTAAATTTCCCACACGAGTCAGGGTCTGTCAGTGGCGGCCAAAGTCAACCCAACCCCTCGTGCTCACGCCTCAGACCCCTGACCACTCTGCCCATCACTTCGACTTACCCCATATCAGATCAGATCAGATCCAGGATCCCTCGACTACATACGTACTACATAAGTACGATACGAGCAGCCAAACTATTGACTATTGAAACAACTCTTGAAAATATGTAAAAAACACACCGAACTATTCACAAATACCATTAACCCTACAAAATAGAAATTGATCATCGTCCGCCCGGTCTCGACCGGTCAGTGCAGAGTCTCCACTGCGGACCGATTTGCCCCTGACCAGGCTTGGCTTGAGCCTATCTGAGAGAGAGAGAGAGAGAGAGAGAGAGAGAGCGAAGTCGTTGAGTGCGCTGATTTGGGAAAGCTGAGCTGAAATTTAGAGAATGTGTGTGTGTTGTCTTGGATGAATTTGGGCTAATTTTCAATAGTCGCGTTGGGGTGTGAGACATGATGGTGTAGTAGCTGTTGACCCCTGAATTTGGGGGTGAGACCCTGATGCTATTACTACGAGGGTATATAGCTGGGGCGATGACTCGTATTATTGTAGTGCTGACTGACGGGTTCTGGAAGATTCGGATATTGCCGATGCTCGCTTATGAGTAGAGGATGATGTGTTGAGTGAGTGGTTGTGTAGCTAGGAGATACCCTAAGTAGAGGACGGAGGTGTAGTGGGTGTTGAGCTGGGCTGACCGATCCGAGGAATGTGTCAGTTTGACGCCCACCCACACACATAGAATCCCACTGACATAACTGACAGGACATTTATAATTCCTCAGCAATTATGTCAATGGTATCCCCTACATGAGTCCTCCGTACCCTGTACCTCAACTCATGGTTGAGAAACCACATGGCTGAAGCCGACCGACCGGTCGCAAGTTACACAGTCCCATCCATCACACAGCTTCCTCCTCAGAATAAAACCCAACCAACCAACGCAGTACAAAAAACAGTGAACCCCAAGCCTTTATATATATCCCTAAATACTTATAACTTACCCCTCAACAACCAATCCCACCTACTTACTGACGTAGTCCCCAAAATTAACCACATCGTACCACCCACTACACTACACTGCACTGCACTGCGCCACATCTCACCACACCCATCGGAGTACATCATACAACACTAAGTATACACCGGGATCATGCCACCACCCCAACCACTACACAACCCAACCACAACCACATTTTCATCCTTCGAGGAAAGAATTCTACAAATTGAGCATATCTTATTGGCCATCCATATCTACGGTATACCATCGCTCGGATCATCCGAGTCCCATGCACTGCACACGTGATGCCTTCTACCCCGGATACAACCACCCCGAGGGGGAGGTGACAGAGGTGAGGTGATTCGGATGAAGAGATGCCTGACTTATTGTAGGGGAGTATGGTGCGATGTGATTCTGTTTCTTTGTTAGGGCGGTAGTTGGGTTCCGATTGATGCCGTATACTACTTACTGCCACTGCTGTAGGGCTTGGGATGTGGTGAGGTGTGTGTAAGTATATATAGTAGATACAGCCAGATGAAGCTTTCAATTGAATCACAACAATACTACATACTACATTGATAAAGTCTACAAGGACACAGAAGACTCACTACATTTATCAAACAAACACACCTCAACAATCTACATTATACACCATGAAATCTACATCATCCTCCGCCCGCCTCCAAAACGACTTTGGAGCTGATCTATGGGTGAAGAATCGTCCTAAGCATGTGCGTTTACCTATCTATCCCTATCCCCATCTTCATATATTCCTATATCCTATCACCCTTTTACTACACACATATACTAACAAATAATAATAATACAGCACCCCACAGCAGGCCGCGGCCTCTTCGCCGGCCTCCAAGATACCAAGAACTACAATGTGGAATCAGGCTGGGCGAAGCGCAGTAATGCGGAAAGTCAGGGGTTTCTGGGGGGTTTGTTGAGTCGGTATGCATCCATCCCACCTTTAGGTTATTTGGTTGTTGATTCGTGAGTGTGGTTGCTAATGAATTGTTGTGTTGGGGGTAGGTTTATTGGGGGGTCTTATAAGCCTCCTACTGAGTAGGGTACCTACTGAGTAGAGGGTATTGATGGATATGATGGGGTATGGGGTATGGGTTATGGTTATGATGGGTTGGTTTGTGTTTGGTGTTTGGGTTTATTAGCGTTAGATTGATTATATTTGAGTTGATGAAGTGTTCTGTTTATGATATATTCAGTATACTACTATGCATGTGCACTATTCATGTATCTGATGGAGTAGTTCAACGAACTCTTACAGTAGACTGACTAGATACATACTAATACTGCCTATTTCAATACTACTAGTTATAAACATAGAATAAAGTCAAAAAGCAGCACATATCAATTAACTACCACCGTAACATCCCACCCCTACCTACCCCCCAAACCATCATAACTATACTATACTACATCTCCATCTACATACATCACATCGCAGACTTAAGCAAAGCCCCCCCATCACTCCCCACCCATTCCCCACTCACAAACCCATCCTTCATACACCAAACATACGCCTCCGCCACATCCCCCGCATCGGCAACCCTCCCCAACACCGTCCCCCTCCTAAACATCTCTTTAACCGCCTCCCTCTCCTGCACCCCCAACTCATCAAAAATCTCCGTCTCTACCGCCCCCGGCGCCACCACATTTGCCCGTATGGGCGCCAACTCCACCGCCAACCCCCTCACCAACCCGCCCAGGGCACTCTCCGCCATCGCACCCAACGTCGTCCCCGGTACGGGCTTCGACGCCAATACCCCGGAGGTAAACGTCAACGACGAGGTATGTTCATCCACCATGTAGGACTTTGCATGCTTGCCCAGCATGAGGGGCGCCAGGACGCGGAGCGTTTCGCTTTGCGTGTAGAGTTGTGGGGTGAGGGTTGTGGTACCGGGGGAGATGGGGATGCGGGAGGGGCGGGTGCCGGAGGTGTAGATTATGTGGTTTAGGAGTACCTTTTCATTGTTTCCTTGGGGGGCTGTGGTTGTGGTAGTGGGGAATATGGAAGGCGATGTAGCGTAGTCCAGCAGTGACATGATGGTTGTCTCTAGGGTAGATTGATCACTGAGATCATATGCCTTCCCGGTAATGCGCGAGGTGAATGATGGGTCCGGATAGAGTTGTTGGAGACGGGATATGGCCGACTGGACTTTTTCTGGCCTGGAGCTGGACAGGATGATGTTGGCGCCGTGTTCGAGGGCGGCGCGGGCGACGGCGAAGCCGATGCCCGAGGTGCCTCCGATGAGGAGGACGCGGGTGTTGGTGAGTTTGTTGATGGAGATGAAGTTCATTGTTGGAGTTGGGGTGGTCATTGTGGGTGGATAGATGTGTTGTAAATGTTCTGGGTTGCTTGCTTGAGGGTACTTGGTTAGTTGGTTAGTGATCATGTAGGATAGCAAGGGTGTGCTCTGGGTGTGCTCTGCTTATATAGTAGTGATACTGTTATATAGTATGGGCACTGGAAGAGTAGTATATGTTGTGGTATAGAACCATCCATGGTTCTGGTTATGTCCGCTAAGTCCGATATGGGGTTAAGGTTAGGTTCGGGCGGAGATAAGGCTGTCGGAGATTATTGCTGCATTATTAATGTGTATGATGGTGTGCTTGCTATTCAGCTTGCTGGGGGAGGGTGTATGGTCTGACAGGGCCACGTGGATGCTGCAAGGGTATGCTGGTGCGATGGTGTGCTAGTAGTTACTTAGGGTGAAGAGTACTATCGACATATAGTTCTGTCTTCGAAGACAGCTACTACCTGATAACCAGTGCAATATGGAGGACTCACTACTTACTCTATACTAGTAATAGCCTTGAGTCAGTTTGGACATCCAGACCGTCAAGTTATTCTCGGTCCTAAGGCAGCATCCCCTCAGTACGAGGAAGGTATTGGAGGGGAGTATAGAAGAAGTCGGATATTTCATGTATGCAGTTGCAAATGTAGTGGCTGATATGTTGACCCTATATTATAGTTGCAACATCTCTTGTTTTCTGGAACAGCTGGTAGTCATTCGTAGCATGATAATATGACAAGCATACTCATAGCCTTGAGTGGGATTATATGGATGGTGAAATACGTGGACACTGCCTGGAATTGTCTTTGATCATGATATACTTAGGTGAGGCTAGTAGTCTTGATAGTGCTTTTTGCTCTGCAGTCAAGGCATATCTGATTAGCATAAATAAAGACCATCCTGTATCTCAGGAATAATATGGTATAGGGCAGTTGGCTATCTCAAATATAGTGTATGACTGGCTATGCTCTCAGTGATGTCGACAGTATTCAAATGTACCCATGTTGCAGGTAAATGGGACATCGGTATTGAATATACGGGCCACTTGCTTTGAATATCACTTATTATTCAGCTAATTCAGCTATCGAATAACTGTAAATATTTTGAAAACTGTACACTCTACTCCAAGCCAGCAGAAATAGATACCGTAGTATGGTAAAAAAACACCCCTCTGTACATAACTCATATCTCTACTCTCCTGTCTACTCCCAGCTGTCAATCTTCATCGTGCCCTTCTCCTGCAAGTTCTGGTGCATCTTGAACGCCTGGAACAGCAGGTGAGGCTCATGGCCCATACCCTTCTTCAGACACTCAAACTCAGCCCGGTCCATGTAGTCCTGCAGGATGGGCTTGTAGTCGGGGTGAGAGCACTTGTCGATGATCACCCGGGCACGCTCACGAGGAGCAAGACCACGCACGTCGGCCAGACCCTATGCTTGTTAGCGAAGAATTAAATTTGCTGGGGGGAGAATCCTACCTGCTCAGTCACAACCACGTCCAGATCGTGCTCGGTCTGGTCAACGTGGGTACACATGGGAACAATGCAGCTGACACCGGTGGGGTCGACCTTGCTGGGCCGGGTACTAGGAGTGTGCATGATACTGTACTTGGAGCTGCGCAGGAAGTCGGCCGATCCACCCAGTCCGTTAAGCATGCGAGAGCCCATGACACAGGTGCTGTTGGCGTGGGCATAGATATCAACCTCGACCGGAGTGTTCATACCGATGCAGCCCAGGCGACGGATGATCTCGGGCGAGTTGGACACCTGCTGCGGGCGCAGGAGCAGCTTACCGGCGTAGCGCTCCCAGTTGTCGTAGAAGCGCTTGAAGCCCTCAGGGGAGAAGCGGATGGAGGTGGCCGTGGCAAAGTCCAGGTTGCCACTGTCAAACAGGTCCAGGAAGGAATCTTGGAGCACCTCCGTCCACACCTTGAGGTTGGTGAAGTCGGCACCACCCTTGCTCAGACCGCCAATGACCGCGTTGGCAATGTTTCCAATGCCGGACTGGATGGGCAGCAGGTTCTCAGGCAGACGGCCGTGCTTGACCTCGTGCTTCAGGAACTCGATCAGGTTGGTGGCAATGGCCTGGGAGCCCTCATCCTCGGGGGCGTTAGGCTGAGTCTGATCGGGGTAGTCAGACTCCACAATGGCCACGACCTTCTCAGGGTCGACCGGGATGTGAGGAGTACCGATACGGTCCTCAGGCTGCATGATCAGGTAGGGCTTGCGCATGGGCGGCTTATCCGACATGACGATATCATGCAGACCCTCGAACGACGGGCTAGCCGTGTTGACTTCAATGATGATCTTATCGGCCATCTGGATCAGTTCCGGAGAGGCACCGACGGAAGCACCGGGGATGATGCCACCGTCCTCCGTAATAGCGGATGCCTCAATAACCGCGACATCCAAGCGGTTCTTGGGCTTGTTCATTGTGTACCAACCCTACCAACACCATTAGTCGCTATCCACAGAAGCATCCCAGCAGCATCCGATGAAAACTTACATAAACCAAATCCGACGGAAACATGCTCAGATGCTTGTCGAAAAAGTTGATCTGACCATTGTTGATACCCTTGGCAATCTCCTTGCCGACCTGGTGAGGACTCCGACGGTCGATCATGTTCAATGAAGCCCAGCGGTTTTCTGTTTCCGCGCCGGAAGAGGCGCCGACGAACAGGGTGTACTTTAGCTTTCCCTCCAACTTGTTCTTCTCAACGTGGTCGGCCAGCGCCGTGGGAACTTTCCTGAAAACCGGGAACAATCTGGATTAGCCTCTGTGGCTGCCACGCGGGGACAACGGGCGCAACCTACTTGGGATAACCCACTCCCGTGAATCCGGACCAGCCGATATACGATCCATTGGGGAAGAGGTCGATGAGATCTTCAGCCTTGGCCAACCGGTTGAGATAGGAAGGCCGGCGAACACGGCTTCTTAAGAGGGCAGAAGCAGACATTGTGAGGGAGGGAGGGAGATGATGAGGAGGAGGGAAGGACTAGTTGTCGTCCAGGAGAGATAGAGAGGGAGAGAGAGAGGGAGAGGTGAAGAGATGAGGAGTGGAGAGGAGAGAAAGAGAAATGAAAGGAAGGTTAAGAGAGAGAGAAAAAAAGAACTGGGGAAAGAAGAGCAAGACGAAAGCAGACGAGGGTGACGGTGAGGTAGAAATACGGTACGGAACCCCCGCCACGTTCCACTACCCCGGTCTAGACGAAGGCAAGGAGCAGCGCGTCTTCGGGGATAAGGAGCGACTACTATATGGATCCCGGCATGGACTATGGGGGATCGCTGGGGATAGCCGGATGCTGAGTGGCTGTCGATCGACCAGTGCTGCAGGAAGGGCATGCAGGAGGGTGTATATTACTCCGATGCTCAAGGTCGGAGCAGTCTAGACAGCCTGCATCCAGCTGGATGTATTTAAGGTCTTGCCAGCTGCTGGACCACCTCCCTCTGGGGCAGGGAGGGTCAATGGTGCTGGAACTGAGTCGCAGACTCTTGTACAGTGCAATGAATGGGTCTGACAGTGTCTTGTCTCAGTGAAAGGTGGGTTTCTACTGATTCTTTTCCCTCTTGGTGTCTGCATCTTCAAGGGTTCCCTTTCCATTCATGCTGACGTCACGCCGGCAAACTCTCGGCCAAACATAGTTCTGCCTCGTCCAGCGTTGCCTCTCCCACGTCACCTTGAACTCAACCGTGTCTTGTTCTCCCTGGGGAAATGATGATTCTATTGACATGGGCGGATGATCCAATATCAACTATGTCTATCTCACTCAATTCCAATGCGATGAATGTGCTTCAATTGAAAGAAAAAGCAGACAACACCGAGCTTCGTCCAGGAAAGCGCCGACGGACTAGTCTCGGCCCGTATCGGTTATCTGCTGTTCGGCCACACGGAAGCTAAGCTGATCTGATCGGTGCTCCTCTGTTGCTGCTGTTTCTGCTGTTTCCGCTGTCTCTCTGCTCGTCTGTTTCCAGCAAGCTTCCGCCCATTACTAACTCCTAAGTCAATACTCTACTAGTCTAGACTCATTCCACTCCACTTCAATCCAAATCGATTCATTCAATATCGGTTGATCAACAACTCCCATAGTCCTAGTTACACATACACAGTGAAGAAGAAATTGAAATCGCAGCAAAAAAAAAAAAAAAAAAAAAAATGAGGAATAAAGAAAAAAGAAAACATCCCAAAAGTTGACCCCGTCCCAGAATCACAATCCCCCCGACCCCACGCCAGACAATTCTCCCCCTGCCGGTCGCAAGGCGCGCTCCAGTCCACCCCCAGACCGGTCGCTTCTCCTCGCTATCCCACCAGGCGGATTCGTTTTTCCAACAAGCAGAAATATTCCCATTCGTGCAACCGTAGAGACACTATGTACCGTTTATGTAGAGAGGAGGTCCCCTGTATTCGTCATACACATGCTGCAGTGTGGAGGCGCGCCGGCCCAGGCTATCCCCCGCAGAAGCTGACTTGGCCACACGCTGCAGGCATGCGCTGTTCTATGCGAAAGCACCGTTCATTGCTCTTTCGACTCCACCCCAGACTGCTCGACATCAGCCATCTCCGTATCTTCCTTGTCGTTCTTCAACTCGGTTTCGGTGCCTTCCGCCGGAGCAGCAGCAGCAGCAGCCGCCTCCCCGTCAGAGCCCTTGATCCAGGACCGGAATCGCTGGTTCGATTCATCCACTTGATCCTTGCTGAGGCCATGCGCCCAGTGCGGGTTATTGACAAACTTCTCCGTAAACCGGTCCCGGCGTCGCTCCTTCACCGCCGCCTCCTCCTTGGCTACCTCCTCCGCCGCTTCCTCCGCCGGCGCCGTCGGCCGCCACCACCAGTCGTAGCTGCCGGGCTCGTACAGAATGTGATAACTGTTGGCACAGATGCGGATGATCAATCCGTCCTGGTGCACCAGCGGGCGGTAGTAGCGGTTGTACTCTTCCTCCTGTTCCAGCTTGGCCGGCAGGTTGCGCTTCAGGAAAGGCATGCGCATCTGAGAGAACGGCACCCCCTCGGTCGGATCCCGCATCGTGTACGCAGAGACGTAGTAGGACCAGCGCGCCTCTTGGCTCAGCTCCTCATTCTCCAACGTCGCATCCTCGGGCGTCAACAGCTGCAGCGTCGTCTTCTTGGTGGTAGGGTTCTAAGGCAACTCGTGTTAGATAGCAGTCTAAATAGCCCAAGATAGAAGCACTTACGTAGGTAATGCGATAGATGTCACCGTCCTTGACCAACCGTTCCACTTGCTTGCGGTACTGAATCTCCTGGTTGTGCGTGGTCTCCTCCTTGTCCCGCTCCTTAAAGAAGAGGTTCATAATATCCGAGCTGCGGTCTTTCGAGTCCCCGTTGAAGATCGCCCCGGCAAACTTGGATATCCCTGCAAACATCTTCTCCAGGTTGTACAATTGATATCCGCTCCGCAGGTAATAGCGACGAAGCGTCTCTTCCAGGTGAGAAGGCTCCATATCCCCTTTGATGACCTCTTCGCACATGCGCACGATCTGCTGGTACAGGTTCGCCTTGGGGTCACAGTCGTAGAAGAACTCCGTAGGGTACTTGTCAATAAGGTTGAGCTCCTGCGCCGGTTTGCTCACGAGGGCACGACGGACATCGTCATGAGCATCCTTTTCATGCAGCTTGATGCGCAGCAGCCGCGAGTAAAGGACCTCGAATGTGCGGAAGAAGCAGTAGATATTGAGGTTGGCGTACAAGTGGTGGGCCTTCTTCTCATACGTCTCGTTCAGGTTGTACTCCCGCTGTTGGTTGAAGTTACCCTGCCCGGGGTGCTCCATCCACTTCAGCTCGGCCACATCAAATGGCTCTGTCGGATCGGGAATCGGAGTCGACGGGACCAGAACAGCATCTGGCGTGCCATCGCGGCTGGCTGGCGTACTGCCCTCCTTGTCACCACGACGTACCTTCTCGCTACGACGCTCAAGAACGTCGCGGAGAAGGTCGATCTTCTTGCCATTGATGCCCTTCCGACTGCGCGGCGTTGAAGACTCCTCGGCGGCCAGACTCTCATCGTCACCTTCATCTATCGGGGACGCGCCACTCGAGAGTTCATTCATGTACACGTGGAAAGTGTCACGGTCCATGCCGAAGAACACGGGAACAAAGTCCTTGATGAAGGTCATCACCTTCTGTGGGTCGGCGCCAAACCCAGCAGAATTACGGTCGATGAAAGTAAGTAGCAGATGCGTGGCATCAATGATGACAGCCGGATCATCAAAGGTGAACTCGAACTGATGCTTGACGGTCTGATACCCACTCTTGCGCAGATTCCGGCTCTCCTCAAACTTGTTCTGGATTTCAGTATGGATATGCTTCGCCACGAACAGCTTCTTGTCAACTTGTTTGCTGGCAATCGCCTGGTGATCCAAACTACGCCAGTATGCCTTCTGCATCTGCTCGCGCCATATTTTATCCCATTCACGCTATTGCCAAGGTCAGTATCCACCAAATAAGAAATGATTTGCCTTATGTCTTACCTGACTCGCTTTCCACTCTTCACACTTCTGCTTAAGACGGAAAAGAACAATGGGCAGAACATGGGTCGGTCGCTCGAACATCTCCTTGATGATCTTCTCCCCGCGTTGTCTGTCGTAGATCTTCTTGATCACCCGCTGGTAGATGGCCTCGCTCTGTCCGCCAAGGCCAGGCGGAAGCTTGAACGCGGCGCACTCGGCTTCCGACATAACGAGGAATTGCTGAACAATCGGCTCGATAAGCTGGATCGTCCGCGTGCACGCCTCGATATGGTGGTCATAGTCATGCCTGTCCTCTTCAATGCGATGCAGGGCATCTTCAAACTGGTTCTTACGGTGGGCAACGAATCCAGAATCTTCCGACGCCCACGTGGGGTGAGAAGCCCATTCATCATTGAGCACACTGTAGCACAGCTGATCACGGCCACTGCAAGGCTTCTGGCGCTCACGCTTCGGTAACAGACGATAGCTGGGCCCGAGGGACCGGCAATGAGACAGATTAACAAGTCCAGAGTCTTGTTTCGCTTTGACATCAATGATCTTGTCTTCTGGCTCGTCGACATGCATGAAGCGCTTGAACCAAGCCATCAGTTCCGGGTTGGAGCCAATGTAACTAGCCGCCCTCTTCACAAGCACATGCCTATCGATGAGGTCGGTGGAATACAGGTTGCAGAGCTTCAGGAACTCGCTAAATGTCTGCTTGTTGCCGATGTACTTCTTGACGCGGTCAAAGAAAGCAAATTCTTCCTGAGTAGGGGTTAAGGAGAAAGTCGGCTGAATCGGTTCTGGCAAAGCGGGTACGAGGGTGGGAGAAACAGCAGGAACTTCGGCCTGGGAAGGCTTCGTATGATGAACTTTAGCCCTCTTGTTGGCATTACCAGCTTGGAGAGCTGGGTTCCTAGCCTGCATATCTCCCATGCGCGCCGCATCCGCAGCCGAAGGACCAGACATTGAAGAACCCATGGAAGATGGGGCGCCTGGCCCATTCCGACGTTTCTTACCATCCTTCGCAGAGTCCTTGACATTGAACTGGCCCAATGGGGGCATCTTGACGTCGCGGTTCGGAGTCTGAGAAGGAAGAGCATTGGCGTTGGGATAGCTCGGCTCGCCGCGAACATTGCTCATGGGAGCTGCTTCCTCGGCCTGACGAGCTGCGGCCTGCTGCTTTGCATGCGCTGCAGATTCAGGAAGAAATTGCTTGAAGTCTTCCAACAAATCGGGAGCCGTGTTGAAGAGCTGGGTAACTTGGGCATACACATCCCCGATTGGCTTGGATTCGCGCTGATAGGTCTGTAGTATTTCAAGGAACTGCTTGTAGATCTCAGGGGCACTTGCAAAGCGGTTCTATCAAGAAGTTTAATGTCAGCTGACCTAGCAACTAGATAACGGATAGCTTGTTTAGTACTCACCTTTATCTTGTTGACATAACTAATGGCATGGTTGAACTCCACCGGTCCACGCTTGGTCAAATCCTGTGAGCCTTGCAGCATGCCGGTGCCGACGCCCGCCAAATTGTTCATAGGCTGGGTCAGACTAGGAGCCTGTTGAGACGCTGCGGACACCTGCAACAAGGATGGACGCGTGAGACCCGCAGAAGCAGCAGAGGCAGCACCTTGAAGCTGGGAAACTCCTCGCTGATCCTGCTGATGAGCCATAGCGGCAGCTCCAGCTGCTGCTTGTTGCTCTTGCTGGGTTGGGTATTCAAAGTGATGCTCTTGAGCTTGACCCTGACCACCTTGCTGTCCAAACATGCCAGGACCCATCATGCGGGACCCAGGAGAGTATGATCCTGGAAGATTGCCCTGCTGCTGCTGAGGCTGGGGCTGTTGCCACCCAGGTCGAGACTGGTCATAGTATTCAGCGCGTCCGTGAGGGCCCATGCCACCGGATGGACCAAGCTCGCCAGAAGAATCCAGTGAGTGTCTAGCACGGGGCATACTCAAGGTATTGGTACCCGAGGGCGTGGTCACCCGAATCGCGTCTGGATTGTCCTCTGTGCCACACTCGATCCGATATCCAGGAGGCAAGAACGTGTTGAACCCTTGGATGAGAGCGGGGTGTCCGTTGAAAAGAGTAGAAACGCGCTGGATGACTCCGGGCGTATCGATCCTGCTGTCAAGTTAGTCAGGCACGATTCCCGCGGCGGTATAACGCTCACGCTTGGCTCTTGAAGTCTTTCATGATATCTAAGAATCGGTTGTACACATCAGGTTGGTCGACAAAGCGAACCTTCACCTGATCTAGATAACTAAGTGCATCCTGTGACGGAATCGTAAGCCACGGCTTCGTGATGTGGAGCACTGATCCACGCGGCGTGCTGTAACTCACGTTCAGGATTGGCTGCTGGCCCTGGGCAAGTGCCGCCACATTGCCTGGAATCTGAGGGCCAGAGCCATTGAATCCCATCATGGGTTGGCCGGGCGGTCCACCTGGATGTTGCATGTATGACCTGGGTGTACCCTCACCATGCTGCATCTGTGGGCCGTAGATGCCACCAGGCCCTCCCGGCGTAGGCATCGAACCTTGCGGGCCATTTGACGGGTTGGACCCAAGATTTGACAGCAGACCATTGGGGCCGTGAATGGAGTTTGGCACTTTCGAGGCCACCGGCTGATGGATAGGGATAGACCCTGTGTGGCTCTGGACCGGGTGGTGCTGCTGTTCACGTTGTCGCTCCAGCTGTTGTCTCTCAATCTGTTCGCGTTCGCGCTGCTCGCGCTCTCTGTGGGCCATCTCCTCCTGGCGCTGTCTCTCAATCAGCTCGCGTTCTCTAGAGTCTCGCTCGCGTTCCCGGTTGATGGACTGGGGCGAGGGATGTTGCATGGCTTGCCCGATACCCGGGAGCGAGTGACCAGCATTATGACCAGGAGCCGCAGGGTGTTGGCCGTAAGCGGGAGGCTGATGTGGACCAGCATGGCCCTGGCTCAGCTCCGCCAGGCCGGGAAGAGAGTGTCCGCCAGGTTGATTCGCAGGGTGGTAAGGACCTAACAGCAGCGCAGGGGTCAGCCAAACGTCCGAAAACGCTTTGTAAACCATATCGCGAGACAAATCAGGAGGGAGGTGAAAATCCTAACCAGCTGGAGGGGGGAGAACCGGTCCCGTGGGCTGCGAAGACGGGCCTTGCTGAGGCGGTGGGTTTTGGCTAGATCGCGAAAGAGACACCAGTCAGTCATCGCTGTTGACAAAGACGCAAAAGTCGCTAGAGACAGCAGTGACATACCTGAAGGAGCCCAGAGGACGAGGTCCTTGGTTCATCTGATCCATCCCCGGGTGCGCTGGCGGGCCACCGGGGTGCCAGTTATCATTGCCAGAAGAGTTCATGGTCAGTGGCACATGAATAGAATGTTGACAGTACTGATACCTGCTCAGAGCACTAGGCAACTGCAGGGCAAAGGTGAAAGAAGGGAGTGAGCCTGCGGATGAGGGTCTCGCACGGTGGTTCCTCTACACACGGCTTGGGGTATCTCTTCCTCGAGCTGGATTTCACAGCGACATCACTGTGCTAGAGATTCTGCCAATAGCAGACGGGAAAGAAGACGCAGGAAGCCACGAAAAGACGATCAGCAGGAGCGATGAATAGGATCTGGGATAGAGGGAAGAATAAGAAAGCGAAACAAGAGGTGAAGAGCCAGCGAGCAGCAGATCCAGTAGGTGATGATGGTTTGCGCGCAACCGATCACGGATGGTCTCCCGACAGAAGGCGGAGAGGCCTTTGATGGCACTAACCCCTTTCCAGTCAATAGTGCCGCCCCTCGGGTCCATGATTTTCCGGTCGCGACAGTCACTGCAAGCTGATTGGCCCGACAGTGATGCATCCCCGTGGGTGTGGCCCCGACGTCATTGACTGACGGTCTCTGTCTCTCTAAACTCTCTGTAACACAAAATTGGAGACGGTCCGAGTTGAACCTTAGTAGCTGCTGAGTGGCAGTGAGCTGTAGGTTTTTACTCCGCATCAGGTAAGTTCGACTGCAAATAGGTCCGATATAAAGCATAATCTTTATGCAAGACATGTCTGTGTAACAAGTTGTGTGGAAAATTTTGATTGTCTCCAGATTTTCGCCTACGCAGTACTTGGCATCACTCACCCACTATACTATATGTACCATCAACATGAATTAAAGTAATACTGCTGCTGCTGCTGCTGCTGCTAAGAACGAACTCTCAAACTTCCCATAGATTCAGTATCTACTCAGGGGCACTAAGGTAGTAGTATCACCATCGAGTCCGGGCCATTTGGAGTCTTGCTCCATTGGCACCGGATGTGGATTCATCACGCCATAAGCAGTCAAATCGCCCGACGCCTCCCCAATAGGTAACAGAGACCATGGCCTCGTCACAACAGCATATTAGTTCAACAGGCGTCGGGCAGCCAAATGGACTAAGATATCCTCTGCAGGCTCCACGTTGTCTTTCTCTATATCAGGTTCCCACTAAACGCCTCCCCAAAAGACCACAGAACATCACAATGTTCCTCGAAACAGACAGGATAGAACGGACACCTCGTCCAAGGATGGAGAGAAGAAGAAAAATGGGCTAAAAGAGGAACGGGGGAACGACGAAGCACTTCACAATCAACTCCAACAGAAACAGCACAAGAAATGGATGCTTAACCGGAACTGACAACTTAATTTTGGATTTGCAACTGCTGCTGCTAGGAAACCTTAATTGTCTTATACCTGTCTTATCTTTGAATCACATAATGACATGTTTGTCCATTAAAAATTATGGCCACTTTGTCACATACTTACAACGCAGAGAAGACAAACAGCTGTACACGCATTAGGGTCAGTACATGTCCGATATGATCAAAAGGCGGGGCAAACGTACGTTATTTGTAGCAGCAATGGCAATACTGTCCTCATAAGGATGCCAGCTCATGTGCAGGATCTTCTTGTTAAAGTCGATTTGATCCGCATCGGTCTCCTTCTTCATGCGCCCGCCGACGCCAACAGGGCTGCCTGCTCTGGACCCATTCTTCTTTCCATTCGCACCCTTGTTCATCGGCGTGGGGACGCCAACCTTCTTCGCCTTGAAAGCAGACTTATCCGCCTGCAGTACGATCTCCGTCTCCTTGCTAGGGTCGGTGGGGTAGATCATGAAGTTGTTGTTGTAACTTCCAGTCATCACGTTCTCCGCATCGCCCGAGAAAACAACCTCGAACTTGTCGAAAATGCTATCATTCTCGTATGTATCACACAACCGCGGTCGCAAGTGCTCGTGGATGGGGATCGTCTTGACGGGTTGCTTTTCCATGTTGACATCCCAGATCTTGACGGTCAAGTAATCCCTGGACACAATGTAGCGACCGTCATGTGAAAACCGGACGTCGGAAATGGATGATATGATCTCTGAAAAGAAGGAACGGGAGGAGGCATCCTCTTCTTGCTCGAAGACTATACGAAAGAATCCATGTCAGAGGAGGGTGTCTTGCAGACGAAGGGGATAATTGCAGAAGAACAACACGTACGCTTGGAATGTTCATCGCACAATGCTCGCTGCCGCATGTCGGCAAGCTTGATTGTGCCCTTGGAACTGGCATACATGAACCAGTTGCAACTTTGCGGGTGGAACTCTGCAGCCGTGATAACTTCCGTGAGCTCCTCCATGTTCGCAGGTTTAATATCCACAATGTTAAAGCTCTGATCCTGAATATTAAGGTTCCAGAGGTTGATCCGAAGATCGTCGCTGCTGATAAACGTCTCGCCATCACTGTTGACGGAGATGCTGTTAATGTGGTATGCGTGTGCGTTAGCGTACGTCCGCCGAGGTACAGCCGCTACAACCGTGTCATGGTGTGTCATGCGGGGCAGCTTCAGCATCGAGGGATCCTTGAACGATACACGGGGCGCACGGGGAGCCCCTCCACCACCGACACCCGCAGGAGTCAGTTCACTCGAGAGGTTGTTCTCTGCGACAACCTTCAATGACTTGTCAAAGACTTTCCAAAGCTTTATTGTCTTATCGTTGGTCGAGAGGAGGAAGTGGGAGGCATTTTGCCGTCTGCACCACTTAATTTTGTTGATCTTCTCTTCGATCTCCAAAGATTTTAGGTAGTCAAACTCCGGCTCGTGCGATTGGAATTCGGTGTGAAATTTATATTCGCAGGTTTTTTTCTGACAGACTGTTAGAGACGTCTGTCCTGAGGACATAGAGAAGGCGAGGGCATTGCTACCGTTTCGTTTCTCTCGAATAACACCACTCGTCCTCCCTTGTCACCCGTAGCTAGGTAGTTTCCGGTGTGGTCAAACTCGACGGTTGAGATGATATCCGCTGGCGAGCGAGCGAGCGAGCGAGCAATGTTAGCCGGCTCTGAAGGGATATGGTGCGGGGTTGTAGAGCGGGAGCTCAATATTCAGGAATATGAGGTGTTTAGACGTACCTTCCGTAATATCTTCCACGTCTCCCTTGTCACCAAAACATCTAGAGAATGATTAGCAAGAATCGGATACTGCGGGCAAGTCATTTCCTCGAGAACGGGCGGATATCGCAGTCCCCCACAATATCCCGACACCCACTCGATCCTCACCCGAATGTAGAAGAAAACACGACAAAGATCGAAAGTCGGCGCATCCACCGGAAACAACTAGCACCACTGCAGCACAGACATGCAAGGGATTCTACTCACTGGGTGAACTTCCAGGTAGGGGTACCTGGTTCCCGGTCTACCATTTTCTTTTGCAATTACCCTTTGTCGGGGTTGTCTATCAGCGACCAAGAAAGGAAGGGTCTAGGGGCCGCAAATCGAGGATCTCGTTTGCGACGGCTAAGGCGGGGTCTGCAGATAGCGATTTCGTGCTGCGAAAGATTCGAGCTGAAGAGAACTTTTTTTCCACACGACTGTCTAATTTCGTTCGAAGCGAAAAGAAGAGGGGTAGCGGTGGGAATGACGGACAGGCGGCGAGGAATCGAGATCGAAGTGAGCCCCAAGTGGAAACAAGGAAGGTCTGGAATATCCGACTAGGGAATGGCAGAGGCGGAGAGGGGGAGGAAGGAAGCAAGGCCGCAACGTCCGACAGCAACGTGAGAGGCGGAGAACCGGGCTGAGTCACTTGCAGGCTGGAGAAGACGAATGATTGACAGCCAGGAGCTGATCAGGATAAGAAGAAGAGGAGGAAGAGGGTGTAGTTAAAATGGTGGGGGTGGGGAGATAGGGATTTTTGTTTTTGGTCTTTTTGGTTTGTGACTTTGAAGTCGGGAAGAGACACCCTTCTCTTCTTGAGGATTTGAATAAGTGGGTTGTGTTTGTGTTAGTGTCTAATAATAATGGAAAACCCAAAGACAAGCACAGACCAGCCGTACTAAAAGACGACGGTCGGTTTGAAAAGGGTAGAAAGAAGGAGGGGGAGAGAGAGGGGGGTGGAGGGGAAGAGTAGTTGAGGGCGGGTAAAGTGGGAGGGAGAAGAGGATGACGATGATGGAGCGAGATGGAGGAGAAGTGGTGGAGGAGAGGGAGAGGGAGAGAGAGAGAGAGAGAGAACTGATGTGGTGGTGGTTGAGGTGAGGCGGTGGTTTGGCAAGACCCGTTCAATCGGTGGTGGGGAGCAAAGTGGCTGCCCGTAAATCCACACGCAGCATTCAACCCAACCTTAGTTAACTCCTCCGTACTAGTTAACCTAACCTAACTGTGCCGGGCGCTGACATCAACCACTGTCCCCTCCATTGCAACCCATTGTGGTTGTTCTTCTTCTTCTTATCTGCATCCATTGTATTATGCATGCCATACTCCTCCGTGAAGGACCTTCTTCTGGGTTGAAGAAAGGCACTTGAAAATTCACTCCATAATTGACCTGGTCTTCTCCCTCGTCTTCAAGGAACAAGATTGTCCTGGCGGTTGCCTTTTTGTTGATCCAGCATGATGAAGCTCGCCTAACAAGATATACTACTGACCACTATTGAGGCCAACAAAGGATTGAGGGGTTCACTGGTAGTTGGTAGTAGGTGGATCTCGGTCGGATCATATACACAGGAGCCAGGAATGCGAGAAATATCTTCTGATTGAGGAATTAACCCTCCTCAACCCAGTCTCTGCCACTCAATCTTCAATACTACTAAACCGTTGCAAGCTTCATGGTTCCTGCCGCGTTGCCTGGAATCTCAGGACTCCCGCACCTTTCTGGCCTGAGGCTTCCTCACATGCACGCCTTCCTACGGATCCCGACTCCCTTGGGCCGAACAACTAATCATTCTCGTCCGGAATATCGACAGGAAAAAAATACTAGCCTCTCTTATCTTTGCTTTTTCTACTCAATCTGAAATTTCTCTTTTGAATTGTTTGTACTTGTCTTAATGTTGTTGGCGACCTGGTACTGTACCTCACTGGCAGTAGCACTGACTCTCCCCGCCCGCCATGTCCGACCAGAAGAAGCGGGGCAGTGACGACAAGGTCGCAAACACTCACCGCAACGAGACCAATTCCTCCCAAGGTACCAATGACCGTCCGGAGAGCCCTTCTCTAGCTACTCGAATCCAAAACTCAGCTTCCGGGCTTGCAAAGAACGTTTTTTCCGCCCCTGGCTCGTCCGCAGATTCCGCTCAACTGCTGGCGGGCAGCGGTAAGGCCGGGCACTCATCGTCACACTCGGCGCTAGCCGCAGCCCAACAATACACAGATACTTCTACTACTTCTGCCTCTTCCTCAACTGGGAATTCCTCACTACCTGCTCCTGCTGAAACGTTTCGCTCATCTTCTACTACGCAACAGGGAGGGTTCCAGCTCCTTCCACTCTCGGAAGATGAATTCCAGCGTACTTACGGCGCGGAATCCCTTGTTGGAAACAATGACAGCTTCATTGCAGGTCTAGACGCCGACGACACTACCAGCAAGGGGAAAGGGAAAGGAAAAGCAAGAGATACATCAACGGACCCATTCTCCAGCGATGCAACTAATCCAAACACACTCGAACAAAGATTCCTACCCGACCGACCCTCTCTCCTCCCATCCGACGGCGACGCAGTCGTATCCCTCCTCTCAGACCAGACCTTCGATCCCGAATTCCCTCCCACAGCCGACGAGCCCGCCGAGCTCGTCGAAACAGAGCTGCTACCAATGCAACTCACGGCCGAAGAAAAAGAAATGATCGAGTCCTTCCGCCGTCTTACACCCCCGACATCGTCCGGCAATAACACATTGACATCCCGCAGTCTAGTCCCAGACATTGGCGACTTTCTAGACACCCTCCCCCCAGAAAGTCATTCCGACGTAGCCACCCTGCGAGACACCGTACTGACCGGTCTCCCCGGCGCAGCGGACTGGCTGAGTGTCGAGGACCGATACCATGACGAAGTCTGGGGCTACCTGCGCCCTACGCTAGAGGCTGCGGCCAAGGAACTGGAATCCAATAAGGACTCCGGAAGCACGGAGGAGGGGCCTGCCGTGCGACGTCTGAAGATGATCTTGAGGCACATGCAGCAATGATGACCCGGATTTGCCGAGGACTAGTACTCCCGGCTTATTCATATGTTGGTTGATATATTGTATTATAATGATCGGATCGGATAAATGGATCCCTGCCGCTAGGATATATATATATATACATGTTCTATTCGATTTTCACTGATCATGATATACTAGTAGTACTGGTATCGTTGCAGCTACTATTTACTAGTTATGTGCTACTCTCATTACCAATGTCTTACAATATCTGCTGGTGACTGTCTAAGAACAATTGAATAAGATTGTATCTTACATACTAAGGACAGATTAGTGACTCCTGAAACAAGAAAAGACTATTCATCATCACCAAGGACGTGTGGACATGAACATGCTCGACAAATAAATAAAAGACAAAAATGGGTATGTGATCTCTTCCGGGTTAGTTTCTCTTTCTCCAACGTGTATATCTCCAATTCTAATTTTCATGGAAATGTTTTACAGCTCAAGGCTAGGGGTCTGGCCCTTGACACGGCCGATCACAATGTGACCGGCGTACTTGGGGATGACCTCGTCGTCGTGGAGCATTGCGAACTCTGTAATAGAGGTATGAAGTTAGTATATATGATTCGGTGATGGGGATGGAAAAAAGTTGTGGAAAACATACCTTCTGTGGCATCGCGGCCCATGAAGTTGAAGAGAGCGTTAGCACCACCAGGGTGCTCGTCGAGCCAGTTGGTCACATCCAGCACGACACCCTTGACGACAATCCACAGGTCGTCCTTCTTGTTGTGCTTGGCGATCTCCTCCATCGAGTATTCCTTCTCGGGAATGCTGAACTTGGCGGGCTCCTTGGGCTTGGCCGTCTCTGCGGCACCGGCAGGGGTGGCAGCCGACTTGGCGCCCTGGGCCGCGGCAGCGGGGGTTCCAGCACCGGCGGCGACCTGGCCACCGGCAGCGCCGGAGCCGCCCCATTCGACGGAGATCTTGCCGGGCGTGGATGGGTCGATGTGCAGGGAGATCTGGCCCAGACGCTGGGCGGCCGTGGAGGCACCGCCGGAAAGCAGCTTCTGGAAGAGGTACTGGCTGGCGCTGTCACCTGCAACGCGACCGTACACGACACAGCCCAGCAGAGAAGAACCACCCAGACGGTTAGCACCGTGGACACCACCAGCCAGCTCACCACAGGCGTAGAGGCCGTCGAAGGCCTCCTTCTCGGAGTTGAGAACCTGGGCGTGCTCGTTGATCTCAATACCACCCATGGTGAAGTGCAGGACAGGCTCCATCAGAGCCACGTGGAAGTCGTCATCGATGCTGAAGGGCAGGTTGTGGAAGAAACGCTTGTTCCAAGGGTCCTTCTTCTTGCCCTCGGCGATCAGGTTGTAGTCGTCGAAAGTCTTCTTGAGGGCAGCCTCGCCGCAACCGATCTCCTTGGCAAGCTCCTTGCCGGTCATCTTCTTCATCAGACCACGGCCGGAGTAGTGGCGGGTGTGGAAGTCCAGGACATTGGATGCCTTGCTGTTGAGGATGAGGCGGATGGGCCACTTGCCCTTCTCCTTCTCCTTCCACATCTGTCCCGAGACATAGTCACGGTGACCCAGTTCATCGGAGAACCGCTGGCCGTCCGAGTTGAGGAGGAGACCACCCTCACCACGCAGGGCTTCAGCAGCCAGGAACTTGAACTTGGCGGTGGGGTCCTTGGGGTCGACAAGACCCGTGGGGTGCACCTGAACCTTATCCATGTCGATACCGTTGGCACCGATCTCCATCAGCATCTTCTGACCATCACCAGTGGCGTGAGTGCCGTTGGTGCTGGACAGACCGAAGGTGTCGGGGCGGTGCTGCTTCAGGAGCGAGCCATCACCGAAGTCAGCAGCGTAACCACCAGTGGCCAGAACGACCACACCCTCGGCAGTATGCGTCTCGCCATCGTACTCGTAGGTAACACCGGTGACATTGTTTCCGGACTTGTTGATGGAGGTCACACGGGCCTTCTTGATGATCTGAACACGGTCGGGCTCAGCCTCGGTGAGCTCTTCTAACCGTTGCATGAGGGCGTATGTGATGGCCATTCCCGGGAACTTGGCATCGTGGCCACGATGCGTACGGGGCTGGGAGTGACCGCTGCAGAAATTAGCATGGGTTGCGCGACAACAAAAGTTCGATGAACAAGGAGAGCGCAAGACTTACCCTAGCCGGGAAACAAGGGTGAGATCGAGGTTGAAAACATCCTGCAACCACTCGACGGCAGCGGCAGACTTGTATGTGAGGACCTTGATGAGCTCGGGACGAGCCTTATCTCTGGCGGACTTAAGGGTATCATCGTAGAATTGCTTGACGCTGTCGGCGATGCCCAAGTCGACCTGGGTGCGCGTCAAGGCGCCGTTAATGCCGGAAGTGGCCTTGGTGGAGTTGCCACCAAAGAAGGCTGTTTGGGTCAGATCCCAGGTCCTTAAATATAAATAACAATAATGCGGCTGCAGTTATCGCAGGGAGCTGTGGATTATAAACATACCCTGCTTGTCTAGAACGAGAACATTTCCACCGTTAAGGTAGACGGTGTGGGCGGCACTAAGCCCGGACACTGAGAGACGAGGCAATGGTCAGCAATGCGGGGAAAGCTATTTCCTGGCGGTGAAGATCAACTCACATCCACCGCCGACAACGATTACTCTAGGGGCGGTTGCCATCGTTGTGAGAAGAAGATGTAGGAGGAGAGGGTGAGGAAAGAGAAATCAGAAGATGAATATGGGGGAAAGAAAAGAGATGAGAGAAGAGGAGTTTAAAGGGTCAAAAAGCAGGTAGGAACAAGTAGATCTTTAAGCAGCAGGAGATCCGGGGGAAAAGAGAGAGAGAGAGCCAGGCATTCAGAAGCCGACGGGGGAGAGACTGAGTTGCTCACTCGGCCGAGGCTCATCTTTCTTTCTTTCCCCCATTCAATTTCCAACTTGGTATGTACCGTACGATTACCGTTCTATGACCCCCCTCCTCTTATCTTCTATCTTCTTCTCCCTTTTCCGGTCCGGTAATGTTCCCTTCTACTTTTTGAGATTCTTCAAAATGTCTAAAGTGGATTCGATTGGGTCTTTTTCTGTCTGTACATCTGTCTGTCTGGCCTGTGCTTTATGACTGACTGAATGACGGGTTTAGTTATACTACAATAAATAGACAGTAGACAGTAGACAGACATTCGATCTCCCCCTTGTCTTTGACATAATACTAGTGAGTTTTCCAGGGACCATCACATGCAGAAGTTGTCCGTCACCAGGAGCTGCAAGCTGACCCCTGCGGTGTTCTTCCCATGACATACTCTTACTTACTAGTACTTTGATGGCAAAAAGAAACTAGAACTCTCCCTGACTTTCACATGCCTGGAAATCCAGAAGCAACCTTCTCAGCAAATGAAATCGTAGGCTTAAGTCAGCGCGGCACGTCATGCTCTTGGATTTAAACTCTCACCCCGGATTCAAATTTCGTCTCAATTTTGAGATGATGGGGTGTATGGTCCATCAAGGTCCATGAATAAGATGTCTAGATAAATTGGGAATATACTGTCGCTCTTGAAGATATTAGTATCTTGGTCTCACAATATATATTCACCACAACAATAAATATACCTGCCATCAATAAGGCCCAAATCATCTATCTATATACTATCAATACACCCTATTTACTAAGTATCAAAAATACCCCATACATAACATACACCCATACAAACAAAGACAGGGTAGACACCCTGAAGAATGCAAATGTTACCCCAGGTGCCTGCCTCGAATATTTACCTCGGACCGAGTACCCCCATCTACCACCATCATCATCACCACACCACCGAATCTCAGATCAGCCCACCACACCACTACTCACTCAGCATAACCCCTGAAGAACATAATGCTACATAAGCATACAGAGCTTCAGCATACAACACATACATAACACAAACATACATACAGAGTACTCCGTACATACCAACAACCGATCCTCTTCCCGTCACCTGACCCCCCCGGCAATTGACCACCAACCTCGCTTTCCCACCAATCAGCATCCCGTGATTGAATTCCGACGACTCAAACTACGTAATGACGTAGATCCCGTCGTTTATTGAACTTGCCTTTTTGGGAGGGTTCGATTGCCGTCTCTTCTTTCTTTTATTTTGTAGGGATTTGCACTCACTCACTGCATTCTGCAGGGATAGATAATGATGCATTTAATTTGCCGTCTAGTGCTTGAACACATTAAATCTAAGATCTGTTTTCTTAGCGTCGTATGTATGTATGTATGTATGTATGTATGTAACTGGTCAGTACGGGGTTGACGGACGGACGGGCGAGAGAGAAAGTGAGAGAGTGAGGTTTCGGGAATAGATACCCCGAGAGAATCAGTTAGCTTCTGAGCATGAAGAACTCTCGGGGTTATTATTGGCAATTAGATACACCGAAAAGTTGTGTATGTTTTTCGGGCTTGCTTTTGCACAGAGTAATATATGGACTGAATAGTCTTATTAATTTAGCATCGTAGAGCTACTAGTACCATATCGTAGTAGTAGCTATTTAGACTATGACAATCTACTGTCTCGAAGAAGCAAACTAATTTGTTTCATAGCTCACCAGCTACTAACCTAGTCCACCACCTCGCTAAATATCTCTGCTGTCCCTTCATAAAGCATACCACTTCTCGGATTCTCAAGCTTAGCTTTATAATGCGCTACCAAGCGATCTGCAGTCATAAGCGCCCACCCTCCAACCGTTCGTGATTTAGCAATCTCAGCCACACTGACATCGAGATCCATATTCCGCCGCACCCAGCTCTTGATTTCGAGTGATGCAAGGGAATCAATCGGCATCTCCCATTTCTGTCCTTCGTCGAGAGCTTGCGATCCGATGAGTGACGAGGAAATCAAGCGAACGGTTTCCTGTATAATAAGGCTGCGAGATTCTTCTGTGAGCATGATACTTGGGTCTCTATCTGCTCGGAGGGTTAAACCTCTGAGAATGTTGCTACTGGTTTCACCGGGCCGCTGCTCAGAGGAAGCGTCGACGTTTGCGTAAGGTGCAAATCGAGCGTCTTGACTATGCCATAAAAGACGGACCGATGCATCGGAAAGTGGTCTGGTATATCCAAGTCCAATTATGACGGATGATGATGTCTGAGTTCCTGGATCAGCGGCGATCGGATCATGGGATCGCAGGATACATATTTCCAAACCCTTCAATACCTCATCCTCATCCAAAAGCCACGTGCCAACAGCTTGCATTGACTGTAGGAGTTTTGGCTGTCGGCTGATCAGGCCAACTTCGCCAACGGCTCCCAACACCAGAACTGAAGATGGCAGACCAAGCTGGCGACGATATCGTGAGAAACCTTTAAGGAACGTGTTTGCAGCTGCATAGTTAGTCTGCCCGGCATTGCCACAAAGTCCAACTACAGAGCCAAATAGAACGAAGAAGTCCAAGTCTTCCCTTGAGACCGCCTCGTGCAAGTTCCATGTACCCTGGACCTTGGGGGCCATTGATGCCTGCCAATCCTCATAGCTCATTCCGGCAAGGACGCCATCCTATACATAGAGTAATCAGTGCGCTTTCCATATCATCGCCTTGATGGCCTGAACTCACTTTCAAGCACAGTGACATCTGCAGGACTCCCTTCAAAGGTGATTTGCATATCGTAATGGCGTTTTTGCAGTGTTTGTTTCTGTTTGGAAGAATATCTTCCACACACACACACCCCACCCCCCACCCACCTTTGATCTATGACCCATGTCTACTAATTTCTTACTTAATTAACAGGCTTTCTACCCTGACAAATTATTATTTTGGGTAAAGTCGGTATCAATATTATATTAGCATATTTCGAAACACAACAAAAGAGCCTTTGCATTTGCATAACAGTATAGGGAAACCTAACTAAATAGGGAAAACCTAAACCAAGGCATCTGAAGAAACTCCAACTCTAGTCTCAACCATCAAACAACATTCTCCGCGGAGATAAGTCCTCACGTTGGTGAGTCATACTGTGGTATCATATAACTAGATGTCGCAGCCAAGTGTGTATTTACTAGGCTGAATTAGTATTGGAGTCTCAAGTCGCTCCTCAAAAAAAGGGGTAAACACACACACACACACACATACACACACACACAATGTTTACATCCCAACTCTACCAGCCTATATATTCTCAAGTCGCCTTGTAGAGGACAGCACAGTTACGCTATTCATATCCCGTTTCTGTCAGCCTCAATATTCTTAAGTTATTACTTAAAGAGACAGGGGATAAACACATACAGTCTATCCACATCCCATCTCTGTCAGCCTATATGTTTCCAAATTACCTTTCAAAAGAATAGAATCAGAGATATACCAACTATTCACATCCTATCAATCAGCTTATGTAATTCTCAAGTCATCTTGAAAGGAAGAGGTCAAGTACATACAGGCTATTCATATCCCGTCACTGTCAGTCTATATATTTTCAAGTCAACTTGCAAGTACAGAAGACTTAAATACATACATCCTATCCGTTTTCATTTCATCAGCCATATAACCTCAAGTTATTATTCAAAGAGATGGGGAACAAGTACATACACACTATCCATAATCCATCTTTGTCAGCCTATATATGCTTAAGTTGTTTTGAAAGAGAGGAATCAAAGACGTACAGGCTATCCATATTCCATCTTTATCAGCTTATATATTCTCAAGTTCACACTCAAAAAGACAGGGACAAGTACATACATTCTATTTATATCGCATCTTTGTCAGACTATATATTCTTAAGTCACCTTGAACAAGAGGGATTAAGTACATACAGGCTATCTCATGTCCCGTTTTTGTTAGTCAATATATTCTCAAGTTAACTTGTAAATAAGGGTGTTGATCACATACATCCTGTCCATGTTCCATCTTGTCAGCCTATGTATTATCGAGTCATCTTATGAATAAGAAAATCAAATACATACATCCTATTCATGTTCCATCTCTGTCAGCCTATATATTCTCAAGTGCTTTCACTAGGGGAAGGGGTACATACTTGTCTTTTTCCACCCCCGCTCCCCAATTGACTATTGGTGTGCGTAGTTCCTGCTGTCGCAACAGCGGCGAAGACAATCGCAGAGATGACGGCGAGTAACTTCATCTTGTTGGCGGCTTCGCGTTCTTAGAGGTAAGGAGTAAAAGACAATTTTGGGAAACGCAGTTGAATAATATCGTTAAGAAGGTATAGTGCCAACAATGGTGGAGGACTAGCATATATACCAGGGACATCAAACCGGTCACATGGATGCTTCTTGCCCTGCTTAGCCCTGTACAAGCATCCACCTTTGGTATGATAATCCAGCTACGCCACACAGCAAGATCTGCGTGATAGATGCAGATCGAATCACACTGCATGGATAGGCCTTGGTCTTCTCCAATCGCTTGATTGCAATTATATTGCTTCATGCACGTGCGCGCTCGCGGCGTCTCTCTTACTTGTGCGAGGAAGGGTGAGCTGCTCACCCAGCTCACCCAGTTCACCCGTTTTTAACCTTGACAATCCATTGCTTAGCGTTCTGAGATCACTTCAAACACCAGTGCAGCCAAGATCCTGCTGCCTAATCTCAGACATCCCTTCCTAAGTCGCGTCATTTATCAATTGGTAGAACGAGACCAAATGTTGCTCTTGGTTTCAAACGTTCGTAAGTTGACTTCCTACTCTTGAAGGATGGCGGCCCCTTAAGTGATCTCTAGAAAAGGTAGGCACGCTGAGGAAAGATTTAGTCGTCAATGGTGCTGGGATCCTAGAGTGGGGTTGGTGCCCAGCTGAAGATCGAAAGGACCCGCCGCGGGAATTTCGGACAATACTGAATCAGCCCTCATAGTTATGTAAGGCGGCAGAAGTCGCAGCAGATTATGTGACTGTTGATTGTTAGGGATGGATGCCTCCTGAAAGATGATCCACCTCCAGAACTTCTTTCAAGCAATGACTATCTCCGAGCTCCGAGCTCCGCCTGAGACTCTGACTGCCTTCCATGTTTTCCTGGCTGTCCGGCTCAGCTATGAATGATATGAGACAGTCAAGCTTCTCGAACATCTCTAATTGCGATATTCTTTTTTCTGCTAACCGCCCTGACCAACCGAGATGCTAGGAGGGCACCCTCTAATGGAGATGAACCAAAATCTGGAAAGTCCCCCAAAGATTGACTTCAAACTTCTTCCGCCGGAAATCCGATTGATGATCTGGGAATATACATAGCATGCAGCACAGGTTGTCGAAGCTACAATCTGGGAGACGCTTGATCATGATGAAAACTGTTAATTCACGATATTTTGTCCTGTTAGATCGTGAACCATAAGTGGGATGGGCCTTATATTTCCTTCACTGCCATGTGAGAAGAGCATCCCGCGCTTCATGGAAAGTACGACCTTGCCTTCGAACATAGCAGTTGCAATCCCAGCTAGGAAGTTACTAGTTTCCTGTTTGACATTCACATTAACGTCCATGTATTCGCCAACGCTCCTGGCGAGCAAGTGCTCAAGAGAAGAGGGAATGGCATTCTTGATAATGCGTTGGCAAACTCCTGCTGCGCCTGCGACACTCATAAGCTGAAGACATTGATCAAGCATAGTTGGGTGGATAAACTAATGACTCTCATGTTGCTTCACTAGGTTCACACTGGCTGAGGCTCTTCCACCTAACGGGTCGGCAGAGATATTCTGTAAACCGCGAAACTGGGGACCATAAGAAAGCCCAAGTTCTGACAGAGCCTCATACCATTTCTCAGAAGAGACTTGGCGCGCATAACGCGGAATTTTGATCTGGCAAGGCTCATGCTCGGCTCCTGCACGGACTTGACCGCTGCAGATCTCCGTCCAAACATTGCCATCGTGGCTTGCTATTACGAATGAATACCATTCTGAATTCATCACGTCATTGAAGGCAACTGGCTTGAGAGACGTGATAATTTCCACGCTACCCGCCTCATCTATGACTAGAGGGCTCTTGAATAGAACGTTTTTCGCAGTAAACCCCTCAGTGCCTGGGTTGAGCTGTCGGACTGCTTCATCTGTCATAGCGATGTAATCAGCTGCAGGCAATACTACATGACCCCGGAGGATATGGTCAGCAAGCCATGGGTTGCCTCAATGCCAAGTATGTTCCGCCACGAAGGCCCAAGATCTGTAGACTCGGGACACCGTGAGCCGAGCAGTTCATGAGGTGGCATACTGCTCAACCTCCAGTCTCTCACCAAACGGCTTTCATTCCAGTATCGTGTACCATGTTGCCAGGGATACGGCGGGAGGCCTGTCACGACTTGCCCCCTACCGTTCACTGACATCAGGTCAACAATAGCCCCGTTGCTGTGGATCAAGCCTAGCGCGGACAAGAGCTGAACTTCACAGCTAGCATCGAAGCTAGTATCATCGCAACGTTTCAAGGTTGGAATATAGAGTGGGCCATGCTTCAGGCTGTGGCTACGAAATATCTGCTTTAGAGGACCTGACAATGCAGAATGGGGACCTATGTCGAGTAGTAAATGGGCCTTGTCTTCCTTTAGCAGATTGCTCACTGCATCACTAAAAAGAACGGGAGACTCAAGGTTCCTTCTCCAGTAGGCCGCGCCAAGCTCCTGAGGGTCCGTCACCATAGCCGTAGTGACACTTGACAGCATCGGTGACATATGGGAGTTCATTTGCAAGTGACCTACTAGAGAGGCCTCATAAAAGGGCCTCAGGAACTTCATTTGTTCTGATGCCATGTAGATACCAGTTCCCTTTGTTGCGATATACTGGTGACTCACATGAGTGATATGCGATCTTGAGCCCAAGGTTTCTGCGAAAGATATCAGAAAGATCATTTCTAATCCTTTCCACTATAATATCGATTTTACTTTTTTCACCGAATAGAGTGACAATTTGAGGATTATTCCTGCATGCGATTAACACTCCGTCTTCGAGATATGGAGTTACCTCTTCGCTAGAGAGGCCAATATTCGCCATTTCTTCCAGACCCATTTGTTGTTTGGCCAACTTACCGGGATAATATGCGAGTATTATAGCCGACTTCTCCGAGATAGCACCTGCTGCATAAGCAGCTGCAATTTCACCGCTGGAGTGTCCAACTACAGCAGCTGGCCGCACTCCCCAGGACGCGAGAAAGTTGACAAGCCCTATCTGAATGGCAGTACAGAGTGGCTGACAGAATTCCGCTTCAGTAACGCGTGAGTCGCTTGTCCGGCACAGCTCCTCTTTAATGCCTGTTAGTAAACAGTTCGTGCTTGCCAATGTAGAGAGAACACCCGACTCACGCCGAAGAGACCATGATGGTGGATCTTCAAGACCTTTGAGAGCACTCTCAAGCCTTAACATGTCTCCCTGAAAACAAGGATATGTCTCCAATAGTCCTTTCCCCATATCTGCCCACTGGGATCCTTGGCCAGTAAAAACGAATGAAAGCTGAGGTGAGACTTGAGTGCAGGATTTCTGAAACATCGAAGATCGTAAGGGAATCTTTGAGGAAGTCACACAGAATGCTCGGTGAGACAAATGCTGTCTTCTTACTCCTAGAGTGAACGGAATATTGCATAGTTGACCAGGGAATTTATTTGCATAGTCACACACCTGCTCAATGCGACTCTCCAGACTCTTTGAGTCTTGAGCCGAGACCACAAGCAGCTTAGCCCCGTCTACTGACTCGGAAAATCGCGATTTCTGGATGTTGCCACAGAATTCGGCTGCAGAATACAATATGACATGGGCGTTCGCACCGCCTATGCCAAACTCATTGATACTAACCCTTTGGCGTCGATCGGCGGGTTCCATGGGCTCTAAAGGAACAGTTAAGTTGAAATCTAGTATTTGAGGATTCAAAGTGTCCAAGTGTATGTTTGGTGGGATTGTTGAGCGTTCGAGTGACAGGATAGCTTTGATGAGACTCGTGATACCCGATGCACCCTCTGAATGGCCAAAGTTGGGTTTAACCTGGTTTGCTCAGCACTTCAACTTGCAGGCAGGTATTAGATGCTCACCGCGCCAATGATTACCCCGTTCGGCTTGAAGCGTTGTCAATTGCTGTTGTCTCAGCCGCATCCCCTGCTACCGTTCCAGTACCATGACACTCAACGAAGGCAGTTTCCAGAAGATCCTCGATTCCAGCCTTTTGATATGCATGTCGAATAAGACTCTCTTAGGACTAAATTGATGGGGCACATATATTTGCTGTTTTCCCGTCATAGTTCACAGCAGTTGATCGAATGACTGCCCTTATAGGGTCATTTGCCTGGTTTACACTACTCAGGCGCTTTATGTACAGCACATTGATTGCTTCACCTCGGCCATAGCCATCAGCTTTGGCCTCGAATATTCGACATACACCACTTCGGGATGACACCATGTTATCAGATAGGCTTGTTGCATGGTTGGCGGCATGATAAGATTACGTCCAGCAACTATGGCCGATGAACAAGCTCCAGAGGCTAGTGCCTGGCATGCTTCATGAAGTGCAGTCAGGGAGGATGAACCAGCAGCTTTGAGGGTCATGCTGAATACCAAGCCAGAGGTTACTCGTTATTGCCGAATAGCTTCGCACCGACTTGATCACGTACCTGGGACCCCGGAAGTCGTATCTGTAGGAAACATAATATGCCAAGACATAATCACCTGTACCCAGAGCATGATGTCTGTGGACAGACTGTGGATCTCTACGAGCAAAACCTAACCAGTCTTCTCCAAAAGCACCAACAAAGCAGTCGATATCTTTACCTTCCCAGTCCGTTTCTCCCGCGCCTCCAAGGCATTCCTGAACCAGCTCGAGGAGGAGCCGCTGTTGCGGGTCCATGTGCGTTGCTTTATGGCTTCGCACAGAAAAGAATTGGGCGTCAAAAAATGCCGGGTTTTCTTGCAGGAAATAACCATATTTTGTTCCGGTCGAGCGCTCTCTTGTCGGATGATATGATGAATCTGCATTATATCTGCTGTTCGGCACTTCACAGAGGCCGTCTTCTTTCTTCATCAAACAATCCCAGAACTGATCGCCTGTGCAAACACCCCCAGGGAGCCTCATTGCCATACCTACTATCGCAACTGGGGTCGATAAATCCGACAATTCATTCTCTGATTGTTTAGGACACAAGACATCTGGAAAGTCCACATTCGATATAAATTCTCCACATAGAGCAACCGGGTCATCTCCATCAAGGCCAGGACATGTTGACTGGGGAATCTCCTTTCCCGACGTGAAATAATTTCTCTCATCGTCTCCGCTGGTTGTATGTGATGCTTGCATATCCTTCGTCATTGAATAGAGTTGATGATGTGACAATCTAGGGAAATCCTCTCCGTGTTTCTGGCTAAATTTGCTTCAAAGAAATATACCATTATCGACAGCCACCATAATCGGCAATCCAGAACTTGTACTACTAATTGTGTGACCTTTTTGGATTCTCAGGGGGTACATGGGATTATGGTTGGGCGTCGAGCTTTGTCACTACACACAGCATATGAGTAGGAATTGTCACGACCTAGCATGCAGTGTGCATGTGGTCATATTTCTAGGGAAGTCCCCTAGGCGATATGACGTTAGCACCATGAGTTCGAGAAACTATGGATAAAAATTACTTGTCTGTCTCGCATCCAGAGATTGCAGGCTGATTACTCACTCACTGTGCTTTCAGGGCGAGACGACACAAACGCAGTTCTCAAGGTAACATACCGGGTCGGATGAAGCTCCAGGCCAGTTGTGTAACTCGTATACGTAGCACGATAATGCAGCTTTTGCGCGGCTCTTTCACGATGTGATATGCTACATTGCATATCACCCACTGTTCGAAAGGGACCTGAATAGAACGTTCCTGATGTCATAAAACGCTTTGTAGCTGCCGCAATAAGGTTGTATTCGCTGCCGGCAAGTGTCCAAATCCGAGATTGGCAAATGAAGCTGTCGAAAGACTTGCTAATCAATTTGGTGGCGTTTCTTCGTCCAGGTGATGGTACGTGGACTGTTTCGTGGCATTTTCCAGCACTGTGGGACATCCCACGAGGGTGTGATAGATACGGATATGCGTTTTTGACAGTGACTTTTCCTAGGCGGCACAGTAGCGAATGGCGAGTGGTAACTCCGATTGGACTGGTTTACCCTGGATGTTAGCCTCGTAGTTACTCAACGAAGGTGATTGGAGCTGGCTTTAGCGTACCTCTGTGACGTTGACCAAATAGAATATTCACTTTACGATCCTGACCAACGGTAGAGTATACCGATGACATGGTTTCAGATATGCACACCACTGCGAATCATTCATCAAGAAGTTAAAATTTGGATCACTAAGGTCAGCAAAGACATAGGTAAGAGGGCCAGCATCCTCAAGCTGTTCTAATATCTCTTTGGCGCTGTATTCGCCAATATTTGGCTGCTGAAGTTTAAGTAATGGAGACAAGGTGAGCTTGAGGTTCACAGAGCAAACCTCTTGGCCGTGTGGCACATGATCGAAAGCCGCTTAGGTAGTACTTGTGAGACTTGTTGGTCGCCTCGTAATGTCAGTAACCACATAACCTAATCACCTGTCAAAAGACAGGCTTGCATCTATCGGAGTACTGAACTCTGAATGAGAGTAAGTAGGCACCAATAATTCTTACAAGAGCAATCGATGTCCTTTTCAGATTAGCAAAAGGGTTTTTTTCAGTTAGAGATACGGAGAACCGTTGGAAACTCGGTAAATGCAGTTGGAAAATAACTAGAGAACCCTCAGACCTCTCATTCTGCATTTGATGCCCTCGAGGCAGCAACTATCATAATGTTTCCAGGCTAACTAGATGTCAGTTTGTACATGAAGGTAATGATTCGCAATCTTAATTAATCCATCCATGTCACACTCTTGGTAACCAGGAATTCCTCCAGTCCCTGGGATGCATTGAACCGGCCCCATCCACTGTTCTTGACTCCACCGTGCGGTAGGACAGCTTCGTCGTGAATGGTCATACTGTTGATGTGAACGGCACTGCAAACCATCAGTCAGTTCCTCAGTTCTTAAGAGAGAGACGCATAGAGAAGTAATGGCCTACCCTGACTGGATCTTGCGGGCCATGGCCAGGCCCTTTCGTAGATCTTCGGTGAAGACGGCCGCGGACAAGCCATAGCCACTACCATTGGCAATCTTGATTGCCTCTTCATCGCTCTCAACAATCATGCATGCTGCCAAGGAGGCAAAGGCCTCTTCTTGCCAAGCGGCCATCTTTTCATTGACACCACCCAGGAGCACAGGCGCCATCCGAACACCATTGGCTGGCTGAGCGGAGTCTTGGTCTACAGATCCGTGAATCAAGTGGGCTCCACCCGCCAGAGCGTCTTTGACGAGATTGCTAACCCGTGCTTTTGACGCCATGTTCACCAAAGTCGGAGGCTGAGACGCAGGGTCTACGCTGGATGTGAGTGCCTCCTTCAGCGCCTCGATGAAGACGGGTGCAATGGAGGTGTGAACAAGAATGCGATCAGTTGCCATGCAGATTTGGCCAGACTATGCAAAATCAGTTATCGGAAGCGAGAATAAGGTAGCAGTAAGGGCGGGCTACATACGTTCAGATAAGCGCCCGCAAGCACTCCCTTTACAGCAGTCTTTATATCAGCATCTGCACAGACGATGGCGCTGTTCTTGCCTCCCAACTCCATCAAGCATGGCTTGAGATTCTGTCCACATGCGCCCGCAATCTTTCTGCCTACGGCCGTGCTGCCGGTGAAATTGATCTTGCGCACGGCCGGGTGCTCGATCATGGCGTTAACTACTTCGGGGGCATCCTGGGGTCGGCATGATACCAGATTCAGACAACCAGCAGGTAGGCCCGCATCATGGAAAGCGCGCGCAAGTGCCCAGTAGGAGCAAGGAGAGAGCTCAGAGGATTTCAAGATAGTCGTGTTGCCCGCCGCAAGTGCACAGGCTGCAGAACGGACTCCAAACACATATGGAGCATTCCTGCTAGGTCAGTCGACAATTCACATGTATGAATGGTGGCGGACATACCAGGGCACAATCCCGAGGATCACCCCCATGGGCTCCTTGTAGATCATGGCACTTTGGCCCTCCTCTTCGACAACGGGGACGCTACCACAAATGGAAGTGATGCGCCCCGCGATATCCCTCAACATGCGGATCCCGAGTGGAACGATGAAATGTTGTGACGCACCCACATCTGCGCCCATCTCAGTTCGCATATATTCGGCATTCTGCTCGAGGCGGCTCTCCAAAATGTCGGCTGCCTTTAGCAGGAGATCACGCCGAACTGTGGGTTTTGTTTGCGACCAAGAAGGAAAAGCGGCCTCTGCGGCCTCAACTGCGCGGATGGCATCTTGAGCCGAGGCTGATGCAGTTGTCCAGCAAGTCTGGTTGGTATAGGGGCTAATGACGTCGAAGGTAGAGCCCGTGCATTCCTCTTGACCGTTGATGATCAAGGGGATCACCGGTGGGCGGGGAGGTGCAGCCATTGTAGGTTCTGTCAAAGTATGGGCGCGGGTAGAAACAAACGATAGTATGTGTTCACAAACGAAACATTCAGGCAATAGGGGTATCCCACCAGGGGGTTAACACTCGGAATTAATAGGTAAGATGTCGTTTGAAGGACTGAACCACAATCGAAGACCCTGCATTTGGTGGGAGAGTCAGCCGAGGAGTCAATTGATTACACAAACAAAGCCAATTCTACAAACACGACCCCACCTTTCCAGCTCGGGGGGGGGGGGGGGGAAGCCCTCACTCCAGCCACGTGTGACAACTGCCTCAGGATTGTTCCCAGGATCAATGTATTCTCCCTAAAGTTAAAATCACTATCCTATACACATATGAAACTCGCTACGTTGAGAGTGCCACTATTTCCAACGAGAGTGAAGGGCATAAACTTGGAAGGAGACCAATTCTCAGATAGGGGTTCTACGGAGTACTCTCGGGTTTCATGCCACGGCAAATCCAAGTTACGACTTGTCACTATTTACCATTACTATTTACACCCTACTCCATACCCCTGATGTGATGAATACTAGACAGCTAAGAATGCTAAGACTCATCTCACTACATATATAGTCGATCAATGTTATGCATGCGTGCTGCACACGAACAGGGATGGAACCTTGTTGATACTGGGCCAGTTAAGGTGGCCCTCCAATCCACTTTTAAGAGACCATTGAGGAAACTATTCCAATAGCCGCAACTTTATGCATTGCAAGCCATGTGCTCGCTGACGTGAGAGAAATCAAGACTGTTGCCTTCCACGTACCTTTCCTCGGAAGCGCCGAGGCTGATCGTTGAGTTTAGGTAACGCTCGGCCCTTTTGGGAACCGGCGGCTGTCGATCAAAAAAGCCACCCGTGGTTCGGCTAATAAAAGCATTTGGATCAAACAGACATGGAACGGAAAGAGAAGCGGGAAGAAAGCTGAAAGTGAGGAAACTTCAACGAGACCTGGATGGCTGCACTTAAATAGCCTTTTTGGACGAAGACCAGTGAGTGTGCTACATGCCTCATTGCGAGTCATTATCACCACCTCAACCAGGGCGGTGGAGTAGCTGGGACAGTCTGGCCGATTACTACTGCGATGAGTGAAAATTTCTAAATGACTGGAACTAGGCAGAGTCGTTCATGATTGGAGGTGCATAAACCACAGTTCTCCAGTTTCAAGGAGCACGGGGCTGAACATGCCCATCTGAGTTCCTTAGGGTTCCCGATAGGCTCATCTTATACCCACCACACTCCTCGTCAGTGATCTCCTGATCCGCTTTTGCGGAAACACGGAATGCGCACTCAACAGTGAGTGCAACTGAATCCGCGATCGCCCTGAGTAACTTGCTTTATACTGCAGATTATCGGATGAAGAAGATATTGCAGATCAATCAATTCAATAGCAGAAAAACAAACTTCCGAAGTACCCCAAACCTGGGGGTTCTTCACTGATCTACTATCAACATGATGGAGAGTGAAACACTCTGGCGCTATCACCGCCCATTGCGTATGCTCGCCACAATTAATACACTTGGAGCCAGGGTTCCTGGGCCGTGCATCCCGAGATCCCGATACATTGGAGCCAAGTGCGAAATAGACTAGCTGAAGGTAGATTGGGATTTATATTAACTGATATTACGCTGGAAATTACCTTGCATGACCTTAAAAAATTGGGGTTGAAGCACAAGTCGGGAATCGTGGTGAATATGTCGACAAATGAATTGCCTATACTATCCGGCCTACCAGTATTACTATCCACAAATCCAAGGATGGCTTGTTACTTGCCACGAGGGTGGTCTGTCTGTCAACATCAGAGTGGACACATTGGGACCACCCCGACTCAAGTCATACGACCGGCTCCACTTGCTTAGCACACCATGGAGGCTATCAGCGTGCACTGGTGAATGGTTTTTGCGGGTGCGTTTCAAAGGACCAAAAATTCCAGTTTGTGGATTGTGTGGAAAAAGAGGAACCCGCAAATAAGAGGCTTGCTTTTAAGCTCGCAAGATGAGGGTCCTTTGGCTCCCTGCTCTATGGGCGCGGTGAGTATCCTCATACGGAAAGAGGGCCCATATCTAGATCTACCACTTTTCCCTGCGATCAAGCGTTCGAGGCATGATGCCCTTGGTCCACTCCATACATATTCAATAGGCTTCCATCTTATTTTGTAGCTCTGTCCCTTTTTTCCCAGTCCACATAGTAGTTCATACTTCGGCATATGCTCGGGTTGCCTTGTTATATCTCAGCACCCTCCTCATTTTACTTGAACATTCGTTATCAACACTCATTTCCATATCTACCGCCCAAATGGACTACGAAGCGTAATAATCACAGGCATCATATTGTTTACCTTCGCTCAATCAAACACTCGTTCATACCCATTCTTCATTTCCTAAAACCATTGTTCCCAGTAACACCCTGTCCAATATGGCTCCTACATCGAGGGGAGTTGAAATGATAAGCATCGTTACGGTGCTTGTTAGTCTCGCATTTTTAGCAGTCATTCTACGCATAGTCGCCCGATTCAAACGCAAAGTACATTTCGGGGTGGACGACTACCTTTGCTTCGCATGCATGCTCCTGCTAATTGGCATGCTCATCGAACTCTCACTTTGTGAGTTATCCTAGAAAATATTCACCAATACATAGTATTCAACCTTGCTAATAAACAACCAAAGGGGTCACCATCGGCGGCAACGGCTCTCACCAAAGCAACCTGAGCAACGAAACAATGATGAACTTCTACAAGGTACCAACTGCCCCTACCACATTCACTTCCCATCTTCACCAACTGACCACCTCAGATCTTCCTCGCCAACCAATTCACCTACTTCTCCCTCTGTCCCCTCATCAAAGTCTCAATCGTCTGCTTCTACCGCCGCATCTTCACCACCCGCACCTTCCAATGGACATCCTTCAGCATCAACCTCCTCATAAGCCTCTGGGGCCTGGGCGTCTTCCTCGCCTGCGCTCTCCAATGCCGCCCCCTAAAAGCCTACTGGGACCAAAGCGTCGACGGCCACTGCCTAGACGGCTACACCCTAATCGTTGTCAACCAAATCTTCAACGTGGTCATAGATTTCGTCCTCCTAGCCCTCCCCATCCCCTTGATCTGGGGTCTCCACCGCTCCTGGCAAGACAAACTCGCCATCAACGGCGTCTTCGCTCTCGGTGGTTTCGTCTGCTTCGCGAGTATCTTCCGCGTTGTCGTCCTCTTCTG
Organism: Aspergillus neoniger CBS 115656; assembly: GCF_003184625.1. NCBI lineage: Eukaryota > Fungi > Ascomycota > Eurotiomycetes > Eurotiales > Aspergillaceae > Aspergillus > Aspergillus neoniger. Next base: position 752,144 of record NW_020291140.1, on the reverse strand, counting down.
GATCAATGAGTCGGATATGACCTATACCGTCTACCAAGCTACGCTTTGGACGCATATTGAGCCCTCCATTGGGCTTATTTGCTCTTGTCTGCCCACCATCCGAGGCCTGTTTCCGAGAGGAAAGCTCTCAAGCAATAACTACAAGTACCGGAATGAGGTCCCCTATTATGGGAATACCGATGTCAGTACCTCCAACTTCGTGGCTACGGGTCGCAAGACTTCCACTGCGGAGTCTATTAAGTTGGAGAATGGTGTCCCGAGAAGGTCGAATTCGAGTGAGGGCGGTCTGCCCTCCAGTGTTAAGAGTAATGATACTAGCTGGCTGGATATTACTGTTCGCACGGAAATTGATGTTAGGCAAGATGATCTGCCGCGGTATTTGAGATGAGGTCGATTGACTGTGAGACTTGGTTTTACAGACATTCTTTCGCCTTGATTTATAAGCCAACTGAGCTTGACGCTCTTGTGGCGAGCAGCGCCGTTATGAGTGATCGTGTCAGGGTGTTTGACCTCCCTCTGAGCTTCGAATTTTTTTGAAACGTGCCTGAAATGGTACACACCCATCCGCATAGCGGTGTCGCGCACAGCTATATGGCACGTCGCTGTATCCCTGCGCGTGCATATGCCACTACCTGCCACAGCAGATGAGATTTGACTCTTTGCATACACAAAGAGGCAACTCGGAACTCCATAGGTACACAGACTTGGATGCCCCTTTGGCTTGAGACATGGCCAGCCTTGATCATCATTCGGGCATCTCGATACATCGCTTCCGACACAGGTCACAGCTCCTGATCTTCACCTACATTTGACGCTCGGTATAACATACGCTCCTAACGACCATCACCCACATGTACCATATACCATGTATTCTGCGCATCTTCTTATCATTACGCCTGTGAAACAAACAAGTCGCTAGCTAATTTCTGATTCATGGTGTATTATTTCATACCCTCAATGCACTGTCGGCTGTCCAGCTGCAAATTCCTACTTTTATGTTAGCTCACTGTACACCACAATGGCACTCATATGATAGTACTCACTGGAAACGCATTGGTGATGCTCGTAGCCACTCTCTCTACATCTTCCGCCAAACCCTGCACCCCAGCATCCCACTGCCGGATATGCTGTCCTGTAGTGGCATTCCCTCCGTCAAAGTATATTATCCCATCAATCTGATCAATACTCCCCTTCAATCGACCTTGCTCGACCATCCTCGCCGCATAATCCTCCGCCTTCTCTCCCGCCGTGAAGTCCCCACTCCCCTGGAGCCCCAGGATCGCACCCAACGCATCAGTCGTAATATTCTCGTAGAGCTTACTAGCCGCAACCAGATTGTGTTCAACAACAGCCTTATCCAGCACGGTAGACCCATCCGCCGTCACAGCCAACTGATGCGGCGCCAACCGCTGCGCAAACGCAGCCACCTCCTCCGGATTCAGCAACCGATCCAGGAACATTTTCTCCAGGATAGCGAACTCATCCACCGACGTCGACCGATCATCCTTATACAGCGTAGCCAGAATCCGAGACCGCTGCGGCCCAGCCGGAGCGAGCACCGCGCACCTAATAGCAGCCGCCAAAGCCTGCAACCGATCCTGTTCATCCACTCCCGCCGCAAGACTAACATTAAAGTATTCCTGACTAGCATCGAGGAAGCGTCGACGAGCATCCAGAATACGAGCCTGGGATAGCTTGAAATGCAGCTTCAACTCGTGATCCTCAATCTTACTCGGTAGGTTCTTAATGCGGTTCAAGAACGCTTCCGCACTTGTGGTATCATCCTCCTCGAGATAGTATCTCACGATCCGAATCCATAGTCGCACCTTGGCGGCGTCGGAGACTAGCCGCTGTGAACTGTCGATGTGGATGCCCTGCAGGGCTTTTGCGGCGTCGGTGTACTGGCCTTCGGCTTCGTAGGCGTCTGCGAGAAGCTCGCGGATCTGTGCGTCTTGTTCTTCGACGGAGGTGGAGCGGGATTGGAGGAGGGTGATGGCGTGTTGACCGACGCTGATTTGGGTTTCTTGGGTGAGTTTGCGGAGGACGGTGATGAAGAAATCGAGGATGGGGCGGGCGGCGACGATGCTGATGTCTTCGCTGAGAACGGAGTCAAGGAAGTAGATGAGGTCTCTGGAGATCTGGGGTTCTGTGGATGTCGATACGATGTCGCTGAGGAGGTTGTTGTAGAGCTGCAGCTTGTTTTGGGGGTTCGCGGAGGATTCGATCTCCGCGAGGGCGGAGGTGATTTTTTGGGAGGCCATGGGTGTGGTTATGTGACTAGTAGGTGATTGTGAGGTTGATGTGGAATATGGTACTCGAGTAGGCGGGTAATTGCGGGTGGAAGTGGTGTTCTCTAGATGGGCAGAGGGGTTGATGAGGTGGTGTACGTCAGGAATATGGCGTGGATGCCGATGGAGAAGTGAAGCTGGGGAGCTTATCGATAAGGGACTACAAGCACAGCACTCAATGCAGCACATCTAATTTAGAGAGTTGCAACGTTCTTTGACTACTGACCTTGGGCAAAATGATACAATGGGGTATTCCTGTCCAATGGTTGAGTACTCTGACACTTCATGGTATACTAAGACCCCGTCCTGTACCTCCCCAAGAAATACATTCCTAGTGACGGGGGCTACCGCCTCAGGATACGGATTTTCCAAATATTGTGTGAGCTGACTTGGAACAGCCGTGTCTAGTAGTTTGAGCAAAAGCAAATTATCCAAAAGAATCTTTAGGTTAATGTTAAAGTTGAAAGCTAGGACGCTGAGGCAGAAGTATGAATGGAATTGTGTTAATGTTTTCCTCTTCGAAGCGCAAGTTGCCCACCGCCTTTGACGACCCGCTCGGGCGGCGGGTTTCTTGCTTGCGGCGACGCATCTTCCCCATTCGAAGCTTCAACATCGCGTACGTCACTGACGCTTTCTTTTGAACTCATTTAATCCCCTGATTTGTCGCTCTCTTACGCCTCGGTTACGATCGCTTCACTATCTTCGGAAATTTGGGCTACTAGTCAACACTTTTGTTCGCTCCAGTATTAGGCTGTGTGGCGCCATGGTCCCCCAAGTCAAACAGGAGCCTGATTCCCAGACACCATACATCAAACCCGACCCATACATCAAACAGGATCCCGACAGCAAGGATACAGTGCTCGCTGATATTGACGATGAAGATTTGTATGAGGATGCGGGCGATCTAGACTTCTCGGCTGCAAACCAAAGCGTCTGGCTTTCACGGCTGCCCCGGTCACTATGGGAACATTGGGCGCATCTGTCAAACAGCGCCGGCGATGACGACGAGGAAATTCAGATCGGGACAATGAGGATCGAGGGTACACAGAATGATCTTAAACGGGTATGTCTCCATCTGCGAAGAACTTTGTCGAGGAACCTCGGTTTGCGTTTTTGTGTTACACGGACTGACTTTTGTGATCTTTGTAGGTCAGTTTGCGCATAAACGCACGAGAAGACAATCGCGATATTCCTAAAGACTACCTACTGCAACGACAAACGATAACCTCAGAGAATGTTTCGCACTTGACGCAAAATACGTACCTTTTCACGGAGAGGGACCTCCCAGGTCATGAGAATCGAATGGTAGTTTTTGGCGAGGCGCGTTCGGCGCTCTATGAGTCGATGAAGCGGGAAATGAAGAAGAAGGAGCGCAAGAAGAAATGGGAGCCCTACGTCAGAAAAACTGTACCGAGTATGTACCCTGTTACTGCGACAAAGGTGGTCTTGCTGACATTGCTGCAGAACAAACGGCTTTGGTCGGGAGCGTGAGTGAAGAGTTCAACTGCCTTCCGGTTGAGAACGAGGAATTCCGGCGGCTGTCGGAGAAGAAGGCTCTGGAGGCACTCAAACCGAAGCGTGAGACTGTATTTATTGATAAGATTCCGGGCAAGATGCTCCAGCCGCGGAATGCATTGCCTGGAGAGAAGGGTGCTTTTGTGGTAAGTTTTCCTTTGCCGTGCTTATTAGTTCTACTTGACTTACAAAATACTTTCCATTCCAGCAAGCAACGAGGCCAGCCAAGCCCAAGGCCCAGGAAAACAAAACCACGCGTATGCCTCAAAACGAACTGTTGGATCTTATCTACCAGTGCTTCAGGGAATACAAGTACTGGCCATTTAAGAACCTCAAGGCGAGACTGCGACAGCCCGAGGCTTATCTCAAACAAACTTTGGAAATGGTTGCGCATTTGGTCAAAGCCGGTGACTTTGCTATGACCTGGGAGCTGAAGCCCGAAGCGAGGGAAAGCAACTACGCCAATGCGATGTACAGCGATGCTAAGGATGAACTCGCACCGGGAGACTACAACTTCGAGGATGGCTCTGAAGAGGAGGCCACTCCTTCCGGCATGATGACCGATAATGACGAAGGACAGTTCGAGAACGTTGTTTAAGGATACGGATCCGATGTAGCATAAGGGCCATGGCGTTACTTTGGGGTTTGGGTGATTTGATACAGGCTGTTTAGATAGTATATCATGAGCGCCTAGATGACAGGCCCAACATCTAACACACATTTTTACAGAACAATATCATCGAGCTGAATCGCTCAAGTCAATGAAAATTTCTTTGTTCGAAGTAGAAAATCTCATAACATACTCCGTACTCCGTAGTCATTGTCAGAACATACCTAGACAGCAATGGCATCCATACAAAGCGCAGGAACACGTGACCATCGGCCGCCACACACCGCGTTCGTCATTTCATCATCCGCATCATCAACACAAGCTCATCTCTTACAACTCAGCGGCGTCTGTCATTCAGCTACCCAGTATAGACGAAAGATTCTACTTTGAGTGACTTGCTAACGTGGCTTTGGCCGCCTACTCAGGTTAAAATGACAGAAGATCAGGATCTGATGGCCAAAATCAGCCAGCTTGCTGGTAAGCGCATTCTAGCTATCCATAACCGTGCCGGCCTCTAACCTCCACCAGGCCAGATCAATAGGCACAAAACTCAACAGTCTCAGCCTGAGTCTCCCTACAGTAGCGAAATAGCTCCAGGCCAACACGTTTCGCGACATGTTCCTTACCGAGGTCGCGGGTGGGCGCCTTATCGTGGACGACACTACTCACGAGGCCGTCATGTAGCTCCCCATCGCCACCGTACCCTCATCCTCAACAATGCAACATCAGGTACACCTGGATCGGCTACTCCAGCTGGCACGGGGACTGATACAGACGGTGAGGCGCGATCTGCAACACCAAATGAGTGGGTTGTGAAACGCGATCGTCATATGCAGCTCATCAACACTTCGATATACGACAAAGAGACACAAGCGAGGACGAAGGCGATGGAGGAGAGTCGCCAGGCCAAGGCGCAAAAGAGAGCACAGGTCGAGCAGGCGAGAGTTATGAATTACGCACAGGGCGTTGGCAGAGTGCATCCTACGGGCTTCGCGGCTCCTCAGGTGTCAACTACTGCAGACCCGTCAGCGGAGTATCAGGTTTTCGTCAACGACATACCGTTTCGGGTGTCGCGCGGTGGTGGCAAGCTGATCCGAGTGTCTGGTGCGTGCGCTGTAGATGCTCTGGTCAAGCGAACTAGCTTACCGGTCATAGATAATCCGAATACTGCCAACGCTACGCCAAAACGAGTGACAGTGGCAGGCGTCGCTTTTGTCCGGAGCAAGAACGGAAATCTCCACCGCTTGGGTGCTGTTACATCAAAAAGGTGGCGGTTGTGTTGTCCATGTGGCGAGTTTGGAAGCTTACTTCAAATATAGAAAACCAATGACGGTCAAGAAGAAGAACGCGCTTTGCCAGCGATTCACTACGACGGGTACCAATGCTTTCCCTACACGAGGCCCTGAGTGGCCCTTGCCCCCATCTCATTATTGTTTCATCTTCTGCGGGATCACGCTGATCAGGATCTTCAAACGTTTAGGCAGCTGTTACAAAGGACCAACATGTCCCTATATTCACGACCCGAACAAGGTTGCAATGTGCAAGGACTTCCTCCAGACTGGTCAATGCAATGCAGGTATAAGTTGTGATCTCTCTCATGAGCCCTCGCCCCACAGATCCCCTGCCTGCGTGCATTTCCTGCGAGGGCGCTGTTCCAACCCCGAATGTCGCTATGCCCATGTCCGTGTGACCCCGGGCGCTCCTGTGTGCAGGGACTTTGCGGTTTTAGGATATTGCGAAAAAGGTGCCGAATGCGACCAACGACACGTTCACGAATGCCCAGACTATGCGAATGAGGGCGTTTGCAACAAGAAGCGCTGCCGCCTCCCCCATGTTGATCGGGCAGGACAGATCAGGAAAAATGCCGCTTCTAAGACTGATGCTACGGGCCTTGCGGAAGAGTCTGATGCATCCAGCGAGGAAGAAGAGTACGATGAGATTGACACGGATGACGTCGATTCGGACGATCTCGATGAGGATGAGCCACAGCTCATCGCGGCCGAGTCAGATACTGGCGAGGTGTCGCAACAACAGGACTACATCCGTCTCTAAACATTCATACCCACTAACATTACCACAGTCTGTAATTGAAGTTGGCTTGAATTCTACGGATACCCCAAACGGAACAAGAAACGGGCAATGGCAAGAGGAAAGAAAAGCAAATAAATCAGAAAGAAAGAAACAGAATAAGAGGGAAATAATTCATTACATAGTGGCCAATTAATGCCTGCCTTGAAAGTTTGATGCCTTACGGAATGTCGTGTTCCAGTCGCAGATGAAGATACCCCTATGCGTTCAGCATGTTGTTTACTTGCAGACGGTGTGTATACGAGTCCGTTTGACGATCTTGGATAAATTCTATGGGTTGGTAAGGGATGACACTTGGAAATGTAGTTCTACATGATGACGTTGTGTGTTGAGACATGAAGCCATAGGTAGCCTACCAATGGAGATGAATATCAATTTTCTGTTTCTGTTTCTGTTTACTGTATGCTACATCTCACTTCCCTGCTGCAGACATTGCTTCAGACTAGCCACACGTGCTGCCCAGGGTGAGTCCGGGGCGTCAGGCAGTACCCATCCCCCTGTGTCCTCACATGGCGACCCCAGAGAGAGAGAGAGAGACAGAAGCAGACCGACGTGTGAGTCATACTCCCCCAACCTGACAGGAAGTCAGGTCGAAGACGATCAAAGCCGACGACCCCCACAGCGTGGATCCGCGTCCGATGCAATGCAATGCAAGCTAGCTCTTTAGTGTAGCGACTAACGGTGAAGATAACCAGCTAAGGGGAGGTACCTGGTCTCTGGCTGGTGCACTGCAAAATCCTAGCCCTGTCAATGGCTGCTTTACCCATATGGTTCGCATGGACCAAGGCGAGCCACGCTGCTTTTTTCCCTCTTTTCCCTTTCCGAGTCCCTCTTTTTCTTTCTACCTAACCCAACTCTTACTTACCGCGTGTTCCGGGATGGCACGGGCGTTCTTTGTGCCGGTTGGAGCGATCAGGGCCGGCCGAAAGGACGACGATGAGACGCGACACCCGCCATTCCATGCCATGCCATGCCATGCCTTGAACCGTGCTGATGCGGATGCGGATTGCGGACACCAACGAGAAGCTGCCAGCCAGGCTGTTTAGTAGTCGAGTCTAAGCAAGTCGAGTTGAAACACCTGTCCTGGGGGTCTTGTTTCATGTTTGTTAGTCCCGACTTTCCCATTGCCTCGTGGCTTGCTATTACTGCCCTGGCCCGGGGACCGGATGTCCTGGCACCTATCATCAATCCTCCTACTCACGTACAGAGTACATACATGTACATATCTGTACGCACAATCTTTGCTCCGTCCGACTACTACCGGCAGGGGGACCTTGCTTAGGCGATAATTAATAAATGCTCCTTGGGGGTTTCTCAGTGGCACGATGTTTGTTCCGGGGATTGAGGAGGGGAGGAGGGGGGCCCCTTAGCGACCTACCGCCACATGCCACAAGCCGTAGTCTGTCTGTATGCATGGGGAATATCCATACTGCCTACTCACTAACTAACCAACTAGGTACTAGATAGATGACCAGGATGAAGGTACAAGGCAAAGGAAAAAGAAAAGAAAAGAAAAAAAAGGCGATCAGATCACGGACCGGTGCAGTCAGTCAGTCTGTGCCTGATGACAAGCATCACCGCCAATTGGCTCGGATGGACCAGTTACGAGGGGAATGACCCAATGACCGACATTCCTTCAACACCGATATTTTGCATCTTTAGTTTAGTTCAGATAGTTACTTTGGTATCTACCCGATGAAGTGCCCCTCGTTTAGCTTTCTGGGGAAGATACAAGTGGGATCCGATAGGCAGAGTCTTCGAGAATGGTCGACGGGGTCCACTATGTTAATTACTTTTGTTCACTGCAGTCGAGGACCGAACTGGAGATGATACCGCAGGTTGATATACTACTAGGAGTTACTAGTCACTTACCCGGGTAGTGGTGAGTACTAGTCAACCAGGGCTCTTTTGTTCCTTTGGATGCCCAGCCTACCGCTGATTGGCGGAACGCCGTAGATCAGGCCGGGAAACGTGACTTGGGGCGGTGTTACTGCTGGAAGTTGCTTGTTCTGTATCTAGGAACTGACTGACTGACTACAACTCTGGTGCCTAGCAATGAACTATTCCAGTTCTACAGAGTAGATGCTATTCTTACTATCCTATCCTACCTCAATTTCTCAACTGCAAGTCATTTAGCACCCAGAATTACCTCATTTCATCGCTCTCTACTTCCTGCTTCGTAATGCAAACTACTAAATTTATACGATCAGCAGCCTCGTTGGGCAACAATGGTATCATGCAACCGAGTCCGAGAAAGCCAATCTTCGAGAACGAGACTGACCGGCCCACTGACCCGGGAGCTTCCTTCATTCTTTCAATTCGAGTATGACAATGCTCTCACAATTTATGCATCCTCTCTGAATAAGCCTATCGTCGTCGATCGTCCGTAAGCCATTGGCTTCTGAGCAGAGTGGTTATGATTGTGGTTGAGCCACCATTACGTCCAATCCGATCCCTTGTAAGAGCCAAAAAGAATCAACTCAACCCATTGCTGACGGCCAATTCCCTAGATAGCAGCCCGCATGCGCTGATTCTTCAAGAGGCGAAGTCTTAATTTCCGTTCAATTAGCACCACTCCACCGGTCGCTTCTCTCGCCTCTTTCAATTGGACCCGGGGCTGGTGTACACCGCCAGAATGGCCACTCGGCATCGTCATCGCAAGACGAGCGATTACCCGGAATGGGGACAGGTCGCCAGTCACGGCAGGCCCGAGATGCTCCTTCTCCTTGTCCTGATGGCAAATTCTGAAATGAGAAATCAGATTTAGACTTGTCGACTGCATTCACGTGTCTGTCTGCCGCTGAGCACCCACCACCCCCTTTCCCCCGGCCTGATCCTATCCAGGACCCCGGGTTGAATAACGGTCAGGTTCCATACCCACACCCAACTCTTCCCTTCCCACCCACTCCTGCACACCGTACATGTTCGCCTCCTTTGCTGCAATTCCAAATCACCATGAGGATCCGCCTTAACCCAATGAGAAATGAGAAAGAAAAAGAACACTAAAGAAAGAATACTGCTTCTAGGGTATTGTTTCAAGTTGTCTTTTTGGCTCGTATCCGATTGGGTTTGCTTCCCTTGTCTTTGTTGTTCACTGTTGATTTGCTTCTGACTCGATATCGGATGCAATCTGTTCCTTCGTCCCCTCTTCACTTGGTGCATGAGATGATCTGAACACCGGCAAAGTTAATGCATTGCATCAGCAGTAGCAGGAGCAGTAGCAGCAGCAGGCATATGTAGGGCAAGTTAATTGCTTTTTTTCTTTTCTGTGTCTTCTTTTGCATTTCACGTTCCACGCGATTGTCGCGAATAGCGGGCACCGCTGCTTTGCCGGCCCTGGATATGACATGCTTACGGACTGACTCTTTGCTTTTGGGATTTCCATGCGTACCCGATACCAATGCACATCGGTAGTAGTCGCTGCGTAGATGAGATGATCGATACATTCCATTCCTTCTCATCCCGTCTTCTTGTCCTTGATTATACGTACCACAAGGTAAAATTGCCTATCTACCTGTGAAACGTGGCATCCAATCTTACTCCATACAATAGCTTCATTCTTCTCTAGACAGTATACCAATAATATAAACACAGACCAGTAAGGCTAAGCCTACAGAGTAAGCAACAGAATTAACCCATGACATCAACACACATACAAACCCCAACAACAACAACCTGAAACACCAAGTCATCAAGGGGATGATGGATTCCATCCCAATCAGGAACTCATCTAGACCGGTAAAGCTTCGAGAAAACAAACCGGAGGAGGGGGAGCCGTAGACAGTGTGACTCATACCTCTCTTCTTCTTTCTGTTGCACTACTACTACTACTACTACTACTACTACTACTACTACTACTACTACTACTACTACTACGCAGCGCACATACCAACAAACCTCCGAGTAAATACACACACAGTAGTCTAAGTGGTCGGTGACGACGTCCAAGCTTGCTTTGCTTGCTTTTGCTTGCCGACTGGACTAACTAGCAGCATACTATTCTAGTAAATAAGTAGTATAGTGCAATAAGTGGGTCATGGATTCTTCTGGTCTGTTTCATCTTATCGATAGTAGATAGTTGGCGGTAAGTAAGTGGGCTTTCTAGTTGCTACTTCGGTCCTTGTGCATACTGTAGGATTTCGGGGACTAGCCATCTATGTTACTATGTTCTGTTATGTTATGTTGTTGCTTTGGGGCGGTGGATGTGGATCGGCGCAGGCATTGTTGTGTGACTATGTACTATGCTTCGCTGCTTGAGATTAGTTTACATATTGAGGATTTCGGGGTATTGATGCCTCGAATCATGGGGACTAGGACACGTTGGTTTGGGAGGAGGGGAGGGTGATGCTGTGATATCATGCTATCGGCCGAATTGGAGGGGAAGGTTCTCGGATGTCATTCAGTTCTTCGATTAGTAGTATGAGAGGAGTGATCTTACTGTGGTAGGTAAGTAGTTGTGATGCTATAGTGTCTGAGTATATGTATTGTAGCATCACTGCGTTAAGCCAATCATGGAGGATGGGAAAGCTTGCTACATACTACTCACCCATTCACTCACTACTATTAGGTCTATCCAGTACCCTACCTACATATTTTGAAACACCAAGAGCCATATGGCAACACCCAGACAAGGCAAACCAAGGCAACGCACATGTCTAGTTAAGACACATACCAATCTACCTCACCCCTTATCTGCAGAAAATCACAATACTACAACCAACTACAGCCTCACATCACATCACATCACCTCCAAGCTCGAAACTCTAGCTCGAGCTCGAGCTCCAGCTCTAGCTTCTGCTTCTACTCCTGCTTCCTGCCAAGCCAAGCAAAGATATGCGCAAACCGTTTCTTGCCTTGGCCATGGGCCATGGCCATGGATGGCCATATGCTTCAACCCAAACTCGCCCTGTCTCTGCATGAGAACCCAGATCGTGCGGTGCGCACGGCCAAGGATCCGAGCGAGATGCGATGACATCGATTGGATTGGCGTTGGTTTCCCCGCAGGAAAGTGCAAGAAAGGGGGAAGAAGCAGTGATGCCTTACCTGGGGTTATTTACTGGCAATTATCAATTTTTTTTTTTTTTTTTTTTTTTTTTTTTTTTTTTTTTTTTTTTTTTTTTTTTTTTTTTTTTTTTTTTTTTTTTAGTTTCTTTCCAGTGTAGGGATTTAGTTAGTTGAGTAATAGGAAAGTACGGAGTGCTACCTAGTAGATGGATGACGAATTCTGTTACTGGTGATGGTCACAGGTGGAGGGAGGGACGGGATGGAGGATGCGATTGATGATAATTTACTCCGTGTGTCCTTCCTAATTGGGAAATTAACAAACATTAAGTTTTTCCCTTGTGATTATTTTCTTTTCGGTCGATAGACTGACGGACTGGATGAATGACTTCCATCTCGTGACTCCGCCGTTGAGGTTACTTAGGTAAGATGGTTACCTAAGGACGAAACAAACAGGGTGAGTGGATATGGCTAGCCTAACAGTTACTAGATACTAGTATCAACCGCCACACCACACGAAGAAAGAGAAAGAAAATGCAGGTGAACCGTCAAAAGTGGATTAAGCTCCATAAGTTGATGGTGGTGCTTATACCGAAAGAGGTAATTTAACTGACTACTACCTACCTGCCTGACTAGTGAAGCATAGAGGTAGGTAAGTAAATCACTGACTTGCTTACTTACAGTAAACTAAACTACTAAGAGCCTAGCACCAACGCCAGAATCGAGAAACAAAAAAGCAAAGAAAAACACCAGCTCGGCAAATCATCCCCAAAAAGAAAAAAAATAATAATTAATCAATCAAACCGTAAACCTGATTAATATCTGTGTCTGACTGGAGGACATCCAGTCCAAGATGAAATCCAAAGAGAGAGTGTGTGTCCGTGCTTTTTTGTTTCTGCATCCTGAGTTGCAGCTTCCGTGCGGTATGTGCATTTCAGGTAATCTGTCATGGAATTGGTTCGAACAGCACGGGCGGGCGCGGGTGTGTGTGAGTGAGTGTGTGTCGCAACAGAACGGGTGTGCATGCGATGCGCGCGCGCCGATTGAAGGGGCCGCGCGGGCAGGCAATGACCCAGTCTAACCGAAATGGCAAAAGGGCCCTTTTGTTTTGGTTTTTTGTCTTGTCGTCCACCCGTGGAATGACTGGCTGATTTGGTTTTCTTTGTGGTTATTGGTTGTGGATCAACTTCTTTGGACGGATTGGATGGATCTCCCTTCTACGGGCCGGCCCTAACGGTACCAGAGATGAATTTGTGGTGATTTCCTAGGTTCTCTATCAAGGTGCTATGGATGGGGGAAAAAGCAAAATAGAAGCATGTGTATAGTATTGTGGTGGTGGATGATAATGGTAGCAAGTGAAAGCAAACATCTAGGCTTGGGAGAGGCTGCTGTCACGGGCATATCACACCAACAATAAGAATTACGATAAGAACGAGGCTTCATTGAAGGATGCGATGCTAGCCCATCGGATCATTCTCTCCTCTAAGCCGGTCTTAGCAGGAAACATTCCGTACTTCTTCATCAGCATCAACAGCCTGATCCAGCCTCAGGAGCTTTTTTGGTTCCCAGCGCTCTGGCGTTCAATTCTGATGATCACGATGGAAATAGTTTCCTCTCAAGCCATGAGGGATGTCGCACTGTTGCGCGCGCGAATGATTGGTCATGCCCGCAACTGAAGGCTGGAGGGCGATACGCTTCATGCCCGGGGGGGGTGGGGATGGGTGGTGGTGTTCCGTATGTAGTGTATGACATCGAGTCCGTCCATCTGATCCCAAGCCCGCCTGCCCTCTCTTCCTCCCACCGGAAGAAAAAAAAGTACGAGGGGGAGGGAGGGGGGTATGGCCTCATCGCCTGGTATTCTTGGTATCGTCCTGTAACTCACGACTCGCCCTATCCCAGGGGTCGATCATGGGATGGATGCACACTGACTGAGCGCACAGACGATCTCCTCTTTTGGGCATCATCTTTCCCAAATCCAAAACACCGAGGAGCCAAGAGAGCCCCCCCTCCTCCTCAGGTCCTGGTAGGATGAACGGGCCTGTTGTTCAGGTACCTACCCACCTACATATGTACGTACATTGTGGGATCATCATCGAACCTGAGGATGAATAGGAAGGGAGGGGGTTGTGTTGTGGTGTGGTGTGTGCTTGAAACCATGAACCCAGTGTGCTGGACCCCAGGTACCAATCAATCGTTTTGCGTTCTCGGATGTGATTGATTACTGTCGGGAGGGATAGAGAAGGGAAACGCATGCCTGAGTTCGGGCTGCTACGGGATAAGCGACTGGCAGAGAGAGACAGACAGACACAGAGAGAGACGGAGGACAGGCACATGGATTGACGGAAAGTTTCGACTGTATCGGATAGAGGGGTCGTACTGTCAGGAATGATCGAATCGATAGGCTATCGATATCCGATTTGTGGCCCCACCCGTAATACTAACCATGGTTCTGATACCGACCATCCTCTGCACCCACTACACTACTTACAGACATCTAACTAACTAACTATACTAGCATGGAAACTTATGGTCCCTACTCCTACTACGGACTTACTTAGTACGACTCCGGTCTCTAACCCACTCTCTACCCGGAGACCGGCACTCACTGGGAAGGGTAGTATCTACGAAAAGTAGAGTCCCAGTTGAGAACTCATCCCGAGCGGCTATCCATCGGTCCGGATGATTGACTGATGTTGGTATTCCAAAAGTCAAGAGTTAAGGTTAGTTGAGACAGGCAACGGCATATAGCCGCCGTTATTGACGGGCGAGGGCTCTTTGTCGATATTGTTGGTTAGGTTTGGCGGTTAGGGTTGATTATTATTCTATTCTAATTATGCGACAGTTGGGGGGAAGATCCCACCGAATTCCTTCGGCCTATCATCTATCACATCCTGCACTATGTATGAGTCGCGTCTGGTGAAAAGCATACTCACTTACTGAGGTCGGTAAGTACCTCCTACTTTCTAGTTTCTACTACTATTGCTAGATGGTTTAGGTAGTAAGTAGTAAGTATAATCTCACGGATAATGGTAATGCTTCCTTTGATGTAATTGGGAAATAAAATGAAGAAGGTTAGGCCTACAATAAAGTACTACAGTAGATAGTAGACTACCGACAAGGCGATCATCGGGATTCTTCCAGGGCAGCAATATTCTCGCTAGTTAGCCTGCTTAGTCCGCTAGCAAGTACCTACATTTGACGATGTGAATAACCTCAACCTTTACCAACCCAGGGGATAAGATCAATCATCATGGGTACTACACGAGAAGCGTCACGATCATGATTCGTCTCTAGTCAAAAGCACTGGACGAGTAACCAGCCAGGAACGATGATTATTCATCCACCCTTCTCGTCCCAAAGGTTCCCCTGCCAGCTGCACGTCTGCCCAACGAAGCATCCAATGATCGCTTCTCGTTAATCTCGGGAGCAGTCAGAAATGTCGCCTCGTCTTTTGACTTTTCCGCTGACCGCCGGATGCTCGTTGGGTGGTTTTGGGGGTGCGGCCGATTAGTGAGCGAGGAAGTGCGAGCGATGGGTCTGTGGTCTGTGGTTTCTACCTACTACTTTGTTTAGGGCCGATGGAGAAGGGGAGAAAGAAGGCCGTGGGAAAATCATGGGCACGGGAATTAGTTGGGATTTTTTGGTTTTTTTTTTTTTTGGGGGGGGGGGTGGTTTTTCTCTTGGGCTCACTCACTCTGCTTCTCTTCCTGATTTTTTCCTTATTGTATTTTTTATTCTTATTTTTGTTATTTTTTTCTTTCTCCCTTATTTTTTTTTCTAGTGCCTATTTCTCTGGTTCCCCCCATGATTGCCGCTGTTGGTCCGTCTGTAGGTTATGGGTCAGGTCCCAGAGAGAAAGTATGGTTATGAATATAGTTAGTGTTTTTATTTTTGTTCGCATTTTTTATTTCTTGGAATTTTAATCTGAATATTATTTTTCTTTATTTTTATTTTTAATTTCTGGGAAAGAAAAAAAAAAATATTCACTCATCCTAAGATTTTCGTGCTGGGTCGAAAAGCAGTCTTACTATTCTGAACTTGGTCAGGGACTCCCTCATCGCATGTTTCCTGATTCAGCCCCGAAGGATATATGGACTCCCCCTCCCGCTTGTCACTTGCTCTTGTCCTCCATCACAATCAATCAATTATACTGAACTTCAAACTCTCTTCGCGAGAGGTTTCTGTCTGATCACAAGAGACCTCGATTTTACCTTTCCTCCCCTCCTCCTTCATATTATACTTATTCCGCTTCTTTCCTCCCCTGCTCCTCTTCTGCCTCCACTTCGCTAGTTCTCTACTACTCTACACCTTGACCACCACCCGATCGATCTACTTCTCTTCCCACCTTATTCTTTTTTATTCCCCCATTCCTCCTCCTCCCTTGAGACTCTTTCGAGATTATACTCTCTCGTCTTCCTTCTCACGGGTTATATCTTCACTCCTCCCATTCTTCACAAGTTTGAGACTTTCTAAATACTTTCACCAACCACCCTAAAACCCCGCACCTCTTGACCTGTTTTTTTTCCCGAACCTTTATTTTACACACCGCCTCTTGACTGCTCTACAAGCAACCACGGGCTTTTTTCCTTGATCAAAGCCACCTTTTTTCTCATTTATCTTCGTCATATACACATTCACAGTTATGGCAAGGTATTCTCAACAATCCTTTGACTTCTACCAACAATCCCCCTCTACATTGGATGCCAAACCGTCATATTCAGAAGAAGACGACATGAGTGTACTTGATGATAAGATCCTCGACTCTACTTCCCCCGAACTTCCTTCCACTGTTGCCGACCACCGGAGAACCTCATATGACCATGCACCCGATGCATTTGCGCATCGAGATTCCGTCTGGTCCGATTTCTCCCAATCCGTCTCTAGCACACAGTCCCGTCACAACTCCCAAGTCGGCCACGCTTTCTTTGAAACCGCCCCCAATCCGTTTATGCGGGTAGACGGCGCTCATCCATCCGCTCCATACGGCCACCAGGCTTCCTGGCAGCTTGCAAAGGAATCGGGCTCCTGCACTCCTACCGCCATGTACGATCACTTTCCCTCCGAGTTGGATCACGCTTCATCAGCCCCCTTTGCTGGCGGTGCCGTCGGTCCTGTCAGCACCATCAACATCCCCTCTATGTCCTACCGTCCCGGCATGGCCTTCGCCCACCCTGCCACTGTGGCTATGTCGCCGCAGTCCAGTCAGGGCTGGATGCCCGCTGCAACGGATCTGCCTGATGCCATGTCGCGGCCAACCAAGAGCCCGACCTACCGCAACAGTTCCCCCTTGAGTGTGCGCCGGGATGGGATCCGGAAGAAGAACGCTCGCTTTGAGATTCCTGCAGAACGGACGTTGAGCAACATCGACCAGCTGATCAGCCAGTCGACCAATGAGGAGGAGATCAAAGAACTCAAACAACAGAAGCGGCTGCTGAGGAACCGTCAAGCTGCGTAAGTACCCACTGCCCCCTCCCCCCCTTACATGGTGACATCAGCCCATATCTAATCTTGTCCTCTAGTTTGGATTCCCGTCAGCGCAAGAAGCTCCACACCGAGAAATTGGAAGAGGAGAAGAAGCAGTTCACCCAGGTCATTAGCGACCTCGAGGAGGAATTGCAGAACATGCGCCTACGGGAGGCCGAACTCCTTCGCGAGAAGAGCGAATGGATGGCCGCCCAGCAGGAAATCACCCAGTACATCAACACCATGCACATGGAGAAGGATGAACTGATCCGGGTGCACACCTTGGAGACTGCTGATCTTCGAAAGAAGAACAACATCCTCAAGGAGACCGTGGAGAAGCTTGAGAGACACGCACGAACCGCCGCTCCTGCGATGGCCACCGAGTTCTCGGACTTTGAGAACTTGACCATGGACAGCAGTCCTTGGGAAGACTTTACTATGGTGAACAGCCTCTCCCTTGACGCAGAGTCTGTTCCCACCTCGACGGCACACTCTTCCTCGTTGGTGGTCTCCACGAACGATAAGGAAAAGTCTGCGACCAGCGACTACCCCTTCAGCTGGAACGCCTTTTACATGTGCCTTCTCTTCGGAGCATTCATTGCCTCCAACAGCTCTACGCTGTCGGCTCGCTCCATGCCTCAGCTCTCGGAGGAGTATCGCGCTGAGTCCGCGAATGTCCTCCGGGCTGTTCTGTCTTCCTCTCCGCCCGAGCTTGCTCAGGGCCAAGGCGCTGTGGCTTCCTCGTCGGCCATGCCCATGCCTACCACCATCACTGGAGCCGAGATGGCTCAGATGACCGGCACAGCGGCACCGTCGAACCTGGATGAACTCCACAACACCCTGGCCATGCCCTCCAAGCAGCAGGAACAGGAGCAGGTTTTCGCTCTCAACGCGGACCAGTACAACTCTTTGACGACTTTTGATGATGCGGGTGTCGACTACAAGCAGCAGCAGCAGCCTTCTAATCTGCAGCAGGCGCTCGCTGCGATGCGTGGTAACGTTGCCCACAAGCTTCCGAACAAGGCTACCTCTGAAGTCTACTCTCGTTCCCTCATGTGGGACCGGGTTCCTGAAAAGGTTATCCGAGACTTCAGACGCATGGTTCAGGAATATGGTGTCGCCCCCGTAAAGGAGGAAGACTCCGGCTTCAGCCAGTAGTTTAGCCCCGCGATGGTTGGGTCACGCCGACCGTACATCGCCCATCTCAGCTCTCTCCTCTCTCTCCCTCTCTCTCCACCGTGCCCAGACAAAGTTACATTGCCTGCGTTTCTTCTGCATCCAAACAAGCAAACTGATCGAGTTCTGTGCTTTCACCTCCGCCTCCTTTACGTCGTCTACAGTTAGACAGACGTACACCTTCTCTCTACATGCTTTAACGACATACGACTGTTGGCCAGTTTTAGCCAGATTTAGCCATATACATACATAGACAGCTTACCATTCACTTCGACTGGATATATCTTACGGACTAGCTTCATGATGACCTCGTCTGACAATTTAGCGATGTTGTTCTACGTTTCGCACTCCTTCGGCTTTATCGGCGTACCAGCGTTTTCTCATTCTCCGAGTTGAGTGTGGATTTCTCGAGCATCTGAAATATGTTGCAGTCGTTTACATCTACCTCCACACCTTCTCGTCGATTTTTATGACTTTCTTTTACGGATGGCATCTTTTGAATTTCACCATGGGACATTGCCTGCGCGTCGCAGGCAGTCTCCAACGGAACAACGGGACGGAACATATCGAGCGCTTGCTTACATTTTGCATATGGCTTGGATTCGGGTTTCTGTTTAATTGCTTTTGAACTGTTGCGGTTTTTGATTTTGTTTTGGTTTTGCGTGCATCGCGTGGGGAATAGGTTGGGCTACAGTGGCATTTGCTATGATTGTTATGATATGACTGACATGTTTATGATTTGGGATGTGGGATGCCTGTTAATGTCTATGTTGCGATGATGATTCGATCTGGGTCTGCTGAGAAGCCATACTGGATGGCTCTGCAACCTACCACTCGTTTACTTTCTTTTGTCAGATACTTGACAAATGCCCGTGCATGTGCATGTGGCATGACACAGATGATCTTGGGCTTGTCCCGTCCACTCTTTTGAAAGAACTATATTTCGTTTGTCATCTGTGGTTCACCTCTTTGTACTGTATATAGTATTGGCAGCAATGTTTTAAGGAGTTTGGCCAACCACATGGAATAAAAGTCTTCCGGTCTCGGGCTTGCACACAAATCCTGCCTAGCAAGCTATTGACAATGAATGTGATCATTCGTCTGATATAAGCATCACTGTAGGCATATTACCTTCCTAGATATCGTGAAGGTGCGAATTCACGATTATCATATTTCACGATCAAAAGCCCACTAGATACTTAAGATTGTCCTTCTCTTCGCCCTGTCTATTTACGTAAAAACGCCACCCCATATTCCAAATCACTACATCCCGTTTACGCCGTCACTGGATGCCTCCGTCACTACGTATCCCCGTCACTGTAAACGACCATCACCGCGGCGATTGTATTCCATTTCTTCCTGGGATGAGCAGCTATAAATACGGGTCCTGATTCTTCTCTCATCTGAGTTTTTCCTTTCTTTCTTATCCTTCTCATAGCACAGAAAAGGGATTGTATAGAAAAAGGGTATCTCGACTATGACTACCCTAACATGGCTTTCATCTCATGAGCCATACTATACTATCGTCCGATCTACATAAACCTCTCTAAGCAAAGCTACTACTTTCTTTATTTCGTTTACTGGGTCTGTGGCTTGCTCAACGCGACTCACGCCCATGGCTTACCATATTCTCATCTCTTATCTTTCTTAATTCGCCTTCTATACCCCGTCAACAAAAACCTGTCAAGCTCCCATCTCAAGAGGAGCACATTATACTCTTATCTTCGTGCTCTGGATGATAGTACCAGCTGGTTCCCTATATTCTCTAGGGGCTACACTGTGGATGGTCTATATTCATTCCTACAACGCTGGTGTTTGCAGCATCATCTACACATCACTCCGTGGAGTATGTTGATAAACACTACTAACTGTGCATTACATCCCTGGAAGATGCAAAAACTTCCCAACCGCAAATTCAGTTGCGGTGATCGCAGTTTTGAAGATAATGAAGGCTCAGGCTTCCGTGGATCGGCCCTGCAAGCTTCAAGCGGTCGCAACCTTCGCAATTGCCAAGATCCATCAGTTATGCATATCTCTTTGCTATACCTTCTATACATCTTTACCGAACGTGTTCGAACACGCTCTTTCTTATATCGTCACTAGTTGAGCAGCAACACTAGCATAGATGGTCATTCGACCGGGGTCTCACCATCGCGCCGAGACCGCTAGCCTACTCTGTTCATGCTATATAGCTTCAGCGCCAAATATCTGACTGCTGTCACTGATAGGTAATGTCACTGATAGGTAAGTCAGTCATTCTTTTCCAGCGTACACCTGACTCTCACTACCATTTCATACTGACAATGTACTATGAGATCTAGGCAGAGCGTTGTTGAGCGCAGTATCATTTAGAAGAAGCTCTGTGCGTCATCTTCCTCTACTCTATCCCGCTAGCTCCTAGACATGTCTAAAGGAGCAGCCGATACTTGGCTTTTAGGTATCGTTCGGACGCAGTGTCTGCGAAGAAGACGTTCTTCAAAGGTGCTGAAACATATCTTGGCACGATCTACAACATATCGGACCAATTCACATAAGTCTAAGGCGAACGCTCGGGAACACCCGGTGAGAGCTAATCACACCCATGCATCTTTCCCAGGAAGTCGTCTGCTTCCCAGCAAAATGGAATCTGGCGTCGCAGCATCGCTGCAAAGCCAACATCACATCGCTCGAAGTTGGGCTCTGCAGAGTCTGTATGTCTTGTGAGTGAACAACGGGAGCATCTACAGACATCAGATCACTTTCTAACAGAGCACTCACTACAGTGGGATCACACTGTCTGGTGAGCTGTATGTAGGATCAGCAACCATTTCAGTGACGACAGGGTTTTTACGATGAGCCCTGCTACACGTTTCCGTCAACACGGTCCAGGTCGATTCCTCCTCAATATACGGTGACAACCGAAAGAACTTGCGCAACTGTCAACAAATCGAACAAGCACAAAGCGACTGGATTATATAACAAACAATATAACAAATTACGGAATCGCAGGTGTCTCGCATGCTTTACTTGATGACGACCTTCCTTACTCAAAACATGTCCCTTTGGTTTTGAGCAACCTAGAACTGGTGTGCCGACATGTCCAGGTCAAGTTGGCTTTTGACCTAGACGAAGGTTCCACTTTCTTGTAGCTTGTGAGACATAACTTCCTTGGAAGCACAAGCACGGTCACTGTACTTGCTTAATTTCTCTCGCAAGCAGTAACACATTGATGTGGATTTGCTCATATTACTACTATCGAGTACCCTTGTCCAATCTTCCTACCGACTTTCTGTCATACCCATGCGAGCTCCAAGAGAAAGCGGAGTCATCATACCGGACCTAATATTTCCAGCATCTCTTCTACAGTATTACTGCATTCTGATTGCCTATTACCCTGCAAGGATCAGCCAGGCATCTATAATGAATCAGAAAACCACCAAATCATAACCGCCTTCACTTTGAGTCGCGAACCCGCAAAGTTAAAGATGAAATCATCAATTCCGGCTATCCTGGCGTTCAAGAACTCTGTGGCAGAGCACATTTAGACTCACCTTACATTTCATCTCATTTTAAGGGGGTTTCGAGACCTTGACTACTCAGATTATAAGTTGAGTCACATATATTGGCCTGGGATTCGGGCAACAATGGTCCCGACTTTCACGGTCCCTTATACGTCATAGGCAAGCAGTTATATATAATCTTGAGTGGAAATCCCCAGCAGAGTAAGTCTTATGTCCTCGTTAACAGACGGTTGACCATTCAACTGACCGTTTCTACTTCCAGGTAACGATATTCGCGACACTGCCCGATGGAACATAATCCGCTCATACGCCTCAAATCGCAGAGATACTAGACCGCAACAGATCTCCGTCATGGGTACATACATGGAAGCATTGCCTCAACTAAAGAACGAACTTGTCTGAATCTCCTCCTTCTATAGGCAGGGTATACTACCAGAAAACGAATGTGTGGGCGATGTGGCCTGTCAGTTGTGAATCCTGCTTGCCTATATACCCCAGAGCAAGCGTGTCATGTTCTGTGCCATGTAATTCTTCTCTGGGATTGCGCACCTGAATCCTATTCAGAAGCTATACGGAGGCCTACCCTCGCAAAAGACTCCTCCCAAAGACTTCTCCATCTTCCACTCACCCCAATCTTTAACTTGCGGCACCCAAGGCTGACGTTGAAACCATATTTCTCTTTGCTCATACCGCGGTGAAACCTACAGCATGACCTCATCCTCCTCTTCCTCACAACCCCTCTTCACGAACTCGGCGGATGGGCTTATTACAATGAGGAATTTGTGTCTGCGGCTTTCGCTCCTGATACAAACAAGAATCTGTTATCAAGTGTGATTCACCAGGGGATGGAAGGCTAATGTATCTCCTCGGAGCTACGAGAAACGAGGAAGGAGATGTTGTCTTGGAAGTGTCGTCGCTTTCCAGGAAATATCCAAGGAACAGCACATCGTCAT
Source organism: Aspergillus neoniger CBS 115656 (assembly GCF_003184625.1). Lineage (NCBI taxonomy): Eukaryota > Fungi > Ascomycota > Eurotiomycetes > Eurotiales > Aspergillaceae > Aspergillus > Aspergillus neoniger. The sequence goes on along the minus strand of NW_020291140.1, from coordinate 729,550 downwards.
ACTCTGCAACCTAAGGCAGGAACTCGCTTTCAACTCGGTCAAAGCAAACCAATTACACCCACTATTGGATGGGGCTCGACAAGTGGTTCTCCCCATCTCTTCTCGGGTCCGTCATGTTCAATCAGCTTCACACACAACCAAAACCTAACTTACTTCAAGTCCGGTGACGAATATCGTATCCGAATTCTTGTGTGCGATACCATCGGGCATGACAAAGTGTACTAAGCCCCTATCACATGCGGTAGTGTTGTTCCACAAGACGAATGAAAGAGGGGATACATCCCCTGAGACTTTGGTGCGTGCCGGGGCGTCATTCTTTACAAAATCACCGGTTCAGGCTTCGTGCCTTCTGCAAAGAAAAGGAACCCACTATGGACACGTCTGCACTGCGTCTTTGGGATACCTAGTCACCGCAATCCCACATTTCGGGAAGGGCGCCTCTTGAGGCTCATTCATCTGCGGAGTGACCAGCGATGTCAACATCCCAAAGATCTGTGATACAGAAATACTTTTCTCGAAGAAGCCCACTTGATTTCATTCTGCTTTGGATTCTGGGGCAACACTGCAGTAAGTCTATTTCTGATTACTAGTCTATATACGCCTATGATTGTTGACCAATATGCATGCCACAGCCCAAACAGATGTCCAAATACTGAGTGTCTTCAATCGCTGCTTTATGAGATACTTCCGACTTTTTCGGGGCTCCTGCCGATAGCAAACAGATGAAGCTCATACGGAAGCTGGGCAGCCATACTTCGACTCAAAGTCAATATATGTGATATACATATTTGTCTTTCGACAAAATGACAAACACCACCAGCCTGGGTGTGGTTATCAACCGCATTCCACCCCGGCTAAGAAGCATAGTTTTCGGGAACTGCTCCATACCCGAGGATCATAATGATAACGAAAGAAGAAACCATGCAATGGAAGCTTCATCGAATCATGCAATGTATCGATGCACCACTAAGCGCACGCCAAAACGTGCTACACCAAATAGCCCTGCCGGGTATCGTTGCCAAATCACTCCCTAGCAAGAGCAGTGATCAATGGCTTCACTCCCAGATTGACGAAGAATACAAGTCCTCGTCGATTATAACCACAGTGGTAGGCAATAGGCAATACCCTATGCACGGTCAACACACCGTGTCTAGAATGTGCTTTACCATATGCTATATAGAGCCGTCGTCATCTTCACCGAATCATGCCACACTCTGTCCTTTGTCAGAGGCTTCAAGGAGCGGCTTGTCGGTCAAGGCAACATTGAGAGCAATCACATCGAATACATTTGGGTCTTTCAAGAACCATCCATGAGCTACCCGATCACTATATTACACGTTCTTGGCGTCCTTGTCTACGATCATTTCCAATAAGACGGGTTGCACGCGTCTAGAATCGTCAAAAGAGTCTACTAATGATGAAGCGAAACTTGCAGAAAAACGCTTTACCTACAATATATATACGACGGTGTTCTTCAAGCTCCGACACTGCGAAATGTCTCACTTGCGTGACGAGTAGACTGGGTGATTGTCTCTGTAATCACTCCACCAACAGACTAATTGGTCCGTGACGCAGAAGAGGGAAGAGTCAGTATTGGTACAGGATGACGAAGTGTCTAACATCCACTTACTCGCTCGCTTTCTCTGGCAACTGCTCGAGCAGTGCCTGGCGCTATGAAAGTGCCATTTGTTCCCTGTGACCAAGACCTGTGGTTCACTTAATGTGAACAACAATTCAGCTTAGTGTTCTAGCAACCCTTAATGATATGGCACCACTCCATCCTGTCATCAAAACCTTCGCCTTGAACGAGATCCACGAAAACAAGCCAATGATGTGATTTTAATCAGTGCTGCCGAAAGCTTCGACGCGTTGAACACAGCCAACAAGCGCAACGACGTACCTGATATATCTAAGGGACTAGCCTGCATACTTCAAAGGCTCCTGGGACATCAGCTCATCTTTCACTCCTAGTATGAAGCGTTTTTGGATACTTACAACATCAACTCAATTGAGGAGCTTCAGAGGACAATGTCACAGCAATCTCCCTTGAAGGATTGCATATCGCGCCCTGTGCATATCTTGGAGGACTAATTCCCGTTATGCAAAATTCGACTCATGACCAGCAGAACACATCACTTTGAGATATGGACGCATGAGTAACACACCAAGCAACCGAAGATGATATATATGGCCAAGGTACAGACTATCTATGAACGCTTCATTCCAGCTTATCGCTTTGACACGCCCTTTATATGTTCCGCAGTGTTACTGGGTCACGTTAATACTTTTTGGATACGACTATTACGAGAGAGCATGTCCCTAGCTGTTGAGATCAGCCCGTCCGTGTCAATGCAAAAGAACGCAGAATGGTCGGGTGAGAAGGAAATCTTCTTCTGTATCCGAAGGAGATATTGCCCATGATGAAGGTTGGTGCATGATTCTCATGTGCACCGGCATCGATGCCCTTGGACGTGGCTCGTCGTAATTCCTTCACACCTCATCACCAATGGAATTTACCAGCCGAAGTGGCCTTTGATACGCGAAGCTTAAGGTCTCCAGTTCTGTTCACATCGCTAAGTCCAACAGCGTATCTTCCTGTTCCCGAGTGTCATTTTCCGAATGCTGGCTGTGTTAAGGAATGGCTTAGACGAAGCAGACAAAGGGTATGTCTACGGAACATCTTCCCTGGAACTCATCGGCTTAGAATCAGTTCTTCCACTGCCTGTCTGCATCTGGCAAAGGTCACTGGCTCTTTCCTACTTTTGATGCTTCAGATGCGTGATGGATGCGGCGAAAACCATCAGCCAATGCTGTCTGGGCGCTGTACAATCACGGCTACGAGTCAGATCCGGCAAAAAGTCACTTTCGGAGGCAAGTGATAAGTTACATCTTTCTCCGATATAGCGCCGGCGGAGCTGGATGGCTTGCGCCTGTTAGCCTATATAAACACCAGCCAAATCTTCCTCTCAAAAACCGGGTTTTTTCCCATAGAAGGTTCAACGTCGAGCAGCACCTTGATCACTCTTTAAATTATCACTGGCCGACCGAGGGAAAGGTATTAAGCCAAGTTACGGGATTATTGCTCTGAGCGATGCTACTCTCGTCTTGATGGCACCTGGAACAAATGCTTCGACTGCCTGTCTGGTGGTTGGAAGAATCCGACGGCCATGACTGGGTTGAAACGACGCGATAATAGCAACATTTGCTTTGACTCCCCCGGTCGAGGAGAATGGAGGATTGCGCGCCATACCAGTTGTGTCAGACTGTTCCGACGAAGTTAATATCTGGGAACTTGAGATCGACACGGATGGCTATCGTTTGCACTTCTTACAATAATTAAGGGTCCTTCTGGACCATCTCACATTTTGCTTATGTGAAAGGTCCCGTACATACTTTTCGAGGAAGTTGATATATTGCATGTACGGTATGAACACAAGAAATGATACTCTTTGGGTCACTGACTGTTTATACGCGTGTCTGTTTGGTATGATGTCCTGGGGTCCATCTATATAACAGGATTCAGCAAAGGGAAAACCCTCTACCTTCCTCCAACGCGAAACTGCTCAATGACAAATTCGCCTCACCTGAGAGAAGAACTAAACTCCTCCAGTGACTCGGAAGCATGGTACAACGACAGACTATTTTGGATACACCGGGTCTTGAGAAGCCATCCCGATAATATCAGATGATGCAGCGCTGCCTGCTGATAGTCAGAGCGCACATAAGACTTCATTGTCAGTGAGCAAGGAGAAAAAGATAGTACGAACATAAAAAGAAGCTTAAATGTGCGAAAAACGCGCAGGTCTTCTTCCCTTACAGTACAGAAAGTGCTTTCTGTTACTTGGCATCTGCTTTCTTCATACTTGTGATATGCAGAAACGAAGAAGACACTTAGGACCCAGAGTTCAGCATTGCCCCATGTGCTGTCGATATTATTTCTACCACTTCAGCACGTCAATGAGAAAGATCCGACTAACTACCCAACCGATAGAGAAAGTCGTAGGTCCAATCAGTCAAGCATCTTCCTACCGTTTTGTGAATACACCGGGGAGACTCTTCTGGTGAGAAGAGCATCTTCCCATTTTATACTACACTTCCAACAGTACTAACTGGAGCACAACGAAAGAGACATGACTATTTCGAGCTCACGCAACCGACAGATATTTTAATCATCCAAAGGTCCGAGCATCCTCCCACCTTGTGTCATCACACAAACCAGAAGCCACGTCTGACGGAAAGGTCATTTTCGCATACTATACATAACTCCACACAGTATTATTCTAAAACAATGAAAGGGACACTACTATTCCGAGCTCACCCTACCACAGGAAAAAGAGCCAACTATAACGCTTCCTGCACTCTGCTTCCTTGTGCCATCACACACCCAGAAGACTATTCTGATGAAGAGATAACCTTCGCATACCATCCTACACTTCCGACAGTGCTACTCAGCACAGCGAAAGAAACATGGGACTCCAATAACAGTTCCAACCTGATCCCACCGACAGGGGAAACAATATCCACTATACCCGTCAAGTTATCTTGTTCCTTCAGTCAGCTCTGGAGACTTTCCAGAACAACATAACTATGACTTGTACAAGACACTCCACATCAACCTCGACAGCGGCTAAGCAACAGCAATTGGCCAGCTATACTTTTATACAACACATGGTCTCATGTTGATTTAATTTATCTCCCAAGAGAAATTAGCTCGTTGGACGCAGAACATCCCAGAACCGTCAAACTGCTTTTTGTCTCTTCAATAATCACATCCACAATCTTCCAAGAAAGCATCAGTACGACGCTAAGCGAAACCACTCCACATCAACCTCGACAACAGCTGCGCGGAGTCAAGTGGCCAGCTATAACGTCAAACAACACATGGTGTCACGTTCAATCTCTTTCCCAAGAGCAATTATCCCACTGAAAGGAGGACATCTCCAGCCTCCTTTCTTGAATTGTTCTCCCAAACTTTCAAACACAGAATGAGACATTTCCCGCAACACACTGGATCTAACACTCAACAATAATTCCACGGAGCCAAGTGGCCAGCTACAATTCTGCACATGGCTGTCCTGTTCTGTTCATCCAATCCCTACTCTCCTTACCCGAGATAGGCCTTTATTTCTCATTGAACAGGAAACATCCCAAATCTTCTTCCTTGAATCGACTCTGCAAAGCTTCAAAGAGAGAGAAAGAGAGTTACCAAATGGTACACCCTGGACGACACTCGACACGAACCTCAACACGACAGTAGCCGAGCAAAATCATTGAACCAGCTATAATCATACACAAATCACCACATCGCATCGCTCAGAGAATCACCCAATATATAGTTCAAGCGTGAAACTTGGAGATACTATTTATGGAAAGGCGACTCTGGATGGATGGTTGGACTGTCTGCAACTATGTCTACAACTACAACTGCAGGACAGTTCCTTGTGGGAGTAGACTCCGCCTCGCAGGTCGGAGTTTGAATTCTGTCTACTGTCTACCATTATGTTCATGGGGAATATGTGCTTATTGGGACAGTGGTTATGCTATGTGCATACTTAGTAGTCATTCATTGATGATAACATGGGAATGGGTATGGTATCTGGTGGTGTGCATAACTTTCTTCATTACTATTTATCTACTTGTTATACTTATTTGGGTTGGTTATATGTACTACCTCAGGTCATCATGCATATATAATGTATTGGTTAAATAATGCAATTTGTTCGGGCAGTAAATAGTACTACGTACATTCCTACCTACTTACCTACCCTAGTAGTGGTCTACCTTGTAGTTACATATGCAACGTGACGGGTGGGACTAGAGCAAAGTATGTTACTGGGACCATGCAAGCCCACGAACGCAAACAACATGATGCGAAGCGATGTTATGCCATGCACATACACGTTACTCAATGCAAGGTACTTCGTGGGTCCTGGGAGAAGACAAAAGAGGAAATGGGGGTGGGTAATGGTGTAATGATAGCGATTATTTGCTCTGCTTCGGTGGGTGTGGCACAGGCAGAGTGGGTATGTATGCATGTATGTAACATTAGAAGAAAAGTCCAAGAAAGGAAGTAGTATGAACATCCGGGGGAAGGGAAGCAAGCAAAAGTACGCTGAGAGATTGGGTGTCAGTAAGGAAAAAAGATGAGGCTGGATGCTTGGGTCATCATCATTGCCGTTCACGATGATGGTAGCGAAGAATGGAAGAAAATTAATCCGCAAAAGGTAGTAGGTAAGGAGGTCTGTGTCCCAGAGCTGGGATACGAAGTGAAAAGGAGAAGGACGTCTGGGCCGCAAGAAGCCGGCTAAGAAAGTGGAAGCATTCTAGCCTTGCTTCAGCTCGGTCCAAAACGCCATCGTCATCTGATGGGACGGTACGGATGAAAGGTCGTAGTAACTAGAAACAGCAGGTACACAGCCCTAGCGGTTCAGTGCGGGTTGTACTTGTCCTTCCATATCCTGTCGTTGAACAAGATCATGTCAGCCTAAACTCCAGAAACCCGCTGATGGGGGGGGGGAGGAAATGGGGCTGTGGTTGGCGGAGAGCGTGACGCTGGTTTGCATGGCGCAGGGAAGCGGAAACTCCGAGCGCCTATCAATGCATCCCGCAACAACACCTGCAAGTGAGGAGAGCCGGGTGCAGAGCGCTGAGCGCTGGGGTCTGAGGCAATGCTCGTCACACTGGCCCCGTGGAGGACCCAGAAATGGGCATCAAACAATGAAAATACGACGCTGAAAAGGGACATTTTAACGTACCAGGAATTTCCCACTAATTTGTTGCCTTTCTCTTCGGCCAATCGGTAGTATTTGGCGGCCGTGAACTAAAACATGGCGTTGCGAGTCAGTCAAGTGCTCATACAGATGATCAGATAGCACCGATGGATCCAAAGAGTGATGCGCGCTTCAGGCATTGATGCCTGAGCTGCGAGACCCTCAGGACACGGGCAGATCATGTTGCGATAATCATCACGAATGAACCATTACGCAAGCAGCACTAACCTTGTCCTTTTTCCCGCCAAACCCTTCTAGGTAGCACCAAGCAACCTCGTTCATCGCGTCGGTATCGCCCAGGTTGGCTGCCGTTTCGAAGTATTGTCGCGCTGCGACTGGGTCTTTCTTGACGCCCCAGCCATTACGGAAGCAGTTTCCCAGCTCGAAAATAGCCAACACTAGCTCTCCCTTAGCAGATCCGCCTTTCTTGATGCCGGCCTGGAGCGCCTGAGACTCTATCGATGCCGAGTTGGACGCTGCGGCCGAAAGATACATGACGGCTCTATCAGGATCTGGCGAGCAGCCCCAACCATGTCTATATCAAGCCCAAATCAGTATCATGTAGCAATAGTGTTCATCGAATATGCAGACAGCGATAAGAGTCGGGCGTAAACGGAGCTCAACAAAGGTACGGTTGCTACTTACCGGAGCGCTAGCCCATAGAGCACTTGACTGAGTGCATTGTTGGCACCGTTAGGGTCCGCCAGGTGCTCAAACATTTTTGTCGACCGTTCGAGTTCTGTACGCCAGGTGTAAGTGACTGAGCAAGCGGACAGCCAAACTCCAAGTTATGCCCATACCTCCAGCTTCATGAAGTCGGATCGCCTCTTGTACATTGACCTATGCCACCATTAGATGCCATGCATGGAGAACACTGCAGCCTGACCACTTACATCCCCTTCTGGATCGTTTATCCGGCTCCGACTAGAACTCCGCGACCTCGATGGCGCGCCATCCAATCCAAAGCCTGTCGGCGAAGTAGGCGACAGACACGGAGCTCCAGCTTGCGGGCTGCGCTGTGCCAGCATCGTGGCCCTCTTTTCCCATTGTGCCTCCCTTTCTTGCTCGTCGCCTCGATCACAATTTATCTGCGGGAGGTCGGATGGGACGTTGACTGATGACGAGCTGGAATTCCGCGACCCCGAGCGATCCAAGTGCAGCAAGTGCGTCAGCCGTCTTTCTCCGCGCGGGCGCGTTGGTGAGATTGTACCCGAGGACTCTGAGGGAGCACGCGAGCGACGGAACGGATTCAACGATTTGCGATGCGAAGGAGAAGGAGGAACGGGTTCTAGATATCGATCGTCGCGGTGATCGGCATCTCCGTCGAAGACAGGCGGACGGATCACTTCTTGGGAGGTTGTGTCGGTTCGAATGAAGGTAATCTGAGGCACATTTCTCCCGGAGGTCGTGGGAACGGCACCGGACGCATAGTGGTCGGCCGTGTTGTTGAGGGCGTCCTTCTTGTGAAGTATCTCGCGGAGCGGCATCGTTGCGCGGCGGCTTATCGCGGAGGGTGGATACTCAGCGCCACAACCGGAAAGAAGATGGGGAGAAGATGATGAGGAAAGGAATCGGAGAAGACAGCTAGTGAAAGGGAATCAGGGCTTGAAATAACAGACTCTTCAGCCGTATACAAGGATGGTGGCAGGGCACAGGCGCTGAGTCGAGGCTGTGAACTTTGTTTGATGATGGATTGCCTGTCATGGTTATTTTTATCGTTCCTCAAATCACAGCCAAACCGTGGTTTGGCTGGTGTCTTGGCCTCCGCGGCGGCAATTTCTTCATCTTGTCATGTCACACATAAAGACTCGAGCAACTGCGCCTGGCTGATTGGTTTGACGCTGTTGGACGAGCGTTGTGAATTGATAGCGCTGGTAGTTGTGGATGCTCCACACGAAACCCCTGGTTAATGTCCTGATTGATGAATTCCCGGCAACTGAAAGAGCGTCCCTCATTGTTCCCTCCAACAACCACAACCGCAGTTGTAGGGGTTTCATGACCCAGTAGAAGAAAGAAGACGGATTTATTGATAAAGATATTGATAAAGATATTGAAGACTGTTGTCAGCAGAGGGCTTTCGTCAGCCCTGCAGGGCACAGCCCAGCTACTCCACCGCAGTGTTGGCTAGTTGATGCATCATATCAAACAAATAGCATACTCCCAAAACAGTCACCCTGAAGCCACCACATGATCGAGTCAACTGCCGAATAGCAGAGGAATGTAATACAAGCCTAGTATGGAGTAGTAAGTAATAGCATATATTGGATGCTAGAAGTGTTCAACTACGTGGAATTACAGTTTGGTGCGAAACATATTTCTCCACGGCACAATGACGGGAGAATGTACAAATTCAACCATCTAGATCCATACTGGAATTAGACCGAGAGATTTAGGTCTAGCTACTCGGCTACACGTGTCTTAAACTGACCACATTTGGTATTGGTATGTCTAACGACAACAGGAAAGATCTTTAATTTGTACATAGGCTGACGGCGGGGCTATTCATGCTAGTCCATTTACTGGGCCTTGGAGGACATGATACCTAAAATAGTTGTAAGCATCGTATCAAAAATCATGCAGCACACATGTGGTCCACTTACGCTCAACATCGGCAACGCTCTGCTGAAGGATCTGCTGGAGAACCTTGGGGTTCTCAAGCTCCTTCTGGATCTTGCCGATGACGCTCTCGGCAAGCTCACGCTGCTGGCGCTGCTTAACCTGGCCCTCGTAGCGAACCCAGGAGTCGAGAACCTGCTTGGCCTCGGCAGCAAGAGCAGTGCGCTGCTCAAGCTCGTAGGCCTGGGCCTCAAGCTGAGCGGTTTCCTTTACGTACCGTTAGCTTCCTGTATCCGCTAACCCGACGATATTTCGATCGGATGACTGTGGAAAGGATCTGAATGTACCTTGGAAACAGCGAACAGCTGCTTGGTGAGCTCAACAACGCTGGAGAGCTCCTGAACGTTCTCCATGCGCTGCTTAACGGCGTTGGTGTGGTCGGCACGGGCAGCGTTCAGGATGTCCTTGTGCTTCTGAACCTGACCCTCAGCCCACTCACGGTAAGCAGGACCACCGTACTTGGCAACGGCAGTGAAGACGCTGAGAAGACAGAAAGCAGCAACGGTTTCCTCGTTCATAACATAGAGCTCGTTGCTGATGGCAGCGATGGAGATACCGGCAGCGGCAGAGAGGACGGCGGTCTTGGAGACCAGGGAGTTGCCGGGGAGAGCATCGATGATGGACTGAGCCTTCTTCTTGGGGTCCTCGGTGGGAACGTTGGAGGCCGAGCGAGACGCGGTCAAGGTGGCAGTGATGGGAGCGACGTTGCGCGTGGGAAGGGTCGGCCGGAGCCGGGCAGCACCTAGGGGGCGTTAACAATCATAGCCAGTTGATAAAGCAAGGCGAAAAGAGTCTAGTTCGGCATACCAAGGGCGCTCTTAGCCAAACGCGAAGCCATTGTAGCAGTGTTCAGACCTTGACAGGATGTGATGGATGAACGGAAATGAGGAGACTGAGGTCGGGATGGCGGTTGGGACGGTGCGGAAGACTCTAACCCGCTCAGGCTTAGCGCCAGTGGGCGGAAAAACCGCTAACCGAGGGATCTCCAAAAATTCATGGTTGATGTCGGAACTGCTGTGCTGCCTGTCGGTCAAGTCTCCCCGATTTTGCGCGATATCTGCAGTTCTATCGACCATGCCTGCCCCTACAACTGCAGCCGTCACCTCTAAGAAGAGGAAAAATGTCAAGTCGAGCGCCGTTCCCTCCTCCAAGCGTCGCGCAGTCGCTGAGACCGAGAGCCCCAATGCGATTGCCGATATCCAGCAGCTGGAAGACCAAATTTCCGAGTCGCGAAAATACTACAACAACATTGCGACCCTGACTTCCATGCTCAATGTCGATGGCTCGTCCAAACCGAACATGGCTGTTGCCGTGGCCCTTTGCCGGGTTTTCAGCCGTCTGATCGCTGGTGGAAACTTGACGGAGACCAGTCGCGCCGCAGAGAATGAGAAAATCATCGTAGCTTGGTTGAAGGAACGCTGCCGGGAGTACCAGAAGCTCTTGCTGTCCATCATTCGCGAATGCGACTCCTCTTCTCAGGTCCGTATCTACCCCAACTGGCCAAACTCATACGGTACTAACCCCCAGCAGATCAGCGCCTTGACCTTGTGCCTCTGCCTCATCAACGAACGTGCTACCCACCTCCCCGGCGACAACACTCAGGAATGGACATCGGGTTTGTTCAAGGGAGTTTTCGAGGCGGTTGTTGAAGCGCAGAATGGACAAGCGGTGCTCTCCGAATTCATCGAGAAGGCAAAGGAATTCGAAGACGTGCGGTACTACACATTCATGCAACTTGCGTACGTCCATTTGCACAACCATAAATAAAGACTTCCACCAACCCACATCCACTGACACACAAAGCAGCGAATACGCAGACACCGAACAACCATCCGAGATCCTCGACGTCCTAATCTCCATCCTCTCAGCATGCGATTCCGTCCCCGGCCCGGAGCACGAATTCGAAAGCTTCTACACGGAATCCAGCAAGCAAAACAAAAAGGTCCTTTCCGTGAACTCGCACAAGAAACGAGCCCAAGACGCCTGGCTCGCCATCCTACGCAACAACCTCTCCCAATCGCAGCGTAAAACCCTCCTGCGCATCATGGTCCACAACATCGAGCCGTGGTTCAACCGCCCCGAACTCCTCATGGACTTCTTAACAGACTCCTACAACGTCGGAGGAGCCACCTCTCTCCTCGCCCTCTCGGGTCTCTTCTACCTCATCCAAGAAAAGAACCTCGACTACCCCCAATTCTACCAAAAGCTCTACTCGCTCCTCGACGCCGACCTCCTCCACTCTAAGCACCGCTCCCGCTTCTTCCGCCTCATGAACACCTTCCTCGCCTCTACCCACTTGCCCGCCGCCCTGATCGCAAGCTTCCTCAAGCGTCTTTCCCGCCTCTCTCTTAACGCGCCCCCCACTGCCATCGTGGCCATCGTCCCCTTCATGTACAACCTCCTCAAAGAGCACCCTACCTGCGCCTTCATGATGCACCGCAACATTCGCGACGAGGGGCTCAAGGCTCAGGTAGAAGCAGAGGGCATGGACGATCCCTTCGATCCTGCTGAGCCTGATCCGACCCGCACAAACGCCATCGAGAGCAGTTTATGGGAAATCGAGACTCTTCAGTCTCATTATCATCCTAATGTGGCTGCTATTGCGAATATCATTTCTGAGCAGTTCACGAAACAGTTCTATAATCTGGAGGATTTCCTGGATTACACTTACCAGGGTATGTTGCAGGGAGAGTTGGGCACTGAGGACAAGCCGTTCAAGCGGACGCCGGTGGTGGAGTATCAAATACCCAGGCGGATCTTTACCGATCGGTTGTTGGAGGAGGATGGTGGCCAGGATTCCGGTCCTGGAAGCTATGTCCGAGGATTGTGGGATTTTGCTTGATGAGCAAGGTATATATTGTTTATTTCTACGGCTGTGCCCTTTTTCTTAGACTTGACATTTTTTAGCGTACATAATTAGATTTGGCGGGACACGGATGGGTTCAAAGAAAAGTTATTAAAAGTTTCAAGTTTATCTATCTGCCATCAAAGCATGAATCACAAGAGTTTGCGGTCTAATCTATAAGAACAATAATAGTGTCATGGGTCAACCTGACCGTGAGCGGCCACTATAGGAGATGATCAATTCTATCCAGGACCGTTATTTCAATCTGCACCCAGATTCAGACTCGATCTACCTATGGTGCGCCGCAGGATTGTCTGGAGGAGGTTGCCGACTGCGATAATCCACCCTATGCATCCAGTCCCCCGCATACTCCGTCCAGTCCGGGTGGATCTCCGTGTATGCTGATAGAGGCATATACGCTCTAGACGCTGCCGATTCGTGCCAGGGTTGGGAAGACGGTGATACCGTCACCATGTTCATCGGTTGCAATGCCTGGCGTTCATGCTCTTCTGCCTCCGGATCCCCAGGGTGGTAATCACAAAACACATCCAAGGCGAACACGCCGCGCTTCAAGTCATCGAAAAGCTCATCGGTAACTTTGATAGGGACTGCTTCGATGCTGGCACGCAGTTTGTTCATGATAATCTGTGCCTTCTTCCGTCTCCGCTTTCGACGTACACTGACTTCGTCTTCCATTCGCTCAAGGAGACGCAGGATTTCTTTCTCCGATGTAGCATAGGTGACAGCATGTTGCATTCGTCGTGTGAGCTCATGAAGGTCTCCGGAGACTGCGCGAAATAGCGCATCGATCCTGGCTAATGTATTGGTCACTCGAGAGGAGAGTAAACGAGAGAACTGTCGGCCATAGATTCGGTCCCAGAAGCCCAGCCAGTAGTGTAGCCCAGTTCGAGATTTGCTGAGTCGTGTTATTTCGAGGCTAGCAATGACATTGCGACAAAGCGCTAGCGTATGCAGAGCAGTTTCTCGTGTATGCTCGAGCGACTCTTGGTGCGGCACAGCAGGTGACTGTTCTAGCGTTTGGTCGGGGAACTCGGCTGTCTCATGTCTGCTTTCACATTCTACTGATCGATAGAACCGTTGCGAGATGCTGGGGTCTGTTGTTCTTGTGGTCGACTGTGCTGGCTCAGCTTCACACACTAGCGAAGAGGACGCACTGCGCTTGAGAGAGACGGGCAAGGTCGCTTGCAACATTCCAAGCAGAAAGTGCAGCATTAAAGAAGATACCAGGTTAGAAAGGAAATGGTTTTCAAATTGCAGTTTCAAGAGACTCGAGTAACTGAAAACGAGAGAAGGGAAACTTTTTAAGAAACGAGTGTGGTGTTAACGAGCGACTGGACAGTCTATGTCATTTGCTAGGAATAGGACGGCAACAATATTACAGTTTTATGGCCGGAGAAACGAACATAAATAAATGAGGGAACAAGTTAAGTCAAAGTCCTTCCTCCTGGGGGTCTTAACTTGCTTTTCTTGTTCGCTGGATGGATCCATTATCCGCAGGGAAAGAGCGAGCCTATCCACTCGGCGTTCAAAGTGGAAGCAACTGTAACTTCAGCAGAGAATAGAACAGGATGCATCCGGATAGTGCCTTTTCACGTATCGCTTATCGGGAAGTGTATCTTCACAGACCATTTAGGTCGTAGTTTATCGATGTGGATACAGACGAAGCTCAACTGGTTTCCGCTTTCGGTAACCGAACAATCAGGATCGAGTGTCACCGTTGCGCTTCTCGTGGAAAACCAGACGATTGTTCGGTCTTTGATATTTTTGGAAACTGTGAACCCTGGTTCACTTCAGGAACCCGTCTCTGTCCTCTTTTCAACGGGATCGGGCATTTCCAGAGGATTTCTGATAAGCTCTCGGTGCAACAAGTTATCGTAGAACCATTGATTCAAGTGCGAAACCGAGACCGACCGAGCTATCGGCACATGCTGCACTCCGATTGACACAGATTGAAGAAGAATCTATGATAATGTACCATCAGCCCATGCCCGATACAGTTCTTCGCGTTCCTCGGGATCTACCCCTTGCAGATTCGAAGTCCGCCCACCACGCGAAGCTAATTTCCTCCCCTGTGGATGGCAGAATAGACTACTCGATATGGTGCAACTTTCTGGGGAATTACGGCCTCGGGTAGGGGATGCACAAATATGTAGAGCCGTGACATAACCGCCCTTCGCTCTTGCAAAAAGAATCTAAATTCATGAGCCTAGAGATATTGAAACGATTTGAATGAAGGACACATACTTGAATGTTCCGATGACTTCAACATGTGGCGAGACACTGTACTAAGTTCTAAGACGGCTCAAAGTAATCGTTCTGTCGCCCTTGAAGCGGATGGGGCCAGGTGCTTCTGAGACAATGTATCGATATCTGCTTCATCTCGCGATCGTATTCAAGCCAACTCGGAGAGATCCAGCTAAGATAGGCCGTTTGGCTGTCACAGTCCCACCCCTTGTGAAAGGCGCGGAGGGGAATGTAGAGCCTCGACTCGGTACTTCGGCTACATTCCTGTACATGAGCCTGTGCCAGTCATGGGCAGCGTAGCCGGAATGCTAGTGCTCAATGCCGGCATGTTTGTCGCGCCTTTCTCCTGGTATGCTAGCATACTCGGAGGTAAACAAAGCACGGGTGAAGGAGGGAAATAAAAGTCCATCGTCCAGCCCTGATGCCATCCACACCTCTGGAGATCTCTGTACTGTACGAGCCACACCGATTTCTGGACGTTCTGGACGGTAGCCCTACACGGAAAAGGGTGAGTATAGGATATCGTGACTGTACTTACTAGGGAATCCCAAGGTGTGTCAACTCTCTGAGATCTTGCGGAGATCTTTGGAGGAAGAAGTGAACCAGTACTAGGGGAGTCATCATTGACAGCGGCTTGCATCAACCAGTGCTGCTTGCGAGAGTAACTGCATCTCGTTCTGATACCTGACCTACAAGCATTGGTCCTACGACAACTATGCGCTTTACAGAGGCAGTTGTTGCTGTTGCGGCGTGTCTGGCTCAAGTCCAGATTGCCCAAGCAGCCTTGGCTTTCACGCATTGGCCGACTACTATTGATGCCGGCGCCCCTACAACCTTGAACTGGGATAGTGACTCTGATGCTGTACGATCCCTTCTTCATTCCTTGAGTATTTCTGGTGCACTTTGCTGATGACATTACTAGCCTGTTACGATCACCCTGCGTAAAGGAGCAGCCGCAGACCTCGACACTGTCCAAGTCTTGACCAAAGATGCAAAGGGAGGCTCTTACACTTGGACACCTGACAACTCTCTGGAACCAGGCTCAGATTATGCCTTTCAGATCGACCAGGATGGGCAGGTAAACTATTCGGGGCTAGTGACATTGAACAATGACTCGGAAAGAGCCGCTGCAACTTCAGCTGCAAGCTCAACTACCTCCACACAGGAGACGACAACAGCATCCCAGACACAGACAACACCAACTCCTACTCCCACCGACACTGCTCCCCGGGATGAAGTGAACAGTGTTTTGCCTGGCAACAATGCGACAACGAATTTCACATTGGATGCCAACCACGACAGTAACTCCAATGTTTCCAGCAAGAGTGCCATGGCGGCGGCAATGCAGAATGGTGGCGCACCTTTCCAGATGGTCTCTCTTGATCTGGTCCTTGGCATCGTGGCTATGGGCTTCTATCTCGTCTGCTGAATCTGACGTGGGAGGACTGAAGTCCTCAGTAGGTAGCATGAGAATTGGGATCTAATCGTCTATTTCAGTTCTGAGGTTCGGGAACTGCCAGTTATGTTGGCCTCGGTCATCACGACAAAACTTCTATTCATATGGTTCTTTTCTGTTTCGAACCCGTCCCATCCTTACCTTTTCTTTTCCTTGGTGTGAGTCGCTCCTTTGGTCAGATTTCCTTTGTATATAATGAGATTTCACGATTATGGGTTATTGAGCGGTCAGGCGTGAGACGATATTTGAAGGCGGGAATAGGTTCGGTTGGATATTACGAGTGATGGGGGTTTTCCCTTCAAAAAGGGTTTTCGATAGCCAACTTCTAGTTTAGTGTAGCCAATAGCAAACAACGAGTTTATTATGTCATGTAGAATGTCCACTAGCCAATCGTTGAACTGATTACAGGTCTGGAGTTGGGTGAAATTGTTCGCATCATCAATCGGACTGTTCCTACAAGTCATAATAGACAGTGAGGCTGGATTGTTTCAAGTAGGAAGATCGATGGGGGGAGGCGAGCAGAGGGGATTGGATCCGAAGGACAGGTTTTGCTTCTAGCGGCCGTGGTTAGCGGCGGCAGTCCCAGGTCGGGCGCTACTATTCTTAATTCATCTTATTCATTAATTATTATTATTGTTCTTTTGCTGCCAGGCAGACACCTCACATCATCAGACATCTCGATCCCTATTAGTGCCTTCTTTTCTTTTTTGCTGCCCAGCAGTTCCGGCTGCAATCTTTATTAAGTGCGGGGATCTCTCTCATCTTCCCAGAAAACATTTATTTCTACTGCCAACTGACAGAGTCACCACCGGTCATTCCCTTTCAAACTCTCGATTACCATACTACTGCCCCTCCCTTATCACTGTCCATATACTAGTTGATACTATATATATCACTCAGCCTCTCGTCTCCTGTGAACCCTACAATATTCACCCAGTTGCGTGAGTTTATGGTTCGTGCTGCTGTCGACGCGGATCAGCGGGTAAAATAGTACATTTAGGTGCGTTGAGAGTGACCCAGGCCCTGTCATTGTCTACTTGCTTCAGCACTTGCCGCCTTTGCTTCTGCATCCATCGAGTTCAACTTCTTCCAGCGCAATCTCGGATTTTTTTTTTTTTCTGATGTCTCGGCGATGAATAAGCACCATTCTAATCCTCATCACAATAATAATAATATTCGTGCTGCAGATCTGCAAACAAGCATTGATCCACTTCGTGGTATGTGCTGCGCTTTTTCTTCCCCTTCTTCCTCGTCATTTTGTGCCTTTCCATGCATCCCTATCATCATCTGCCACTTAAGTTCCCAATCTTCCCCGCGACGTGCTCGTTTGTCAATTCCGGGGTCAGAAAGTTTGCGGGCGCACCTTTTACTACTAGATCTACTAGTATCACGCCCTTGATTTGCTTTTGTACAATTCAGTTATTGTCATTGGCGGTGTTCGTTTCGTCGATTTAAGTTGCTTGCTTGCTCCTTGCTGCGGCCCCAACTCCGGCTACGGAGTGGCATCCTACGTGGTCTTCCTTCCTCCCCCCCCAAAGGGAGTAGGTTGCTGCTTGGATACCTACTCCGTTCCCTTCATTGTCGCATTGCCGTTTGCGGATATTCTGCCTTTCAGCCAACATTCCAACCCTATCCGCTTTGCTCGGAATGGCCCGATTCGGTCGGGTCAAGAAGTCCCCTAAGGCAGGAACAAAAAATGCTGACTCGGACATGCTTGTGCTACCTACGTCAGATCCCCAACGAGCGCCTCGTGTGAGCTTACCACATGTGGAAACGGAATTGAACATGCATCAGTACAACGGCCTCTTTGAAATTGGTACCCCGGAGCGTCAGAAGGCATCCGCTGCGGAAGAGTCATCCACAGGTAAGCATCTCCGCCCCCCTCCCCCTTTCCCATGCCCTCGACCCCAGCTAATTCGTGTGCACGTGCGTAGAAACGGTAGTTGTCCCCTCACCGAACGGCACGAACGGCATCCACAATTCCATATCTGGCGATTTTCCGGCAACCGAATGGTCATCCGCCGTCGGCCACGCAGCGACGGGAAAGTCGGGACGGGTGATACACAATCTACAGGAGGAGGTTGCGCGTTTGACCCGCGATTGTAGCGTCTATCGCTCGAGGGCCGAGGAGACCCAGCGAATGAATGATGCGTTCAAGATCCAGGTCCAGAATATGACCGAACGACTCCGCAATCTCGAACAAGCGAATGAGACCAATCTGCACTCCATTTCACGGAAGGATAAGAAAATCGAAGAGCTTCGGCTGGAAATTCAAGGCGAAAAAGACCGGAGATCTCATGCTGAGGGAGAGGCTCGGAAGACAACTCAATTGATGGATGAAGCTCGAGACGATTTTCATCGGAAATGCGCCGAACTTCAAGAAATCTCTCATCATTCTCGAACTCAGTATGATGTGCTGGCGAAGACCGGACAACGGGAACGGGCGGAACATCTGAAGAAGCTCAAGTTGCTCCGGGATGATTTTGTCGCTTTGAAGAAACGAAGTGACGAAAAAGACACTCATGTAGAGCGCCTGGACGAACTGATGGCCGAGAAGGATCGTGAGCTTGAGAGCAGCAGGCAGAAATTTGAGGCCCTCTTCGCCGAATACGAAGCCTACAAACGCACCCAGGACGAAGAATTGAGATCCCTGATTGAAAGCGGACGTGAGGGTGAGGCCAAAATCAACGCGGCCCTTGCTGCGCTACAAGAAACCCAGGGGCAGATGAAATGGGCCATTCAAGTCAAGCACCAAATCAAGGATGCCGAGTAAATGATACTCCCCTCTCCAATGACGATCCAAGGGAACGTACCTGGGAAAGCTGCTACTGGGCAGAATACGCTTTGGGCTACCTACGCAGCTTCGATTCAATGGCGGGTACATTGATCTGGCATATTCGACTCAATCTTCGTCCCTTTCATCGGCGCTTTTATGCCTTCAGCACGGAGCTTACTGGCTATGTCTGCGCCTGGTCAGCGAAGACGAAAACCTTCAGGCCGAGGGCCCTTTTTAATCTTCTTGTAATTTCTTTTTTTTATCTTTTCTTTTCTTCTCTTTCACTCTTTTGCTTTTCCTTCCTCTCTTCTTGCCCACCTCTCTTTACTTCTCTTTCTCTTTCCCTCCAATGTTTCTCTTTCCTCTCATATTCACACTCCACAGTATCTCTGGAAGAGATCTGGAGTTTGGGATTGCTCGATACCCCGGAAGAGTAGACCATCATGTCCTTGCGTGTCACCCTGTGTTTAGAGTGTTCGGATGACCAGAACGGCAGAATCCGTGTAGATATACTTTTTATCCTTTGCATGTCAACAATGCAATCTTACAGTAATGCAAAAAACATCCTATGTGACGGAACTCTCCTTTGAAAGGCTTGGGACGGCCTCTTCCTGTGCTGCTAACGGCAGATCTCCCCCACCATCTCATCCTTTCTGGGAGTATTTGTATTCTTTCTAGATTAGGGACTTCACTGTGTCTTGATGCAGTTGCTTTCATTGTCTATAGAACGCGGGCTTTACCTTCTCTTGCCCAGACCGTACTTCTGTTAACTTCAATGACACACCGTGACTGTTCCAGTGGCGTCCACTCGCAGGGAATTCCAGCTGCACCCACCCGCTCTGTGTTTGTGCAAGTGTCTGTGTTGATTCCCTTAAAGTTCGCCCCGTGTTATTATTGATCACTGGCCATTCACTCTGGCTCTTTCCCCGGTGTTTCATTGCCATGAGAATTAACTGACCACCCTTGCCCCGCCATCTTCCCCCCCAAGCACCACTTCCTTCTTGTTTTCTTTTCCACTTCCTCCTTTCGTCTTTCCTCTTTTCTTCGTAATCTTGTTCATGCCTTGACTGGTTCGTCTTTCATCGGTTATCACCATCAATCTCGTTCTGTTCTTCCTACCACACCCATTTTAGAGTTCATTTGCATGATCTTTCACATCTTCATTCCACACAATGTCGGGAATGCAGCGGCTCACGCTGGCGTCGATGTGGGCGTTTGAAGATATTGGGGTAAGCAAAAGCTAGTGTCGTTACATCGTGGTCCGCATTAACACAATAACAGGTTGAGGAGGTTACAGATCAGATCAAGTAAAGAGCCTAGCCAACACACACTTCTTCTGTGATTAAGGCTGACTGTTGTAGGAAACTCAAAAACCAGTGTGACAGTGAATATCATTACCATAAGCATGACAACGTCTGTTGATATCCCACCCAGTGAACTCGATTCATCATGCTAACAAAGTCGCTTGTCTAGGTTCTTGAGGTAAAGGGTAATCTGGAGGGCGGCACGTCTCAAATTGCAAAGGTCGTATCAAACTTCATCGATGGTCAGGAGAATAAGGATTTGCTAGACGTACGTCTCGGGGTGTTCTTGTTCTCCCACTCCCAACAGAACATCTCGCTAACGGGCAGAACTTTAGTTGCCTCGGATCAATCAACTTGACGTCTCTGCCCTTATGCCTGTCGACGAAGACACCGTGGCTTCCGACTCGGACAAGGACGAAGAAGGCGGGCTTCTAGCCCTGTCAGACAGCTCTGACCAGGACTTGATACCTAACCCCGCAGCTCTTGTTACTAGGTTCTGGCTATCGCCCAGTGGGGGCCCCGGTTGCTTTTCAGACGACAGGTTCCGTGAAGTTCTCTCGCAGATAGCGGCTTTGACTGGGACTGAGGCTTGCGTTGTCGAAGGCCATGGCATTCGAGTGATCGGGAAATCCGTCGAGGACGTACAGGATGCCTTGGCGAAACTCACTCGGATTGAGAAGCCCCTGGTAAGTGTCTGCCTCGCTAGAGTACCTGCCTTTTTCTTACTTGTGTAACAGAGCTCTATTTTGAGCCCAGTAGTAGCAAATTTGAATGCTACTCCAGATAACGGTCGCATACGTTTTCGTATGCAGAGCTACGGCAGTCTGAACAGTACTGCTCCTCGACGCCTTCTGACCGACCCAGACATGAGCCTCACCTGGGAACTCGGTCAGATGTTCGTCACTGTGCCATTACCCTTCGACGAGGAGATCCATGCATTCAGAGAGCCCAGAAATATCACTAATCCACCTCATATAACCGAGGAGCCTGGAAGAACCCGTCTCTGGAATGACTTCGTCTTTCAAGGGATTGGAATAGGCGATGAATATCTTGCCTTGAGTACTGTTGATGAGCTTGCTAGAGCCAGAGCTCCGGCTACAGCTGCCAGTGGCTCCGCTACACATCCTTATTTAACGCGTGAGAAGGCAAAACAAGTGGACCAGTGGAATCGGTGGGTTGTGGAGGGAACTGGTGCTGAAAAATCTGTTCCTATACCCGACGCAGATATGAGAATTGTGCCTCATCTCGAGCAGTCAGCTGTGAAACCTCCTGCTCCAATGACTAAGAGGCCACCAGGTATCAAACAGCGCAGACTCATCACCTCTGACGAGATACAGCCATCATCATCTCGGGGGTGTGCAGAGCCGAAACTCAAGAATGCTGTGGATCAAGCTGCGGAGGCTGAAGGCGATGTCTCTAAGGGTCGTAAGAAGTGGAAGATGACCTACAATACCGAAACTGGCATGGCAGGCCAGCATGTTACAGCAGATCCGATGGCTGAGGTGGAGGCGCCACAGGCTCAGGTAGCCCCAACAATCGATCAAACAGTGCCGGAGAACAAGCCGCGTCTTATCCAGGGTTTTGACACCACAAAGTATGGTCTCAACAGAAGCGCCCCCAAGGCTATGAAAAGCGACCACCGCACCTACCCCCACACCCGATCGGGGCCGGAGAAGAAGCTTAACAACCGGAAGGAGCTTGTTGATATTCTTGGGCCGGTAACAACTGACGGTTCTAGTATTAAACCGACGATTTCCTTCTATCAGCCGGCCTTGGTGCCTTCGAGTCTGTCTTGTAGTCGAGTTGCGGTCTCCCCAACCCCGGCCTCAGAAAAAGTGGTCGGGCACAGCAGGGGCAATGGTCTTGATCTTGCCGGTTTAGTTTTTGAGGCATCTGGGACCCCGTTAGAGCTTAGCAGCACGGAATCCATGCAAGAAGCGACTTCTCTAAGCAATGACAGAGAAACTTCCCCAAGCCACGACAGAACCCCCTCTCATACCAATGAGAGGGCGACTTCCTCCGGCAGAACCAGAGACGCTTCACTCAGCGGTGATATGATGGCACCACTCAGTAACGCAAGGGCTACTTCACACAGCAGTGAGATGGTGTTTGAGCAGACAAACAGACTAGCTTCGTTGACCATGGTCTATAATGAAAGCAACGAAGGCGAATCACTGATCTTGGAGCAGGCTTACAAGGATGCACCAACTCTACGCCAGGCACAGGGGAATTTAGCTCACGACAAAGTCACGGAAATTGAGAGATCCCACGGGGCAGCGAAACACCTCGATGATGAGGTCGTGACGAGAGCCTTCCGCCGTACTATGACACAGAAGGCACCTAATTCAAGTAACAAAGACAAGGCCACTAGCAAGGCCGAGGCTAAAGCCAAGAAACAGAAGACCCTTGAAGATGCTTGGGGAATACTTCCAAGGCCCGCCAAGAAGCCATCAGTCGATGTTTCAGGGAGCCAACATGGCTCTGGACCGATCAAGGAGAGAATAGCAACACCGGTGAGCCAGGAACAAGAAGAACAGCCAATCCAGGAGGACAGGAATATTGACGAAGACATCAAGAAATTGTATGAGGCCTTGAAGCCCACTCTAGAGGCAGCTGAAACATTCCCAGGAGCAATCACTTTGGAGGTGCAAATCGGGCTGATCTTAATACCATCCCTCCCAAAGCCATGCTGCGAGCAAGTGATGCTCTTCAGCGATTGGGAGAAGATCTTCAAGCCACGGACGGGTCTGGCCGCACCGACGACGAAATTCATAAATAGATTGACGACCTCTGGTGCGGACATTGACCATCTTGTTGACCTGAGGACGTCCAAGGCACACGGAAAACGCCGGCTGTTTGAACAAGAGTATGACGAATACAATGTATCTTATGAGTTCCATTGCCGAACGAAGCCTGGTCAACCTCTTGTTCTTGTCATTGATGAACAGGGTGGTCATACTTTGAGAAAGCCGGTTTCATCGCTTGGGGGCGTTAACTTGCATATCCCACTGCAAATCTGGGATGCGAATTTCAGTGTCAACTGCGTCACCGATCATGGACCGGAATTTGCATCAGCAGCTCAACATATGATTGACCATCTTTGGATACCCGCAGACAAACCACTTCTGCGCATTTTCACCCGCCTTCCAGCTGGGAATGCGATCTCCATTGAGAAGGTATACATGAAGCGTTGGACTCGGCATAAGTTCATTCGCTCAGATGTGGCTCCCTCAAATGAAATCACCGGAGATCTATATTTGCAGGTACTGGAGACTCAGGATCTAATTGTCGGGACCAGTGCCGCTGAAGGAACAGCCGTACGCGCCCGTGCGGTGGCACCTCAAGAGATGATCAGACGGGGAAGGCTTTGGTATGAGGCTTCGCTCGTCAGTCCAGCTATTGAATCTCTCTTGAAGAGCAATGTCGACCTTGAGGTTGGTGAGCGTGCAGAAGACTGGAGTAGCGTCGACTTATTCGGGAGGTATGCATCTCTTATAACCCCAGATGTGCCACTTAGTCCAGTCGCCATGGCCATTGGGACCGGGGGGCTCGGGGATCTCCTGCGTCTCACTAGCTTGGTAGTTGAGAAGGCAGATGGTGTTGGCTACTTCAACCAGAGGGCCAGCGTCTCAACCAAGGCATCAGTCCACTCCGGTGCGCTTCAGATTGTACCCGTTTCGAAGGGCCTCGAGTTTGATGACATAGAGAGCGTTAAAGACCTGGGTAGCGCCTGCCCACAGAGAGAAACGTTTGAAGGGCTAGAGCGGGAATTTTGGTGAGGTCGGGTGCAGTGCGGAGGAAGTATCAATGAGATCAAATTGAAATTTAGTTTATGTGACCAGTTTTTCTTCTGTGAATCCTACAATTTCTGTTCTTCTTTGTAGTTACAGCACCTCTGGATTTTGTTACGTAAATGTCTGCGTAGGTCGAGGAAGCCTACCAACATGCAACTATCTTCGAGAAACGTCAATTTCACATCAGTGTTATGCACAGTATCCAATCGTCTATACATTCCATCTAATTCTCTGCCTTTATTGCCACCACACGTTTTATGTTCAGTAGCAGCCAGCATGCAGCACGTACCACGTACCAAGAATGCAACCAAAACTCGAATCCAAAAACCAAAATATACCCTCCCTTCTAACACACAAAACATAACAAAAAAATAGAAAGTAAAAGAGAAACAAATCAATCATCCTGCTCCGCCGCATCATCCACCCCCCTAAGCCAAGCGCCCCTAGCATCCACCGCAGCCTTCCTAACATCGCGCTTCGGATCATCCAGCACCGTCCTCAACGCCCGAAGTACCTGACTCTTCACCGGCAAAAGCGGCGACAGCTTACCCGCCTTAGCTACCTTTGGAGCATCGGCGGCACCGGAACCCGGCGTCTGCGCAAGCAAGAACAGACACTTGAGAGCATCGACGCGCAGTTTGGGTCCATTCACGGCTCCAGTGGCTGGTGCGTGCTCGGCTGTCTTGAGGAGTCGAGTGACGAGGCTTTGCACGTGTCCGCACTCTTCGATCACGGTGACGCCGTTGTCGCGGATGATTACCGCGAGGGTTTCGAGGGTGGCGGCGCGGACGGGCTGGGAGTCGGCGGATTGGAGGTCCAGACTTTGAAGGAGGAGGGGGAGGAGGGTGGGGAGTTCGGGCATGACGAGGGTCGGGGGGATGGTGGAGAGGATGCCGGAGAGGGCGGTTAGATGGGCGGGTTTGATGTGTGGTGATGTTGGTGCCGTGGTGGTGGTTGTGTTGCCGGCGACGTTGACTTCGCGGATGCGGGCGGAGATGAGTGGGGTGAGGGTGGTGAAGACGCGTTGTTTGGAGAGGAGGCGGATGTTGGCGTGGTTGGTTGGGGAGAGGACTTCGTCGTCTTTGAGGAGGATGGCGAAGCCGCGGGCGGCGGTGGTGCTGGTGGTTTCGGAAGAGGAGGAGAGGAGGTTCAGGAGGGTGGTAAGGATTTGGGTGGTTTTGGGGGAGAGGCGTAGGATGAGGGCTTTGGAGAGCCAGAAGAGGGTTTTGATGGTGGGGGTGGTGGGTTGGGGGTCTTGGGTGGTTGGGGGGAGGAGGGTGTCGAAGAGGGAGGTTGCGAGATCGAGATCTTCCTTGTTGAGGTGCTTGTTGATGTAGAGGGCTAGATGGCGGAGGAAGGCCAGTTGGGTGGCGGTCTCGGTCTCGGTCGTGCAGCGGGTTGCGATGTCTGTGAGGAGGTCGGACATCACGGGGGGTGTGCAGGAGGGGAGGTTCTTCGTGTCTCGGGGGAGACTGGCGAGGAGGTAGGTCGAGAGGATCATGGTGCGGCGGTGGCTGTCGGTTGGGGAGGGCGTGAAGGGCACCTGTTGGAAGCCGTCCGCTGAGGCGAAGAGGGTGTAGATGTTGGAAACGACTTCGTCGTGTTTGCTCTGGGGAAGGGATCTGATGATGACGTTGCATAGTCTTCCGAGGACATCAAGGACGGTAGCGTCGGTTAGGATGTTGTTCGGGGCTTTGCCTAGAGCTGCTGTTGCTGCGCTGCGGCACAGACTCACGACAATCTTGTCGTAGTAGAGGTCCAGGTTCGGGGTCTCCTCGAGTTTCCTTTGGTTCATGACATAAAGGATAGTCAAGAGGATGGCTCTGGGGTAGTCCACGGACCCTGGGTCTTCCTTCTGCAACAGTATGCTCAACTTGCTGAGCAGACGACGGACAAGCGTGTCGAAGATATCCCTCTCGACACTGATTTGTGCGAGAGTCTCGAGGGTGGTGATATACCCAGGGTTAGACCCATCGTCGGAGTCAGGAAGCGTGGCCACGAAAGCAGGGAAAGTGATGTCCAAGATCAGACGCGGCTTATACTTCGAGATTTCAGTCAGTGCAGCGATAGCTTCCTTCTTCAGATCGTCACGGCCAACTGATTCCTCCTTAAGAAGGATTTCGTCAAGGTATTGAACGAAGAGTCCGACTTCGTTATCTTGGAAGTAGTTGCGCAGGGTAGACAAGCGCAAGAATCCCTTCAGAGCGGAGGTGCGGAACGAGACTTCCTCTTTGATAACGCCCATGAGTGCCTGGCCGAAGATGTCGGAGAACTGGTCCTTGAACTCGAGCAAGGGGTTGCTGAGACTAGGCTCCGAGTCCCGCGATGTCCATGCGCCATATACCTGAATAGCAGAGTCGAAGAGAACGGTCAATGTATCTAGCAGAGCTCTCTGCTTGGCAATTCCATCGGCTTCCTGGTAGATAGTCAAGAGCGGTGCGACGACGGTTTGCACGATGAGCGTGAACGAGGCTGCGGACGCTGCAGAAGTGGAGCTGAGGATCTGCTGAGCAGGCTTCGCCTGCTTTTGCTGAGGCTCCTGCAATTGCTCGCTGCACTCCTTGGTAATCGGGCGCAAGAACTGTGCAAGAGGCAACTGATCGGAGACCTGTGTGAGGCCCTCCGACAAGCGCTGCGCAATACTGCTTAAGACCTGAAGAGAGAGCTCAGAAAGGAACTCCTCCTGGGCATTGAGGATCTCGAATTTCAGAGTCTCCCAGATGGTGATCGAGTACTTGGACACGGTGTTTGGGTCGTACAGCTTGACGCAAGCAATGAGTGCGTTGAGTGCATCTTTCTATAGGATCGTTAGAACGCATGAGGGCCGCAGTCTTGCCAACACGTACCTTGACGTTGGGCGACGTAGAGTCAAGCTTATCCAACAGAGAAGGGACAGCGTGCGGAGCAAAAAGACTATTCGCCGAAATACAGTCTTGCAAGCGGTCCTTCAAGTCCTGAGCAGTGATACCGTAGGGATCATTCGGCGGAGGCCTGAACGTAATGGGGAAGTAGTTGTAGACGGAGTCGAACAGAGCCTTCACATGTCAGTTATCAAAAGACCACAACCACACCACATGCAATACATACTTCAGCATGGTTGGACACATCCCACTCCACCATCACCACCTTGAGGATCGAGAACACCAGCATCAGGTTGCGCGGGTCCTTCTCACCCGTCATCAGATTCACTATGCCAACCAGGGACTCGTCACCCATATCATGGAGGGCTGCACCAACAGTCAATTCCCGCAAATCAAGACCGAAGTATGGATGGTGGAAACGCACCGGCACGATGATTGATCATCAATTCGTTCAGCAATTGGTAAACCTGGAACCTCTGAGACTGCGAGCGAGACTGTAGCTCCTCGAAGCGCTCGAAGACACTGCACAAGTCAGCTACACATCCCGTCCGCGATCGACGCATGACCTTATCAATATCATATGCACTCACGCCCGCGCAACCTCTTCAGCCAACGCCTTATTGAACCGATCCAGCTTCTGCAAGGTCTCCAATCCAGCGACAGCACCTCCATCCTCAATCCGTTCGCAGAAGAAAGTCGTCAAAACCTGAATCTGTTGTCTCGACAGGAACTTCGGGGGAAGCGCCCTGATCACGGCTGTGAGGTAGGAAACGGCCTTGCCGCGCAGAATCGGGTCCTCGTCATTGATGTACTCTCCTAGCGACTGCACGACTTCAATGAGCGTGATCTTCTTGGTCTCCACATCTTTTTGTCCCCAGCAATAGTAATTAGTCCCGGTCCGTCATCTATCAAACTGCTGCAGCGGCGGCGGCGGCGGCGGCGGCGGGGGTGCATGGGAACATCAAACATAACGTACCTTGAGCAATTCGTTCCGCAATCTGCTTGGCCTCCTGCTTATCATGGTCCACGACCAGCAGGAATGTCTGCAACGCCGACATCTTGTGACAGGTGAGACGTCGGAAATCGCAGATGAGGGGCAAATGGAGGGTGAGGGGGAGGGGGAGGAAAGAAAGCAACTAGTCAAGTGCCTCAGTCTATCTTCTCCGCGACCGGAACATGACGCCGTTTGTGGCCCGCCCATTGATTGCCCTTATCGATAGGCATCACGTGCTACTACATTGACCATATTACTCTCCAGCTATTACAAAGTCCCTACTCCGTACTAACAGTACTAACTAGTTAGCTGTTGGCCGTTGCGTCATCCCCCAGTCCGGCTGACAGGCCGATCACCTCCACCACAATACCATACCATCCATCTATCTAATAACCTAATCTATATAAAAAGATCCCAATATCAAAATGACCAAGAAACCCCTCTTCCTCATAGCATCCTCCCTAACCCTAATCATAATCATCCTCACCACTCTATCCACAGCCAGCAACAGCTTCCCACTCCGAAAACGTCTCCCCCGTCCCTTCGTCTCCGCACCACACCTCCGTCACGACCTCCACCTCCAAGACACCACCACCAACAACAACAACAACAACAATCCCTACCTCTCCGAAATAAAAGACTGGCTATCCCAGCAACTACCCCCCTCCACCAACAACAACAAAATGGGCAGCAAATCCTCCTCACACGAAAACCCCATCATCTCCGACGTCCTACCCAAGAACCGTCTCATCAACGTCTACGCCTCGCTGACGCGGCAATTCGACAGTGTAGAATCCCGCTTCAATGATCCCTCAAGCAATGTGACGGTCCTGGCGCCGCGGAACAGCGCGATCCAGAACCTGCCGCGCAAGCCGTGGGAGAATCCTGAGGATTATGAGCGGTTTGGGCAGGCCGGGGCGTATGAGGGTGATGAGGGGCAGGATCGGGCTAGGAAGAATTTGGAGAGGTTTGTAAAGGCGCATGTTGTTGTGGGGAGTCCTTGGGGGGAGGGTGATGAGGGGTTTACGCTTGCTGGGGAGAAGGTAACGTGGAATAAAGGGGAAGGGGGGAAGATTTATGTATGTTCTTTCTTCGTCTTCTTTTCCGTTGCTTCTGTGATGTGATGTGATGCTGACTGTTTGTGGTAGATTCAACCGGGGAATGTGGAGGTGGATAGTGTTGCTGAGAAGGTGTCGAATGGGGAATTGTGGATTTTGAATGGGGTCGTTAATTACACCTAGGTCTATTGGGTTTGATGGTTATATATTTCGTTATGTTTGTGATATTGATGATGATTTTATGACTGATGGATGCCCGGATAAGGTTTCGTGGCAGAGGCTACTATTAATGAGGACACTCGCGTCTTAACTACTTACTACTACTCACGTTCTGCACTTATATTACTAGTATGTCATATTGATACATCTGCACTTCATCTAATATATTCAACAAGTAGAGTCCAAACACACCCATAAGCCAGACCATCATAACCTAATAGCTTTTCCTACCCGCGTAATGAGCGAGCACTCTCTCCTCGACCCCATCCAGAATGCAAAAGTGCTCAATGACCTCCAAGTTCTCAGCCTCACTCTGGTACAACTTATCGGGATCCTGGCCGGGCTGGAACGGGTTAATCCCAGCAGCAGGGTTCATCGAAGCCATCTGCGAAGCCATGTGGTTGGCCGCTAAAGCAAAATCTGTCAGTACACTCACTCCAACCTGATGGATAGAAAGCACATCGAACTAACCATTATCACTACCCAAAATAAACCCAAAGACCGACTGCAGACCAAACAAGTTCAAGAAATACCACGAAAGACTGGACACCCATCTAACATCCAAATCCCGGGTCATAACACCAGACTGCAGCATCGACTTGAACCGAATGGTAAGCGGGAAAGGTAATTTCACTAGTAGCACTCATGTCAGCTCATCCCTCCCCCTCTCATAGTGTATCAGATAAGCCCTACAAATCACGAATCCCGAAAAGAACGCATTAATCCAGCTCATAATCAGCGTCTGCGGGATCATCATCATCATATTCCCCTTCATCATGCCCATCATGGCCTCCATGCCAGCAGGATCGGTCATCGGGTTCGCAGGCGGCTGGCCGCGACTAGCGGGGTCCTTGAGGAAAGCACCGCTCTGGTAGGCAGAAACGAGGTAGTTCTTGCGCATCCCGAAGGACTCCTTGGAGAGTACGGAGGAGTTATTCCGGAGGTTGACGCCGCGAATGAGCCCGAGACGTTCGCGGGATTCGGCCAGCGTCGAGGCCGGCTTCGGGGGGTTGTTCATCAAGACGGTGGCATAGTGACGGAGGATACCTGTCAGAATCTAATGGATGATAACATTAGCATATATCCTAGTCACCAATGGTGTAGATGAGGTGCACATACCATAACAACAGTGATAGGGAACACAATCCAGTAGCTAGAGGTGCGAGTCAATCACATCAGTATTACGCATCAAACCGCGCCCAGTGCCTAGCAATAAACTCACAATAGAGCCGGATCCCGAAGGATCGTCTGCTCAACGCCTTGCAGAGCCATCTTGAGCAGAATTGAATAAGACTAGGTGTGGTCTAATCCCTCGAGTTGTGGTTCGGAGTCAGAGAAAGACACACGGAGCTCCCCACGGAAGTTGGATGGGTCGGCGCGGCGGGCTGGCTGGCTGACTTGACTTGACTGACTTGCCTTGGCGCATGCCATTAGCTTGCGAAAGGGACAGCTCGCCGCAACTCTTCCCCGGTTTAGATCAGAGCTCCACGAAGTATTCTTCCACCCTTTCCTGAATTATTTTACATTGAAAAGCTGGGGGAATTAGTACTCTATCTTGTCTTATTTGGCTTGAAAAATAAATTCCCAGATGGCGTCCTCAGAAGTCCAAAAAGTGCCCGTTTACTCGGTCAATGGTTAGTTCGCGATAAACATCACTATTACTACATATACACATATAATCAGCACGACGCAATGCTCACTGCCCTCGCGATTTATGTACCGTATCCACGGAGATGGCTAACGATCCCATCGAACAGACATAAAATCAACAACCGATGACGCCCTAGCTCCCTACCTCGGCTCCCTCCCTCAACCCTACACCTTCGCCCAAGACCACACCAAGACCAATGTCCACCTATTCCTGGGCTACGCTGCCGTGGCGATTGCCGGGTTCAGCTTCTATGCTGAACGCAAGCTTAACTGGGAGGCGACACATTCACCATGGATCATCGCAGCCGTGCTGTCGTACTTTACCTTGAACTCGCTTCTCACGTACTGGGTTTGGGCTGTTGAGGCAGGTGAGGTATTCCGTGGAAAGCGGAAGTCGGGTGAAACGGTACGTTCCAATATCGCTGAAAGGTGGGTTAGTTCGGCTGTGAGCTAATACGATATGCTAGATCATCATTCGGTCCTCCATGCAGAAGCACTCTCCCTTGTACAAGCTGCGGGTCCAGTATAAGTCGGCGCAAGGCAAGACGCTGCAGGAGAAGGAGATCGAGACCTCGTTCACTAAGTGGTTTGCTGCGGATGGGACATTCCACCCCGAGCCTTTGAGGGCCTGGCTGGCTGGTGAGATTGAGGTTCTGGGGTTGGCGGCCAAGGAGACGCAGAAGAAGACTGGGGGTGTTGCGAGTTTAGTAGGTGTTGAGGAGGAGAGCAAGGATGTTAAGAGGAGGAAGTGAAATGTATATGGGGTGCTGGTTGTGGATAATCTAGTGGGTTGGAAAGGAAATTGGAGTTTATTGACCTTGATTGCATTAGTCTTCTCTTCTTTCCAGAAATGAAAGTGTGTCTTGTTGTTCAGGAATTCAGTCATAAAATGAACGTAGGGAATCATATATTGACAGAATACATGTATGTTCATTTCATTTCCCACACGTGGAAGGGCTCAAGAGACGAGAACCAGGGAATAATTGAGCAAAAATGAGGCATAGGTTTTGTCTTTTTTATACAAGAATGATTGGGTCGCATGATATATGGCTTCAGTGGAAAGATACAATAGAAGAAGTGGAAATAAAAAGGAATCTATGACTGGCTCTTCTTAATTCGTCTCCCGTGGCACTTTTTAGAGAATATTGGTCGTAGTGTAGGATGGTTAGTTAGCGGCTTCCAGGGTTCCCGGACGCTCGGTAGCTTCAGCGGGCTTCACGTCATCCACACGGCTGTTTTGGATGAGTCTCTGAAGGACATTGTTAGTGGATGAAGTTGCTTCGGCGAAGATATAAAGTAATTGCTTACCAGCAAATTGCGCATCAGGACGACAATGGTGACCTTTCCGATGGAAGGAACGAAGATGGAGGCCTTCTCCTTGACCTCAGGTCCAAAGTTCTGTTCACACCCTATGTTAGCCTTTGAAATAAAGTATTATTATTGTAAATGGCTGTGGAACGTACCTTCTCGCTGGAGAAGTTGACACACACAGCACCCTCTCTCAGAAGGCTGGTATCGAACTTGTACTTCTCTCCAGGAACACCGGAAATGACAACATCACACAGAGGTGCCACATCCTTCAGGGTCTTACCCTCCAGGTCGACAACCTCGTGTCTGCCCTTCTTCAGACCCTCACCACGGGTGAACTTTTGAACGCCGGTGATGTCGACACTGTAGACGCAGGCACCGTCGTTGGCCAGCAGAGCAGCGAGAGGGCGACCAACCACCTCAGAGCGGTTCACAACACAGATAGTGTGTCCGAAGAGGCGGTTACCGTACGGCAATATCGTGTTGTAGATGTTGAGGTATTCAAGGATCTTAATGACAGCGAGGGGGGTGCAGGGGAGGATGCACTTCTGTCTCTTGGTCTCGGGGTCAAGGAAACGAATGTTCTGGTACATGTTGAAAATGTAACGGTGGCTCAGACCCTCTACATCCTTATTTATGTCGACAATCTGCTGCAGGTACTGGTCCTGGCGGTTGTTGAAGATGGGGTAGTATACGATGATGCCGTTGACATCGGAGTCGGCGTTGGCTGCGAGGATAGCTTGCTCGAGATCATCGCGGGCAACTTCACGGAGGGAGTAGCGGAAGCCACTGTGGAATGGATAAAAAGACTACGTTAGCTACGAAGTGACATCCCACAATACTGCCTGCGTGCCAGGAGAGCTCCGACATCGCAGGGTTGAGTCATATGCGCGCCGAGGGGCCACCAGACGCGGTAACCACAGGGGCACGACGGACGCAACTGGGAGTGAAAATTTGGGAGAATGCTCACTTTTCCTGACACGTCTTCTCCGTCATCTGGGCATACATCAACGCCGCGGGGTCGTTGTTGGCAAGGAATCCCACCAAGTGAGGCGGCTTCTCCAGGGTATGGACGCCCTCCTGGACCTCCGCAAGCAGGCGATTGGCAACATGCTTGGAGAGCATGACCTTGCAAGAGGCCGGGACCGAGTCAGAAGTGGTAGCCATCTTTGCGAATGGGAGGGAAGAATGATTCGAAGCAATTGGGATGGGAGGGAATACACTCTCTACTTCAAGGTGGGCTATGGCGGAGGGGCATTAAAAGAAATTTTGGGACGGAAAAGGCTGCTCGCTTATCGATAAACGCAATGCCCGCATTCGGCCCATCCCATCGGCTCCAGACGGCGAGCAGCACAGCTTCATTCTGTCCATTCCCCGCAAATTTGCTGGGACGACTGTCCCTTGGTTCCCCAGATGGTATGGTTCTGACATCAGATTGCTGGCTATATGACATTTACACGAATGGACCCCCGTATTGCTTGCAGTTTTCAACCCCAGATCATCTACCCTAGTTTTATGTCCACCAGTTCGACCGGGGAAGAAGGCGCCACCCGGCAATGAGACCCCAATGGCTTCTATATATATCCTACTAGTACTTGACCCTCATCTAATGCCATGGGTTCGTGCTGGGTCGAGTTACCCCAGACTGGCCGCTATGACCGCCAGAGATCAAAGCTGGAGCGTTCAATTTAGTAGTTCAACTATCAGAGCAACTACTAAAGACTACTTCATACGCACCCTTCAGAGTACCAAGTTTAATCGAACAAAGGAAATCATATTCAGGCTGCATATATGTAGACAAAGGTTTCATAAGCCGAGACCAGCTGGAAGGTATTACACGCCAAACCAGTTAATCCGTCCAATTCCGTTCCCTTTGTCGCGCGAAATGATCTAAACGTACAGGATATTAATCGTATCTTTTTTGCCTTTCTCCGCACCACCGCTTTACCCTGCTCTCCGTCGTCCCATAAGCTACATAGATCTGGCAGTAAAATATTCATCGCATAGTTGCAAACTACACCTCATCCCAATATCTCGACCGACCCGAAGCTCTGGTTTAACAGAAAAAAATAAAACAGTGGGTTCAAATTGTACAAGCTATCTTGTCTATACACATAGAGTCAGGATTGATTCGGTACATGGCGGGCTATTCGCCCAAGAGCATTGTGTTGCTCACCTATGCGTTGAAGGACTTGTTGAAGGTGGGGATGATCTCCTTGAGCTGAGCCTCGAGCTCCTTGCTGACCTGGCCCTCCTTCTCGATGGTCTCCTGGATCTCGGGGTGGTTGCTCTTGAGGTGAGCAAGGAAGTCAGACTCCCACTGGAGGATCTTGGCGACGGGGATGGAGTCGAGGAAACCGTTGACACCAGCGAAGATCAGGGGAACCATGTCGGAGACGGCCATGGGGGAGTACTGCTTCTGCTTGAGGAGCTCGGTAAGACGCTCACCACGGCTGAGGGTCTGCTTGGTGGAGGCATCGAGATCGGAACCGAACTGGGCGAAGGCAGCAACCTCACGGTACTGAGCCAAGAACAGCTTCAGGGAACCGGCGACCTGCTTCATGGCCTTGACCTGGGCAGCGGAACCGACACGGGAGACGGACAGACCGACGTTAATGGCGGGACGGATACCCTTGTAGAACAGCTCAGACTCCAAGAAGATCTGACCGTCAGTGATGGAGATGACGTTGGTGGGAATGTAAGCGGAGACATCACCACCCTGGGTCTCAATGACGGGGAGGGCAGTGAGGGAACCACCACCGTGCTTCTCGTTCATCTTGGCGGCACGCTCAAGGAGACGAGAGTGGAGGTAGAAAACGTCACCGGGGTAGGCCTCACGACCAGGGGGACGACGGAGCAGCAGGGACATCTGACGGTAGGCGACGGCCTGCTTGGAAAGGTCATCGTAGATGATGACGGCGTGGCGGCCGTTGTCACGGAACCACTCACCCATGGCACAACCAGTGAAGGGAGCAAGGTACTGCAGAGGAGCAGCCTCGGAAGCAGTAGCAGCAACGACAATGGAGTACTTCATGGCGTCGTTCTCCTCGAGGGTCTTGACGAGCTGAGCGACGGTGGAACGCTTCTGACCGACGGCAACGTAGATGCAGTAAAGCTTCTTGCTCTCGTCGGAAGTGTTGTTCCAGCGCTTCTGGTTCAGCATGGCATCAAGGGCGACAGCGGTCTTACCGGTCTGACGGTCACCAATGATCAACTCACGCTGACCACGGCCGATGGGGACCATGGAGTCGACACACTTCAGACCAGTCTGGACGGGCTGGTTGACGGAGCGACGGGGCAGAATACCAGGGGCCTTGAGCTGAGCACGGCTCTTGACCTTGGTGGGGATGGGGCCCTTGCCATCGATGGGGTTACCGAGAGCGTCGACGACACGGCCGAGCATCTCAGGACCAACGGGGACATCGACCTAGATGATTTTTGTAAGTAAGATTGCTGATATCTGGGCGTGAAAAAAAAAAAAAAAAAAAAAAAAAAAAAAAAAAAAAAAACAGAGATACATACAATCTCTCCGGTACGCTTGACAGTCTCACCCTCCTTGACGAGACGGTCGGAACCGAAAAGCACGACACCGACCTGGCCGGCTTCGAGGTTCATGCACATACCCTTAACGCCAGAGGCGAACCTAATGATTTGTCAATTGATTGGAACATAAACAAGGCATATATAAAGAACGGGGGCACCTACTCGACCAGCTCCTCAGCCTGGACGTTGGTCATGCCATGGACACGAGCGATACCGTCACTAATTTTGACATTAGTTTCAATTGATTTCGATGGAGAGCGTCAAATAATGGCCGGATTTTCGAATATTTCGATGATATCGATGGAATTGAAGCGGCGGCCAAAATTTTCAACCGAGGGAGAATTCCTCACGTACCCGACGGAAAGGACACGTCCAGTCTCGGCAAGACCAGCCTCCTCCTGAACACCACGGATTCTCTGCTCAAGGATGGAAGAGACCTCAGTGGGAGAGGCCTTGGCCTCAGCAGCGTAGGAACGGATCTGCTTGGAGGCGCCAGAGAGAGGGCCGGGAACAGCCGCGCGAGCCTGTAGTCGTACGCAAAATTTGTCAACATCACGACCACGCAGTCAAAACGCGTAAAAGCGAAGCAGGAAGCATTGCGATGTGTAGAGAGGCGATGGCAAGCATCATTGAGATGACTTCTTGGATGGAATCGGCCAGATGGCGAAGGTATGGTCGACCTGGACAGGGATAGGACTCACCGAAGCGATCCTGCCAGTGGCAGAGGCAGCCGCGACGGTGCGGCTAGACTGCCGCAAAGCGTTTCTGAACATTGTGATGGGGGTTCAGAGGAGTGGGAGAGTGGTTTCTCTGAAGGAGAGATGTAATTGGGGGGAGGGAGGAAGAGGAGAAAGGATTGTGGATGGATGGAAGGAGAGCTTTGTCGTCGGGGTTGGGAGGATTCTCAGGACTGCCACTAATCCTAGTTTGCCGAGACCTCACCAACCTCCGAAGCCGCCCTAGTGCGCTCACGGGACACCCACCCACCCCAAAGAAACTCGTTGCCGGGTGATGTATTCCATCACTTTTTGTCTGCTATTTTTTCCCACCGATCTACTACTACATTATTTTTAGTCCATAAATTTATTATTATTAGTTCCCCTACACTTTGAACCCTTTTCATAAATTTATTCTATGGTAGGGAATTGTTAACATTGTTGCTCTGAAGTTGACGGGGGTTGTGAGGGAAAGCGGTAACCGCTTGTTTCTCCGGGCCACCTGGCCATCCCATTTTTCATTTGTTCCTTTTCTCGGATCTGCGGATACTGCTGGTTGGCTGGCTTACTCAGTTCATTTTCGTCGCAGCAACCGCCCGCAGGGCCCTGCCAACAACAACCCGCCCCGTTCTGCTCGACACCGCACTCACTCACCTCACTGCTTTGACCGGTTGTCCCGGTGGGAAACACCGGCTCGACATGGGCCCTTCCCATGGCTGCGACCAACTGGTTCGTTCGTATGTTACCGCTACCCAGCATATACCTCCTCTTTTCTCCTCCTTCTGCCCGTCAAGTCCAAGACTTGTTCCAAACTTTTCCCTTCTTAATTATATGTAATTTGTCTCTCGTTCTCGTCTTCTTCTGTGCATGTTGTATGACAGAAAAAGCCCCCCTCTTATATTCACATACCAACCATACCCGACCTTTTTCCTATTTCCCCTTCCCCATTTTCCCTCCTTACAGTCCTCACTGCCCAGGTTCCTACTCCGTACCTCCGGGGCTTACATCATGATCCACTTTGGATGCATGAATGTCAAGCCTGCATCAACATCGATTTATTCAATCATTTTGGTAAAATTCGCTCTTCATTAATAATTGACTCCAAATACCGACGTAGTATGATATTATTACTGTAGCGCTGACAGACATTGCACTCTGCAAACATCAATCTCAAAACTCCAGAGGTACCAAAAACTAATGCTAAGGAAGAGCAATGCTCTCAGTTCGAATCATTGACATGGCAACATAACTCGCAGCAAAATCACCGCTACTAGCCATGCAACTCCCATGTAAAAATAGAGATCGGGTCATCCTACCATATAGCTTGACAGCGCTTATTTGGCAGTCTTGCCCTTCTGCGCCTTGAAAGCGGCAATCTGCTTTTCCACATTCTGATCGTATCTGGCCTTCAGCTCCGGACGGTAGCCGAAGAAAAAGAGCACTTCCATCCAGACGAAGAGAGGTGCCAGAAGAAGCGCCTGGACGAGGTTGTCCAGCAAGGCCGGAGCTCTGCGCTCAAAGGCACCATGGCCGACAAACTGAGCCAGCCAGGACACTACATGGATTCCAGCAAACCAATAGTTGACGCTGTTGCCATACGTAGCCAGTAGATGGTTCGCCCAGGCCGTACCAGCGATTATAAGGGGAGCGACAAGTGCCCCAGCAACAGGTTCGAGGAGGATGTAAAACGTGGAGTATATAATGGCTGCGATCGTTCCGAGATTAGGAGGAAGGTTTTGGATCTGCAGCGCATCGGGCAGATTCACGAAGGCCGGTGTGTTCGACGCCTAGTAGATTCATAAAACGTTAGCGGTCCATCGCTATGAAGGGTTGAGGGAATAGCAGTTCGTACCAGAGCGATTCCTGTGAACAGAAGTATCGGCACGCATGTGATGTGTATCGCAACATTTACCTGGACGGGACCATTAGAGCAAGCCGCAAATGGGGCAAATAGCATGGCATACTGGGTTATTGTGATAGGCTCCATACTGTGAGGCTCGTCAGCATGGAAATCTTGCGCCAAACACTGAACACTGTGATAGGTGTTGCGGTAGAGGCTTACAAACAGAAGCTGCTTTTCGAGATTCAAGGCCATCTTTGTATGCTATTACCGCTATGGCTCGAAAGTCCGATGTAGATGGGCGCAACAAAAGAATAACGGCGAGCGTGAGACCAGCTCCTTTTTTTTTGGTTTCTTGTCTGGGGATATTGCCTGATCTGACCCGATCAGCAGGTGGAGAGATAGGACATTCTATGATTTGTTCCTGGCTTTATGCTTGTGCAGACGTCATCCCGGCCTAGGTAAATTCGTTGCACAAAGGCAGGACCGAGGATATCGTGATTAATTACACGCTGCGTCTCGTCATGACCGGCAGTGCGCGGAGCTACACTCTATTGGCTTTGTAACGGCGTATGGCTGTGTAATTAATGACCGTCGTGGGGGTGCTCTCCAGATAGTCACGTGAGAGTATCCAGCTCGAGCTGATCAGACGGAAATCCGTGACCGCTATGAGTTTGGTGTCGAATTAACGGGTGACTGCCCCTTCTTCTCGTCCGATCTTGTTTGAAGGCAGGGTTTATCTGCTGCAATTGCTCTGTTCTGCGCTCTTTATCCTGAACGCGCGCTCCCTTCTTCTGTTGACTTGCTGAATCAGTTTTCTGGTCTTCCCAGTCGTTGATATCTTGTCATCAAGTATTGGCGGCAAGTGCTCGTCTATTTGTCGCAAACCTAGTTCATTCGCTTCACTCATTCATAGCGATTTGACTTACTCTGGACTAACGACACGGGCCACTCGAGATATTCGAACTGCACCATCCAATCCTCGGGAAACAGTAAGATACTGGCTGAAGCTTGATCTATCGCGTAAACCGAACCACCACCGCACCGGCTGTTGAACCAAAATTGTGTATCATACTCTCGACCATCACAAGTCTACAACATGTTTTTCCTTAAAGAAGAGGTCAAGGTTATCACCTTGCACCCGTCCTACTTCGGGCCCAACATGCGCGAGTATCTCATCAACCGGTTAAACGAGGAGGAAGAGGGACGTTGTACGGGCGACCATTTCGTGATCTGTGTGATGGACATGGTTGATATTGGCGAAGGACGGGTGCTTCCAGGCAGCGGACAGGCAGAATATACGATTAAGTATCGGGCAATTATCTGGAAGCCCTTCCGCGGAGAGACCGTACGTTTTGGAGTCGCACTGAAACAGGGCTGCATTTGATTCTGACCAGAACCCTGTAGGTCGATGCGATTGTTACGTCTGTCAAGCCCACGGGTATCTTCACTTTGGCCGGTCCATTGTCTGTTTTCATTGCACGGAAAGTATGTCGACGACCGAGTTTGAGTTGGATCACCTAGCCTTGTCGGATGCTAACAAGTTGGCAAGAACATTCCTTCCGATATCAAGTGGGAACCGAACACAGTACCGCCGCAATACACAGACCATGCGGACCAAGTCATCGAGAAGGGGACCAGTTTACGGCTCAAGATCCTCGGTGTGAAGCCCGACGTTGCGGCGATCAATGCCATTGGAACGATCAAGGAAGATTACCTCGGGTGAGTTTCCCAACCTCTCTTGGGATTAGACTTTGACGCAGATGTACTGACGTTTTACTTTCCTTTTCCTAACCAGACCATTGTAATGCCTTTTGTGATGCGCCGTTAACCTCCACCATTTACCCTAATGATTGATATCGCGTGACTATTGAAAGGATCGTTGATACCCTTTCCTTACTCTACAATTTCTCACACAAGAACAACCATGTTGAAAGAATTCTGCCTTGCAAGAAGGTGCGCCCATGGGTAGAATGATGAGAGCGCGCCCAAGGCGGAGTCTTGGGCTTGGATATCATCCACCGGCATGATATCGTGCCTTTTCTTTGCAGAAACCCGCGCAGGCGAACGGGACTGACTGATTGCTGCGAAACCAGGCACTAAATGCACCTGAGAAGAAAAACCACGACGGGGAGGGCATAGGATCTCCCATGCCAGTTAGGAGGATAGTTATATGTGTGTATATCTAAGGCGGAAACTTCCGAATTTGGCTTGCCGGACTGAAGGCCTGAAATAAAATAAAGAA
Organism: Aspergillus neoniger CBS 115656; assembly: GCF_003184625.1. NCBI lineage: Eukaryota > Fungi > Ascomycota > Eurotiomycetes > Eurotiales > Aspergillaceae > Aspergillus > Aspergillus neoniger. Next base: position 689,290 of record NW_020291140.1, on the reverse strand, counting down.
AGACGAACTAATTGATAGATGAAAGACCACGACCAGTTCTGGACCTGAGTCCAATAGTATCTAGACTCCTGTTACTCCCTACTACTCACATAGCCAAGCAAGTATACGTAGTGAGTGTAATGCAGTGCAGCGAGCCGAATAATGCAGGCAGGCAGCATGAACAAAGAACCCAGCCGAGCCCAAGCGCAGTTGCCGGAGAGACGCGGGTAGTTACTTAGTTACTTAGTTACTTAGTACTTACTAGTAGTTGGTGGCCCATCACGATTAGTGAAACGCTGGTGTGTCCATCGTCGGAGCCGTGCGCGTGGCTCATTTGACTTTCCCCAGTCCTTAGCGTCGTGGGAGATTTCTCGCGAGATTGTGATGGACCCGAATAGATTCAGGAAAGCCATGGACTGTCATGCCCCCAGAGTTCAAAGACACATGTTTATTTGATCATCGTCACTCTCAGTAGCAGTCTACTGTGCCCGATGGCAAACCAGACCCCATATTAGTTGGTTGGTTGGATCGGCCACCCCTTCTCATTGGAAGAATGGCTCTTAATCAATTGGTGGTGCAGTTGGTAGTAAGTAGTTAGGTATAAGAATAGCTCACGGTGAATCGGCCAGACCCCCCTTGGAGAAGTCAAATTTGTAGTTGTGAATCTGGCCCTTATAATAATAATAATCATAATAATCATAACAACAACAACACCAACAACAACTAAAAGTCAAACCCCCCCCCCAGTGACGATTGATTTCTCCCTCTGTTTGGATTTGATTTCTGCCTGCATTCCTCTTCTCTCACGACTCAGATCCTCAGCACATTCATTCATTTATTTATTAAATTCATTACAATTACTCTAGTCCAGGTTTACTCTGTACTCTCTGTGCTTGAAAGTTAATCGGGTTCTGAAACGTGGTTCGCGCCAATCTGCAACGGGCGGTTTCCCCTTCTCTCACTTTCCCTCGGCCTGTCATCAAACATCCACATCCATCCCTACTACTACTCACTCTCTGCCCGTGTTTTGTCCTTCCTTTACCCCAACCCACCACTCCCTCCCCCTCACATTCGTTTCTGACATATTAATCCACTCGAATCCACCATGTCTTTGAAAGACGTGTACCAGCGCTTTCTGGCTAACCCAGCCTCGGCGCCCCTGGCCTCCAATGCGTCCTTGATCTATATCACCACCACCACCAAGCTGGATGGCGCATCGGCCGTCGTCAGCCACCTCACCAAGCAGCAGAGAATTGTCAAGACCAGGTCGGAAAACGTTCTGGATGTGATTGAGAGCGCCAACTCCCTCTGCTTGGACATTGAAACTACCCTGGAGTTTGTGTCTGGAGGCGGGGCCTATCTTCCCTCGCTGGACGATAACTTCCTGGCTGACCACGTCGCGACTTTCCCCACGGTACGTCGGGCGTCTTGTGACCTCCTTCTTCTACTCTTCTTCTATACCTGTACTAACGCCGCGTTCTGTTCATGCGCAGGTCCATATCGTTCGCTTCAATTCGCAGAATCAGATCCAAAATGTCCGAATCTACTGGGACCAAGCGTCGCTACTGAAACAAGTCGAAGTTATCGGATCCCGTAGTCGCGGCTGGCCGATTCGCGAACCCAAGGATCAGATTCGCCTGATCAAGTCCGCTATTTCCTCCAACCCAGTTGACGACGGACCTGCGTCTGCATCATTCCCTGCAACAACCGAGAGCAACGAGGAACGTAGCAAGAAGGGTTCCCCCGGAAAGAGACACATCAAGGATCCTCACGCCGCTGAGTCACTCTTTGAGCTCCTCTCCCCTGAAAAGGACCGGAGCGAGCCAGTCCGCGCACCTCGTGCTCCTGCATCTGCAAAGCCCCCACCCCGCGACCCCAAGGAAATCTTCCACGAAGACGCCGATATTCCCGACACGCCGTCTCGGAGTAGGATCGCTCCCAAAGCTGGTGCCAGCAAGAACTTCCAGCGCTCCCGTATCTTTGATGATGATGAAACCGTCGCTGCGGAAGGTGGTCACGAGCAGATTGCCTATCGGGCTAACCCGAAGCGATATGATCACTTTGAGCTCGGTGGGGACAACAGTGAGAGGGAGATCAAGGAAAAGCCCAGTCGTCCTGTGTCGCGCCAGGCGCCTCACTGGGACTTTGACGATTTTGTGACGCCCGAGAAGCCCAAGCGCCCCCTTCGTGGAGAGCAAATCCGTCACTTTGGCTGGAGCGATGATGAGCCGGACCTCACTTCGCCTCCGGCCCATCCCCCGGTGCACCGTCCCCGTCGCGATGCCGAAACCCACTTTGTCCTGACAGACGACCCCGCCGAGGACAAGAACGCCCCTCGTATCATCAGTTCCTTCCAGAACAAGGGACTGAGTCTCTATAAGAACCATCTATTCCAAGACGAAGAGGAAGCCGCTGACGAGAACGCCCCTCTGTCTGTTGTCAACAACGGCCCCAACCGCAAGAAGGACTACGAGACCCACTGGAACATCACCGCCGAGTCGCCCCAGAGCAGCAAGGTCAGCAGTGAGAACGTGAAGCCTGTTGGCGGAGATCGCCAGAAGGCTCTCAAGAACATGCAGTCGTCCTGGGATGACCCCGAGCAGTCGCCGGAGAAGGCGGCACCTCCTCAGCGTCGCGCTATGCGTCATCTTAACCAGCGCAGCTGGGATATGGGAGAGAACTGAATGATGTATTCCGATCATTCAATGAGCTGAACGTCTACACCCACCTGTCTATCAGATTTACCGAACACTGGGCCTCCGCTCCTTACTCAAGTACTACAATTCAAACAGCGACGTCAAGTCTTCCACATCATGTTTCACTGAAGAGCGCACCCAAAAAAGCCTGCATATGATACTTATTTCCCCGCCGTGAACGATAGCAGAGTCAACGCATGCACGGATCTATGATAAACCACATGTTCTGTTCTTGTTGTGTTTTTCGATTCAATTTCAGTTCCTAGCTGTGTAATTTGTTTACCCACAGTTCAATATGATTTTGTCTTATTGCTTATTTGATGTGTCTTCTTCGCTTCTTGTAAGAAATTTCCACTGACAGTTTTTATTTTCTTTTTTTGTGTCCTTGGTTGCTTTGGTTCATTTATCATTCTACATCACGCATTGTCTGTTAAATACCAGTAGTCGGCACATTCTGTATGCCCAGATAAGTGAAATACCATACTCATGATCGATTGGCAGATTCAGTGATAAAAAGCATCGTATTTCACCCTAATGAAAATACTAATACGATGTGGAATACCAAACAATATATCCTTCAATCAAGTGTAGTTCTATCATAATATGTGACCATGTATCTCGTATTTGGCTCATTCTAGGTACATACAACCGTCACATATGATATGTACTACATGCATCCTCAAAAAAAGTAAAGTAAAAAAACAAAAAAACCCCCCAAAAAGGGAGTTTATTTAAAAAGGTTTTTTTTTTGTGGGTCAAAAAAAAAAAAAAAAAAAAAATCTGGGGGGTGGTTCACTCAAAACATCAGATAGTAGTAACTCAAGATAAAACAAACCAAATCATCATCATCAATCATCCACGTGGCAAAGAGGCATGGTTTATCTCGAATCAGCAACTATCCAAATATCATAAGTAGTAGTTCTCATAAGCAATGTCCATCCGAACATCTTCTTTCACAATCCTAGATGTAGAACATAGTGTCGCTAACATTCGGATGGATCTTGACGTTCAGGAACTCCCGAGCAGAAGAGCCAGGGTCAGTGCCCGTGATGACACTTCCGGTCGGGGTTTCGTCGAAGACTTTGCTAAGGTAGCAACGAGCTCTGGTGCAAACCAGGTCGGCGTAGTAGGCGGGCGGGCAGATGCTAACGGCCTTGGTGGCTCTGCCGAAGAGGTAGCAGAGTCGGTGGGTGAGGCCTTCTAGGATGTCTGCGGCGTTTTCGTATGGGGGCATGGCCTTCTCTCGGCAGAAGACCTCGTCCCAGACGGTAAAGTAGTGGGCTGGGCGAGCGGTACCCTTCAAAGCAGTGTGAGCCTGCAGGTAGAACTCCCAGTTGCGGGCTTCGGTGACGCCGCGGTCGACGACGGTGCCGTTTTCCGGGTTGCCGAATTTGTCGGCGTCCTCCAGCTTGGTTGGGTAGAAGCGTGTGTGGTGGCGTTTACCTACAACCACGATCGAGATGCGTGGGAGGCCCTTGGAGGTGTCGGTGGCGGGATATACTTCCTTGCATGCTTCTTTGAGAAGAGGGAGTTCGCGCTGCACCACGAGCTCGTACTGGCCTTCGGAGACTCCGTCGCGGTAAACGATGATGTTCTCCGGGTAGGTCTTCCGGTTACGAACCCAGCGCCGAAGGTGGGCCTTCAGCATAGTATCGAGCTCGGCGACCATCTCTTCTCGGGGCTTTTGAATCCGGAGTTCCGCTGGCCATTGGCCGAGAGTCGAATCGATAGAGGCAACCATCCCAGCAACACTAGGGGCTGCGGAGGAAGACCCAGGGGACGGGTGAGTGACGTCCACCCCGACGAGCATAGTCTTGTTTTGTCCAATGAGGCCTAGCTCTTTTGGATCAATCAGCTGGTTGTTTCCTCCCAGCTTGAGGTTGAACTTGAGCCCGACGTTTGCCCAGTACTGATCATTGTTAGGCTTTCTGAATTTGTCGGCAACGACGTTGACATTGCGGACGCCGTGCGTCAAATCGCAGGCCCTCTTGACAATATTATAGATATCAGCGTCGTTGCTCGGAAGGACCGTCAGTATGAGCATGGGCTTGTGCTTCTCAATGAGCTCGGCAACGGCTCTGTCGATGGCCTTTGTATTATACTCTCTAATCTCCTCATCATATCCCCTTCTCGTCAAAAGTAGAGTTTGTCCAGTCTTTGGTGGGCTGGCATTCACGCCAATCTCGTTCAACTTGTCCGTAAAGCCTTTGAGGTTGGCGCTCAAGTCTTCGGGCCTGATGGCCGGATATCTCGCGCCTTCGTAGTCCAAGGCAAGCCAAGTCCAAGAAGGCAGCTTCGTAGACGTTGAAAACCGAATCGATCTCATGTTCCAACTTCCTGAGAAGGGCTTTATTTGCTTTTGACTCGGCCTGCTCTCGTCCCTGTACAGAACGCTAGGCGCCGGTAGTACTCGTCCAGGTACGGTTATTAGCCGAGGATCATTCTGGATGCCGAAGTCCACCTGAACACAGACGTTAAACAAAGCACTCACAACAACTTTGGAGAGATACTCACGAGGGTGGGATTTGGTGACGCTCCCAGACCCAACACCTCTGTCCCTTGCGCCACAATTGATTGAGCATTTTGCGGTGGGCCTCGCACAGCAAAGTTTAGCATGTTCCGCGTTTGGTTAGGTGTAAGCTTGGTGTTAGCCTGCTGACCAGGCACGACCTCACACACTTCGACGGGCAGATAGCTGGGGTTCTCCCTCGTCCCAACGTTCACAACGGGCATCTTTGGGTCGCATTGGATATTGTAATCTGCAGATGACAATGTTAAATGACGCAACATCAGGATAGGCTGGGGGGAACACTGACTTTGGAGGAAGAAGTCTGCAACACTGATATACTTGCCAGCCGGCTGAGGTCCCGCTTTAACGGGCTTCTTTCCTTTCTTCGAGCGAGAAGTCTGCTGTGATGCCGACGGCTGTTGACCTGGAGCGTCAAGGAAGAATTCCACCTCTTTAGGACCTGCACCAAGTCTTGGCACTTTGGGAGGCATTGGCTGCGAGGCACCGTCTCTCGGAATTGCAACACCAGCAATGCGCTTGAACCGTGGAATAGCTTGACCTTTCTTGTTGGTTTTCTTGATGTGAGTCACCTGAACCCTCAAGGTGCGAATGAACCGACGCAAGTTGTTGAGCTCGCGAGGGCGGAATGGCTCATACAACCCGAAGATGTGCGCCAGCGGGCCTTCTTGGTAGCAGGCAACGTACTTGACCTGTACGTTCACCAGAAGACGCGAAGTTGCAGCACGAACACTGACAAAGAAGCCCCGGAGTGCCTCCAGCCCGTCACCGAGAGAATATTTCTCCTCACGACCTCCACAGATAGCATAGTGCTTATTGGCACCGACAGAAGCGATGGTCGGATCACTCTTGGGTTGAAAGCCCAGGATGATGTTCATGGCCTGTATAACGTCGGCCTTGGATGCAAACATGGCAGCAGCATCTGAAGATGTGAGATAGTTCAGGAGGTCTGATGGGTTGAGGGTGCCTGTGTATTGGCACCTCACCCGGTAGACCTTAGCATCCTCGGGGTACTCGTCCTCATATTCATCCCGGTAGCGAACATCATATTCGGCGGCCTCCTGTTCGATCAGGATCTTCTGGTTTGCAATAAGCGTGGATACATAGTCGGTAACAACACTGTTACGGAACTGAGCCAAATGTTCTTCGAGAAACAATCGCACGATGTGACGGGCTTTCTTGCCGGTAGGCTTCCTACCAGCTGCGTCGCCTGAGATATCGATGTGGTAGCGGTATAGCTGCTTCCCCACCGACTTTAGCTCAAAATAGTTTGCGTACAGCGTGACAGGCCGTCCCTGGGTGCCAAAACCAGGCCGCAGCGGCCACTCCGCAGTTTTCTTCTGCTTCTTCGCAAGCACCGCTGCTCCGATAGCGTTTTCCGTTTTCTCGACCTGGGGACTGGGGGTAGGGACCGGTCCACCCGGACTAAGGTAGCCATTGAGTTAGATTGGCGTGCAATGCAGCCAAACGCGTGGGGACGCTACTCACGAGTACACCGACGGGCCTTGATCAGAACCGCCGCGCCCTCCTCCCCGACCTCCGCGGCCACCACGTCCACCACCACGGCCCCCATCAAACCCTCTTCCCCGTCCCCTATTATCCGAACCACGTCCACGGCCCCCATCAAATCCCCTCCCACCACCACCACCATCACCTCTTCCTCCCCGACCTCTAAAACCGCCATCACTGGGACCGGGACGGATAGGGAGCTCAGTGGTCGAGCCTCGGCCTGCACCTCCACCTCTGGGAGCACCGCCGCGGCCCCGACCACGGTCTCCCTGACCACGGTCTCCGCCTTTGCCCCGATCTCCTCTACCACGACCCCGCTGACCTCCCGACGACATGGCAGAATGCTTTTCTCGCCGAATAAATTATCTTTCACAACAGCTCACAACCTAGATAGACAGGCTATGAGGCTGCAGGGAGGATGAAGGCAGAACGAAGGTTTTGGGGAGTCGGGATGAGCGCTTGTAAATTAGTAGGTGCTGCTAACACACCCCACATCAGGTTGCTGGGGGCACAGCCTGCTGCTCATTCACTCACAGGACGAGGCAGCGCGGCAAGGATGGCCATGCAGCCTTGAGTTGGCAATGAAGTAAAACACGGTGAATGGCTGGTGGGCCTGGTGTACTTATGCGACCGCAGCTGATAGATCAATCCATCTTACTGTATTCAATCGTCCAGGAAGGGAATCCCTGATCAAGAAATGACGTTTAGGGGGGAGACCGGAAGGCTGCACACATGGTGGAACAAAGACTGCCGCCCAATCATTTGGGTCTGAGACCGGGGTTTCACATGGTGTTGGATAGGGGAGAAATGATGGGGATATAGTCTAGGCTGGGAGCAAATGAGGGGCATTGATAACGGTAAGAACCAGTATATACGGGGTATCTATGTAGCCATGGTCAGCCTGCCAGAAAGCGGAAATCAGCTCATCTTTGACTTTGTTTTTCTCCCATGGCTTCGATAGGGTGATTTGACGAAGCAGAATGAAGAGGATCCACTTGGATGGGTCCGCAATCCGGCCAGAAGCTTTCTGGACTCATCGAAGTGAGTACAAGAGCAAAGTATGTTCCTCACTAGTAGATTGACAGCTGCTGCTGCCGCTGCCTTCGGGGTGGAAAATATTCTTAGTGGAAGCGAATGAGCTCACGGATCAATACTGCGTCAGCACTCTTTCGCTCAAGCTCGATCCGACTGGCTCTTCCTTGGAGAAATAAGACTTCATGTCAACGAACGTCTTGGTGTCACTGCGCATCCAGGTTCGTTGGTCATTCCTTTCTACTCCCAGTATCACAAGTTGTGTATGATTGATACCAACCAACGATCATACGAGACAACTAGATATGCACCCTGTAATTTAGTTAATTAGTTAGTTGTCCAACTATCGGACCAAGCGGGCAAATGAGCAGCTCATTTTCAGCCTAAGGATGGAGACGGCGTCTCAAGGAAGACCATCACAGCCCGGGTCCGGCTACTCCCATGGCGAGACAAACGGGGCCAGTGCCATCTTATAGATCAAAGGTACTTATGACGCAAATCCTTTAGCAGTATAGTGTGAGGTCTGAATAGCCGTCTTACATAACCGTGTCCACTGCAAATTCTGCTTCTGTCTCTATGCTGTTGGAATCCAAGTGAGAGGACAGTAAGCCGTACTTGATTCCTCTCTCTACTTCTTGAATTCGAAAAAGGAAATTGATGTTCCCATCCCGCCTTACGTCAGCTGTTGCCTGAGGACCATATTGACCGCCTCAGGAAAAAGGCAGAAGGCGATAACGGAGATAACCAACTTAAACACTAAGCACCGAAACGTGCCTCTAGACACTCGCCGTCGGTCCTCTGGGGTTCCATCCATCCCACCATCCTTTAACCTTTCCATCATTCGACTCGGCCTTTCCCGGGTCTTTCTTTGAGTTTCCCACAGCTGCTTCCCTGTGCGCCTAGTTGCTCTGGACAGCACTGAGGTGATCGCGACCTTGACTACAAGCTGCCAGTTCTGCTTGCGGACTACCGGACGGACCGCAAAGCACCCCCAAATCCACATTATCGCGCCCCTCCTTGGTGCTCAGCGCACCTCGCCCTCCGCCAACCGCCTCTTTCAGCAGCTGCAGAAGAGCGAGGGATCTAGCCACATCGCGCGAAATTGGCCCTGACTTCTGTCTCTGAGCAGAACTTTCGACTCGCGCGCCGTCTCACACTGCGCTGAGTGAAACCGCAAACACACCCCCGTACCAGCAGTTGCGCCCCGTCGATATCTCACACGGCGCTTCGTTACATCACGCTCTCCTATCTGCGCCCAACCCGACCGTCGGAGCGTGGCTTGGGTTCGTACTGCGACACCGCCATTTTTCCAATCACAACATCTGACGGACACTTGGAAGAATCTCCAGTTGTGGAGGTCGCGCACCGCGTCCCACTATACGATTGTCTACCCGTTTGTCTGCTTCGGTCTGGCGTATCACAGTATCAGCTCTGGAGAAGTCTGATAAGATCAAGGGTGTCCTGAGGGTGTCCGGATTATCATACAACTTTGCTTTCTGGTTCAGAAACCGTTCCAGCAAACGTCTTTACAACAAAATGTCTCCCACTCCTCCATCTACAACCTCATCGAGCGCTAGCGCATTCTCGCCGGAAGGTCTTCATAAAATTACTAGGAAGAGAAACCGGGTGCCACTTTCCTGTGCGCCTTGCCGGCAACGAAAGTAAGTGCCTCTGCTCACTTTTAGTGCGCCGTACATGGCTCACCATTTCTAAACAGGTTGAAATGTAACCGTGCACAACCTTGTGAGAACTGTATCAAACGAGGCGATGCCACATCATGTTCATATGCTCAGGCAAACGTACGAAAGAAGAATCCACCTCAGCTGTCTGCTTCAAGTTCGCCAGACGACATGCAGAATCGCATCGACCGGCTTGAGAATCTTGTTCTGTCCCTCATGACAAATGGTTCACAGGCCGGCGGTCCAGCTGCAGCCCTTGCTGCGATATCTGGCAATAGCAGTAGCACTGGCTCTGTACCACATACCGGGGATGTAGACATAGAGGACGACGCACCCAATGCTCCGGAGGAGAGTGACACTGAGCAGGTCACCAAATCGTTTGGCATAATGAAGGTCGACAATAACAAGTCATGGTATTTCAGCGAAGCCCATTGGGCTACTGTAATGCATGATGTACACCTATCTTATTCTCAACCAGCTTCGATCGTTATGCTAATGGTACTTTCTAGATCACGGAAGTCCGCAATTTCTTCCAGACGCACAAAAAACAGTACGAGGAACAAGCCCAGAAATTGGAGGCAACGAAGTTGCCTACCGATGTTTCAGGCTCTGCATTACTGTTTGGAGCTACAAAGCCGCTTAGCCGAGCAGAAATCATGTCTTCTTTTCCTTCAAAGTATACAACGGACATGTTGATTGAACGATATTTCAGCTGTTACGACCCTTCGACTCGTGAGTCAGAGATTACGTCCACCTACACAAAGTACTGTTAGAGCTGACGTAGCAATAGATATTCTCCACGGCCCAACCTTCCAAGCCCAGGTAAGTCAAAATTGTTCCCCCTAACGGAGGGGAGGCAGTTCATTAACATTGGCCTAGTACAACCGTCACTGGGAGGATCCTTCGCAGACGTGCACCGTTTGGATCGCTATGCTCTTCGCCATGATGCGGCTGGCCATGTTATCATACCATCGTGATGGAGACGAGCCACCGGAGTTCCGGGGTAAATCGTTAGACATGGCTGGCACGTTTAGGAATCTTGTTGCGCAGTGCCTTACTTTGGCTGACTTTACCAAATCATATCCAAATCTGATTGAAAGCTTGATATTCCATCTTCATGGAGACCTCTGCCAGACACGGGAAGCGGACGTATCAGTTTGGGTGCTGGTGGGTGTGATTACGAGGCTGGCCATGAGGATGGGATACCATCGCGATTCGAAGATGTTTCCCAACATCACCCCCTTCCAGGGTGAAATGCGCCGCCGAGTGTGGTCCTTCGTACGGCAGGCAGATCTACTATGCTCCTCTCAAATTGGTCTTCCAAACATGATTCGCACGTCTGACACAGACACGGAACTCCCCCGAAATTTGTATGATGACGATTTCGATGAGAAATGCAAGGAGCTCCCTCCGTCTCGACCCCCGAATGAGCCTACACCAATCTCGTATCTTATTGCCAAGTCACGCTTGACATTTGTCTTTGGCCGTGTCCTCGAAACAACAGCCCCCCTTCAAAGTCCAGTTTCTTACGACACTGTTATGGAGGTTGATGCGCAGCTTCGGCGAGCTAGAGACTTGATACCTGAGCACCTACTTGTTCGTCCGATTGAAGACTCTCCACGGGAGTCACCCACTCTCATTCTTTCTCGCTTTACGGTAACTCCTATCCGCGATGTTTGTGTTTGGCTTGTCCTGACTATTTGCAGATTGCAAGTGTGTACCACAAAGCGCAATGCGTCCTCCATCGAAAATACCTAGTTCGAGCGCACGAGAACCCTCGCTTCACATACTCAAGAAGAACATGCATAGATTCCGCTATGGAATTGCTGCGGTATCAATCGTTGCTCCACACTGAAACTCAACCCATGGGGCGACTACGAAGTAGACACAACCGGGTTACCTCTCTCGGCTCGACCGACTATCTCCTGGCAGCGACAATTATTTGCATCGATATGTATCATGGACAAAGACTTCAGGCAGCAGGCAGAGTATCCAGTGACTCATATGCTTGGGGTAGAGAGCGACGAGAGGAATTAATAGCCGCCCTGCGGCGATCCAAGGGAATATGGGAGGAACTTCAGGACGAGACGATAGACGCTTGGAAAGCAGGCACCGCCCTTGGGGTGATGCTCTCAAAACTGAACCTTGGATATCCTGAAAGTACTGCTCCTGCGCCGACGTTTGAGCCGCAGGATGAGAAACAAAGTGCGGCGATGACCCTGGGTCTCCTCAGCAGCGGAATGAGCCCTGTAAATCCCGGCCACCAAGTCCTCAACGATCCTACGTACAAGATGACAGATGCGCCCTTGCCAGCGCAGGGTGCACTAGGAACGACAGTCGACATGCCAGGAGCGCCTTCGCCATTCAACGCAATGTTTGGGCAGCTACCTGATATGCAGCTCAATCTGGATTGGGTACGTGTTTCTGTATGGTGTAATCTTGTGAGCTATCTCTAACTAAAGTAACACAGGATGCCTGGGATACCTATATTCAGAATTCGACGCTAGATGCGTCATCACAATGGTGGCCCTCGGCCGAGGTGCAACAACAGCAGCAGCAGCAGCAGCAGCAGCAGCAGCAGCAGCAAAGCCAAAGTCCTCTGTCACCCGTACAGCTGTCCGCCGTGCAGAGTGGCGGAGCTGATCGACTTCGCTCGATGCCCCGCGGTCCCCCTAATCTTTTCTCTCCGGACAGCAGTGGCTATGGCAATAGCAGTCCACTTGCGGCGGCAGCCTTTGCCGCCAACCCACTCCAACATCCAAGTAATACAGGACCGGGAACCTGATTGTCTCTCAGCTTCAGTCCGGCAACGCAGTATATAAAGAATGAATGTCAAAAGTTAATGTGATGGCTAAGTGCTGTACGATTCCTCTGTCCATATGGTTCCTTTTTGGTTGGATTATCTCCCCTCACAACAAGAGGCATGTTCATATCATTCTATTGGTATACATTGTGGGTTTGGTGTCTGGATGGATATGAACTCTGGTACTAATGAATGGAGGCTTCAAAGAAAGCAAAGATGTAAATTAAGTGACTCCTAATCGGGTGCAAATATGGAATGCCGTTACGTTCAGTTTCTCGAATTAATCTCCTTCCATGTGCTACTAAGTGGTGCGCATTCAGTACGTACAATTTCTAAGGCTTCTCTTTAACTACTAGAGTAGTAGTGTATGTACCGGTAGTGCCGATATATATATGTAATCTCCGAGCATCAACATCTAAAGAACTACAGCACCGCCACTACATCAAGTACTAGTTTCAACAATGATGAAGCTACCAGAAATCTCTACATTAAGACTTTGCTCATAGCATAAAAACACAATCCAAGCAATATTCAGACTACTAGTCAAAACTCCCAGCACAGGTAAAATCACGTGATAACCGGCCTCGGATCGGACGAACCAGATTTTCCAATCAAGCCGCAGCAGCAGACAGCAGCAGTGCAATTCCCCAAGAATCCCAACGAGGCCAGAAAGAAATAATTCATTTCTCTTTTCATCCTTGGCCTACAGAGAAAATGTAAGTTGATGGTACTGCATGTCTTCGAGACGATGTTTTGATATCTGTGTACATTTCTGACCCTCAGATTCGGACACAGGCATTGTTTCCGAGCAGCTTGCCGGCTGCTGTCTTCCACAGCCCCAGCGCCGTTACGCTCAACCAGAGCACTTCCTTCCCTCCAATCTCGCCTGGCAGTCCCTGTTCGGATTTCGCAGCCTACTTTGCAAAGTCGTTGGAATAGTACCGATGTGAACAATGAGCGCAAACCCGTTGAGGAGAGCGAGCAGCGCGAGAAGACCGAGGAGGTGGAACAGTCGCGCGAAGAGCCCTCGATTCGGTTTATTCAGACAGAACTGAAGGCTGGTAGCCAGAGGCCGGTTCAGCAGGAGAAGCCGCAGGAGCAGGAGCAGGAGCAGGAAGCATCTGACGCTGAGAAGCAGACGGAAGCGCGGAGGCGAAGACTCCAGGAGCCGCCGACCCCCAAGGAGACGGTTTTCATTGGCAATATCTTCTATGATGTGACTCGTGAGGATCTGAAGAAGGCGATGGAGAAGTATGGTGTTGTTGAGAAGGTGGTTCTCGTTCTTGATAACCGGGGCATTAGCAAAGGGTAAGTTAGTTTGAAGGAGTTTATTCCTTCTGTGGCAGGACAGTATAGAGCTAACCACTACGCGGGTATAGATACGGCTATGTCCAATTCGACTCTATCGACGCCGCCCAGCGCGCAGTGGATGCCTTGAACTTGCGTCTGTTCGAGGGCCGCCGCGTGACTGTGCAATTCGCCCAGAACAATGTCTACCACCGCCGGCAATTGAACGCCCCTACCCGCACGCTGTACATTGGTAACTTGCCTTTTGAGATGACGGACCGGGACCTCAACGAGCTGTTCAAGGACGTTCAGAATGTCGTTGATATTCGCGTGGCGGTTGATCGTCGCACTGGACAGGCTCGCGGTTTCGCTCACGCCGAGTTCGTCAGCACTTCTAGTGCCAAGGCGGCCATGGCCATCCTTGAGAACAAGCTGCCGTACGGACGCAGACTGCGTCTGGATTACAGCAAGGCCACGAGCCGGACCGTGGTTGGTAGCGACAAGTCTGCTCCCGCGGAGCAGTCATGATAGTTTGAGCGGTTGGCATCAGTATTATTCTGTGTAAACATGTCAAAGGAGGAGAGGTCTCATGTACTTTAATTGAACGATATATCCTACATACTGTAGGTCTGTATATTAACGAAATTGCATTCGACTGACGGGACTATCTCGGGGATTCTGTATCGATGGACTAGTATACTCCGTAGCATGATAGTGACAGTCCACGTGACTGTCGGGGAGCCTCGGTATCTTTCCGATCGGCAGTAGCGCCTCTCTCCGAAACCCCACGTTCGGCGCTCGAGCTATTCTTCCTCGGACAACTCGCATTTACATCTGCTTTATAATCAGCTCTACCAAATACTCAACCTCTCCGCATCTACCCCTGCATTATTCATGATATAACTGAGACCCAGACCACTACGATCGTTACTACACACACAACATGTCCTTCCTTGGTGGCGCCGAGTGCTCGACGGCAGGCAATCCGTTGACTCAGTTCACCAAGCACGTCCAAGATGATAAGTCCCTACAGAGAGATCGCCTCGTGGGGCGGGGCCCAGGAGGCATGCAAGAAGGCATGCGGTCCCGGGGTATGATGGGAGGACAAGATCAGGTACGAAGTGAAACCTTATCTATCTGAAACCATACATTTATATCCAGTACTAATGCCTGATTGATAATCCTATTCAGATGATGGACGAATTCGCCCAACAACCCGGCCAAATCCCCGGTGCTCCCCCGCAACCATTCGCCATGGAGCAGCTGCGACGTGAGCTAGACCAGTTCCAGACCACACCTCCCCGGACGGGCTCCCCCGGCTGGGCTGCCGAGTTCGATGCGGGCGAGCATGCCCGTATGGAGGCTGCATTTGCCGGGCCGCAAGGTCCCATGATGAACAATGCGTCGGGATTTACGCCCGCGGAATTTGCCCGGTTCCAGCAGCAGAGTCGGGCTGGCATGCCGCAGACGGCTAACCCTGTGGCGTCTGCCCCGTCGCCGATGATGACAGGTTACCAGCGGCCCATGGGTATGGGCGGGTATATGGGCATGGGTGGAATGGGCATGATGCCGCAGACTTTTAACCCTATGGCGATGCAGCAGCAGCCAGCGGAGGCGACTACACAGGATAAGGGCAAGGGACGGATGGTGGAGCTGGACGACGAGAACTGGGAGGCACAGTTTGCGGAGATGGAGACGGCGGATACTCAGAAATTGGACGATGAGGCCAACGCAGCTGTGGAGGCAGAGCTGAATGATCTGGACAGGTCAGTCCCCCAAGAATCAGGCGATAGTGCCTTTGAAAGCGTGTGGCAACGGGTCCAGGCTGAGACCGCAACCAACAGGAAACTGGCCGAGGGTGAGACCGACTTTAACATTGACGACAACCTGCACATGGGTGAGATGGGCGAATGGGACGGATTTGATACGCTTAACACACGCTTCCGGAACCCCCAACTAGGCGATTATATGTTCGAAGAAGATAACGTGTTCCGGAGCGTGAACAATCCTTTCGAAGAGGGAGTGAAGATCATGCGTGAGGGCGGAAATCTCTCTTTGGCTGCTTTAGCTTTCGAGGCGGCAGTCCAGAAAGACCCTCAACATGTCCAGGCCTGGACCATGCTGGGATCGGCCCAGGCGCAGAATGAGAAGGAACTTCCGGCCATCAGGGCGCTGGAGCAGGCACTGAAGATCGATGCTAACAACTTGGATGCGCTCATGGGACTGGCTGTTTCCTACACCAATGAGGGCTATGACTCGACATCGTACCGCACTCTGGAGCGCTGGCTGTCCGTCAAGTACCCCCAGATTATCAACCCCAATGAAGTTTCATCGGATGCCGACCTGGGCTTTACGGATCGCCAGCTCCTGCACGACCGTGTCACCGACCTCTTCATCCAGGCTGCTCAGCTGTCGCCTTCGGGCGAGCAAATGGACCCGGACGTCCAGGTCGGTCTGGGAGTTCTCTTCTACTGCGCGGAGGAGTACGACAAGGCGGTTGATTGCTTCTCTGCTGCATTGGCATCCACCGAATCTGGAACCTCGAACCAACAGGAGCAGCTCCACTTGTTGTGGAACCGTCTGGGTGCTACGCTCGCCAACTCGGGTCGCTCCGAGGAGGCGATTGAGGCCTACGAGCAAGCGTTGAACATCAACCCTAACTTCGTTCGGGCGCGGTACAACCTGGGTGTGTCGTGCATCAACATCGGCTGCTACCCAGAAGCTGCTCAACACCTGCTGGGAGCACTGTCGATGCACCGGGTGGTTGAGCAGGAAGGTCGAGAGCGGGCGCGTGAGATTGTCGGTGGCGAGGGTGGCATTGACGACGAGCAGCTGGATCGCATGATCCATGTTAGCCAGAACCAGAGCACCAACCTGTACGACACGCTGCGGCGAGTCTTTAGCCAGATGGGACGACGCGATCTGGCTGATCAGGTGGTGGCGGGCATGGATGTCAATGTGTTCCGGCGGGAGTTTGAGTTTTAAGCATAGCAAAAGGGCATATAGTGGTCGTGCTCAGCCTGGTTTGCTGAGAGATGTTGTCTAGCTGGATGGAAGGTGATGTTTTGGATATGGATACCATATATGAATGATTCTCTGCGGACTGGCGCCCACGGAGGGATGCCGTAATGAACGAAGCTCATTGAGATATGCAGTGTAAATGAGAATGCGAATTTTCTGTAGATATTCTGCTCTAATCAAATGGTTGTAATCATTTATCTACAGTTTTCCATCCCTTTATTGTATACTATTCATGTGGCTGCCTGGGGCCACTCCCCCCTTTGCGTCATCCGCCATTGTTTGCCTCGGCTCTTCTCCTGCTCCTCCTTCAACTCGAACTCCTCTCGACTTCTCGCTGAAGCAGCACTGCTCTCACAATTCTCCTTGCAAGGAGAAAATTCCACTGTATACTATGGCCGTGGTCACCGGCGCTCAACTGATCGCCCGATCGCTGCGCGATCTAGGCGTAACCGTCATCTTCGGCATTGTCGGCATCCCTGTGGTCGAGATCGCCGAAGAGGCCATCAACCTGGGCATTCGATTCGTGGCCTTTCGCAACGAACAGGCCTGCAGCTATGCTGCCAGTGTCTACGGATACATGACAGGCCGACCGGGCGTCTGTCTAGTTGTCGGAGGGCCGGGAGTTCTCCACGCGCTGGCCGGGGTAAGCTTACTCCAGCATTCTCTCCACCGCTAGCCAGCTCTTGGCCATCGTGCTAACTCCATACTATCGATTGTCACCAGATCGGGAACTCCTCCGCAAACAACTTCCCATTGCTAGTAATCGCCGGCTCTGCTGAGACCACTGGTGTCACCAAAGGTGCTTTCCAGGAATTGGACGCCATCTCCTTGCTCACCCCCCACACCAAGCTCGCTGTCCGCGCTTCCTCCCTCGACTTCATCCCCGGCGCCGTCAAGAATGCCTATCGCACATGCTGGTACGGCCGTCCAGGCCCGACCTTCGTCGACCTCCCCGCCGACATCATCCAAGGCAAATCCTCCCCTGGATACCGTCTCCCGCAGCCCGAGACCCTGCTCGTCCCCTCGCCGCCAAAGGCGAGCGGCGACCCAGCCCTGATCCTCAAGGCAGCGCAATTGCTCCGCACTGCTCGCTCCCCACTCCTAGTGATAGGCAAAGGCGCCGCATACGCGCGCGCAGAGCTCGGAATTAACCAGCTCGTGGATCAGACCCAGATCCCATTCCTACCGACACCAATGGGCAAGGGCGTCGTGCCGGACTCGCACCCCTTGAACGCATCCAGCGCGCGCAGCGCAGCCCTAAAGCACGCCGACGTTGTCCTGATTCTCGGTGCCCGTCTCAACTGGATCCTCCACTACGGCGAAGCACCCAAATGGAATCCGAAAGCGAAGATCATCCAGGTGGACATATGCGCCGAAGAAATCGGCCGCAACGCCGGAACAGCCGAGCTAGGAATTCTAGGAGACATCGGACTGGTCGTAGACCAACTCCTCTCCTCGCTCTCTAACTGGAAATACTCCCCTACTCCCTCACCATCATCGTCTAATAAACCCAACGAAACCTTCACATCTATCCTAACCACCTCTGCGAACCGCAACGAACTCAAAGCCCAAACCGCCGCCCTCCGTCCTACACCACCAAACACCCCCCTCACCTACCAGCGCGCCTACCACATCATCAAATCGACCCTCAACACCCTCTCCCCCTTCGAACAAGGCAACATCATCTACGTCTCCGAAGGCGCCAACACAATGGACATCTCCCGCTCCATCTTCCCGCTCAACAACCCCCGCCAACGCCTCGACGCAGGCACCTACGCCTCAATGGGCGTCGGGATGGGGTACATCGTCGCAGCGCATGAAGCATACAACGCCCTCCCATCCACCACCTCCACCAAGCAAAAGAAAATTGTAGCCTTCGAAGGTGACAGCGCCTTCGGCTTCAGCGCTATGGAAATCGAAACCCTAGCGCGGTACCGCATCCCGGCACTTATCTACGTGGTTAATAACTCGGGTATTTATCATGGCGATTCGGTGAGTGAGGATGAGTGGAGGGTATTGCAGGGTCAGACGGTGGGGAATGATACGAAGGCTTCTGAGACTGGTGGTGGTGCTGGAGGGACGAAGAAGGGCCTGCGCTCGACGAGTCTCCTCTACGAAACAAGGTATGAGATGTTGGCGACGATGTGTGGTGGGAAGGGGTTTTTTGTTAGGACGGAGGAGGATTTGGAGAGGGCGACGAGGGAAGGGTTCGAGAGTGAGTGCGTGACTGTTGTCAATGTCATTGTTGAACCGGGCATTGGCAAGGAGATTGGGTTTGCGTGGCAGGGGAAGGGCAAGGGGGATGATTCTAGTAGTGGAAGAGAGGCGAAATTGTAGGTGATGTGCGGGACTACACCAGAATGCACTTCAAATTGTCTGTACATCACATGTCTGAGACTATACATAGTATATACGTTCAATGTATAGCAAATACCCAGTACGTAGTATCTATAACCACTACCGCAAAACCTCATCCAACACCTTAGCCACCGAAACGGCCTTTTCTTCACCAAACCGGCCTCCAACAATTTGTACCGTGATGGGCATGTCTTTGACGAGTTCAGGGTCATCTAGACAGCGTCAGCAAATAGTCTCTACAATAAGAACAAACCAGAACGGGACGAGAGAAGGAGAGTATGTATGCATACACTGTTCCCAATTAAATCGATCCGAGTCATTCCTAGGCACATGCTCCAACCACTCCTGATCGGGCTGATCAAGCGCACCATCCACTTTAGCCACCGGAACAGTAACAGCCGCATAGTTAAGCAAGTTCCAAAGAGCTGTGTAGCCAAGCCACTGGGAACTGACGACCCAGGATTTCGGCCGGTAGCCGACCCAGGGTGTGACGGGCATCAGGAGGGCGTCGATGTTGCTTGTTGTCCATTGTTGGAGGAAGGTGGTTTGATAGGCCCATTTGGTTTCTTCGAGCTGTTCATTTGTGTAAGTTAGTATGGTATGGCTATGGGATAGAAAGATGGGCTGGGGGGTATGGGACTAACCTCTTCGCGTTCTGAGATGGTCAGTTCATCTTTCTCTGTCCCTACGACCATTCCTTCGATTAGTGGCTCCCCGACAATGTCGCATAGGTAGCGACAGTGTTGGCCTCCGTCGGCGAGGATGGCTTTCGTCCACAGGTTTTGACCTGTGACGTGGAGGGAGGTGTCCCATTCGAAGACTGGTTTGGTTAGTGGAAGTTGAGGATAAGGAGGGGGGATTGTGAACTGTGTACACACCTTCATGACCAGCCTCTTTGAGTTTCTCTGCAACTTCGCGCATTGCCCTGGCGATTGGGGGCTGCGGCTTGACTACGCCGTCGTCGTAGACTATTCCCAGCCGTAGTTTACCTGTGGGTTTCGCAGCAAGTTCCTTTCTCCATGGGATTGGGATGCAGCCTGGATCGATGTTCCAAGGATTAGAGTCGAGGAGGGATTGCATGAAATGCTCGATGCTGGATAGACTGCGGGCCATGGGCCCCGCGACTGGAGGAACGAGGTAGTGCTGGTGCATGCTGGGGATGGTTAGCCGTTGTTATAGAGTCATGGTATGTGGCGATGGAGCCATACAATGAGCAGTTCCATGGTACTCGACCTGTAGTAGGACAGATGGAGTATAAACCCTGCAGATTGGCTGGGACGCGAATTGAGCCCCCGATATCAGTTCCGATACCAACGACACTGCCACCCGTGCCAATGAGGGCGCCTTCGCCGCCGGAGCTTCCTCCGGAGATGAGTTGGTTGTTGAAGGCGTTGATGGATTGTCCGAATACATGGTTGTAGGAATCAGACATCTGGCTCAATCAGCGTCTGCCATCATGGGCAAGGTAGTAAGTCGGGGTGATTGCTTACCATCAGAGACTGTGGCACATTCGTCTTCACGTACAACACTGCTCCCATTGACTCCAACGACAAGGCAATACTGCTGTGGCTTTGCGCGGGTTTACCAACTAGTCCAACCCAGCCTACATACAAGTAGTTAGTTAGTCACCATTCGTCTTCCAGGCAGTAGTAGTTCTAGGGAATGGACACAAACCAACAGTAGTATCAAACCCCTCGACATCGAACCGATCCT
Source organism: Aspergillus neoniger CBS 115656 (assembly GCF_003184625.1). Lineage (NCBI taxonomy): Eukaryota > Fungi > Ascomycota > Eurotiomycetes > Eurotiales > Aspergillaceae > Aspergillus > Aspergillus neoniger. The sequence continues at coordinate 668,686 of NW_020291140.1, read as the reverse complement.
TAATCGAAACCGGCAGCCCATGCAACGGACCCGTCACCTTCCCCGTATTCTCCAAGATATCATCGAGCTCCTTAGCTCGTGACAGCGCCCTGTCGAAGAAGATCTCCGTCAAGCACTTGGTAAGCTGCTGGGCGATGGCCGCGCGCTTACAGAACGCCGTCGTGAGCTGAACGGAACTAATCTCGCGGTTCGCCAGCATGGAAAGCAGCACAGTACTATCATTTATCTCCGTCCATTCCAGCTCTTTCTCCGTGAGAATGTCACAGGAGCGGATTGCCTTTAGAGCATTGAGTGGCGGATCGGCAGTGATGGACTCCGGGAGACGCCAACTAGGTGGAATGGCGGCCAGCTGAGCTGCGCGCTTCTTGTAGACGGTTGATTTCCAGGTTGGAATAGTCATGATTGTTGTTTCTATATACTAGCTTTGCGGATATTGAATGTCTTGGGCAAATGGGTAAGAAGGACTATGGGTGATTAAAACTACTGGAAATTCCAGAGTCGTACGGTGGAAGAAGAGGCCACAGCGCCGGACTTAAAGCCGGATGGGGTATCAGGTGTTCTACACGACAGTCCAACACGGTTGGCTATCATGGTGATGAACCAAGGGAGGAGATAAGTTGCACGGCCGGATGATATCGGTGGTGCTGCCAATCAAGGGCTCCTGATCGTCTTATCCTGCCTATCTCGGGGGAGGATGGATTAGGTTTCTATCCGGATGATGCTGCGGGGATGGGAGGGGAAGCTGACCGGATTTGGTGCCGATTTCCCCTCACGGGTTAGCAACTTGGTGCTTTGGATGGATGAAATGATGGGAAGGAAAAGAGGGGAAGGGAGAAGGAATGGATGGAAGAGATGGTTTGAGGGTCGGATGAAGGGCCCGCCAACCATGAAGCTCCGTCAGGCGCCGAGGCACCAGAGTTACGGCAGAGACGAAACACGAGCAGATACAGAGATATGCTTGCTTGGATATTTGATACTATGGTACATATAGACGCCTCTACACAGTGATCAACATGCTGGCGTTCTTATACCAGGTCAAGAGCGGATTCTCTCCGTTCTTCGTCTCCGTGTCCTCAATATACGCCCACCGGCGCATGAAGTCTTCATGGCTCATTACCTGCGTCAGCTTGCCCGTGACAGCACGGTAGATGTCTTCGGTGGTGTTGAAGTCAGTAGGGAAGAAGATATCGAAGTATCCTTGGTGGACCTAATGTAGAGTTAATAAACAACCAACCAACCACATAGAAGAAGGTAAGGGAGCAGCATACGAATGGCGTCGATACTGGAACTGTCCGTCTCTTGTACCGCGTCTGCACCACGGGCGCATTCACTCCCGGCACGGCATCCGGGAGAGTGTCAAAGTCACTGGCGATCAGGCGGTGGCCCGGGAAATAGGTGTTCAGGATATCGAAGAACTGCATAAGCCGGGTGGGGATATACTCCGGCAGGGTGTAGCGATGGCCCTCCTGCCACGGCAGCTGACTGCGCATCAATTTCATGTACTTGGAGGTCAAGGGAGTGCGAAACTTCCGTCGCGCCGCAGCCTGGCGCACTCGCAAAAAGCGAGAAGCAATCGGGTCCAGCTGCGTATTGTAGTACTCGAGAAACTCGCCGTTGGCGTCAATCAGCACTCCACCTTGCTGAGGCAGCTCCGTCTTGAGGTCGTAGCGGATTTGATCATGGGAAAAGTTATCGAACACCTCCAGCGCCAGGAAGAAGCACGGCGAATGTACATATGTATCCCAGTCGAAAATCGAGCGGTTGATGATCTCCACACGGTCTGAATGACCGGCCGCATCCAGCGAGTCGGTCAAGTTCTGCATCTGAAGCGATGCGAGCGACGGCGAAATCTCGATGATCTTGTACTTGGTCCGCTGATAAACCTCGTAATCTGTGTCGCGAATGTAATCCAATATGTTCATCATCATGGTTCCATTTCCGGCACCCATTTCGTATATGATCAGGTCGTGGTAGGGGTACAGCGTCAACTTGTAATTCGACACCAAGTACCGTGCAATCGTCTCTCCGTAATAGGGTCGGAAAAGCTCCGTTGGCGTGTGCCACAGCTGACGAGCGACATCTGGATTGGTCTCATCTAACTGATCCTCAAATTCGTCGTAACGTTGCCCAAGCATGCGATAAAATGCCGGACCGTCCTCGATCTCGTTGAAATAAAATGGCTCTCCGGGGCGGAAAATGGTGGCGTGTTTCGAGAAGTAGCCGTAATTGTGATTGTATAGACTGTCTAGAAAAGAACGAGACAACATAATTAGCATCAGCGACCATCAATCACATAGTGGATAGGCCTCCAAACCATCGATGAATTCTCTCGTCAGCATCTTTACTTGTCGCGGCCGCTCACGATGATGGCGGAGCTCTTTGGCCGTCACCAACGGATACGCCTGCAATTGCTCTTCGAAATTATCGACATTTTGCATGACCTGATCTCGCGGGGCCCATAGTGTTCCAGGATCTAGTTTCGAATGTCCAAAGAGGCGTCTCTTAAAACTTTGGAAACTGAGGTTGCGAGACTGTTGACGGGATGGGGTAGATGACAGGCGCACGCAACCCGGTCGGCGCCCCGACAGGGCAGATGAGGATCTCCATGATTGGCGACAGGCAGGATGTTGAAACAGCTGCCGGAACAGCTGATTCAGGACTGGCGAGTCCATGAGGAGGAATTGGCGGCGAGCAGCAGCGAAGCGCAGGCCGAGGAGGGATCGTGAAAGACGAAGAGAGAGCGAGAGAGTGAGGAGGTCAGGCGACGAATCACGAAATCCATTGGCCGGAGTTGGTCTGGTTGGCCCGAGCTTTTTCTCCGGTCTCTTCTCCGACCAGCTTCTGACGTAGATGAATTGATATGAATTGATATCTTCTCTTCACTGCAGATACTCTTACTTGATCCCCTCCAAGCATGGATGACCGCTCGCATCTGTATATTGGCACTGCCTTTGTCGCTGGTGTTCTTCTCACGCTGGGATTCAAAGATCTTGTCTACCCGGAATTAGAGAGCCGCGTCAAAGACTACTACCAAGCAAGCTCGCAAGCGAAGACAGCCGCAACAACCTCCGAAGATGCCTTGAGCGCGAGACCAGGCCCTCCCGCCATTGTCGAAGGCATTGAGGGCTGCATTGGAAATACACCTTTGTTTCGAATCAAATCATTGTCCGATGCGACAGGGTGCGAGATTTTGGGCAAGGCCGAAGTACGTCATTCCACTCTTACATCGTCCACATTTTTTTACACCTTCAACAACAATAATTGGGGTATATCTAACAATGCTGCAGTTCCTCAATGGAGCTGGACAAAGCTCCAAGGATCGCGTCGCGCTGAGCATGATTCAAATAGTAACGCAACCCACCCTACCCCTCTGGATTGTCTCTTACACCCCCCGCAGGCCGAAGAACACGGTATCCTAAGACCTCATTCAGGCGACACAATCTACGAGGGTACTTCCGGCTCCACTGGAATCTCCTTGGCTACCTTAGCCCGTGCGAAAGGCTATCTGGCGCACATGTTCGTTTCCCATAGCCCTACCCACTTTCCTACAACCTCGCTACAAGCTCTCATACTAACGATATGCTTTAGCTGTATGCCATCCGACCAAGCGATTGAAAAGTCCAATCTCCTCCTTAAACTAGGCGCCATCGTCGACCGCGTACCACCCGCACCCATTGTGGAAAAGGACAACTTCGTCAACCGGGCGCGAGCTCTTGCGCAAGCGCAAACCGCATCGAACACGGACGGAAGGGGTTTCTTCGCTGACCAGTTCGAGAACGAGTCCAATTGGCGGGCACACTTCAATGGCACGGGGCCTGAAATCTATGCGCAATGCGAGGGAAAACTGGATGCTTTCGTCGCGGGCGCTGGGACTGGGGGTACTATCTCTGGCGTGGCGCTCTTCCTGAAGCCAAAGATACCGAACTTGCATGTAGTGCTGGCCGATCCTCAGGGAAGTGGACTGTACAATCGAGTTCGCTTTGGCGTCATGTTCGATTACAAGGAGAGGGAGGGCACTAGACGACGAAGACAGGTCGATACTATTGTTGAAGGAATTGGGATCAACCGTGTGACGGCGAACTTTGAGGCTGGGAAGGAGCTGGTTAATGACGCAGTCAGAGTGACGGACGCTCAAGCTTTGGCTATGGCTAGGTGGCTTGTAGAAAAGGACGGCATATTCATCGGCAGTAGCAGTGCCGTGAACTGTGAGTACCCCCCAAGGATTCCTTTGCCGTGTTACTCATGCTAAATCTCCCATCACACAGGCTTCGCGGCCGTGAAGACGGCAATGAAGCTGGGACCCGGTCACAGGATTGTGACAGTGCTGTCTGATTCGGGTTCGAGACATCTTTCTAGGTTCTGGGCCAAAGCCGGAGATGTTGGTGGCGCCGTGGATACAAAGCTGGAAGATGTTTTGAACGCAACGGAAGAGGATCAATAGAAGCTACGATTCATTGCGGACAAGCATGGGGTTCGTCACGGGCAAAGAAAGACAAGGCAGAAATAATCATCTATGGGCCTCCGGGAAGACCCCTGGACAGGGGCGACAAAGCCCAAACATGCTATTCCCGCTATGCATGAAGCTGATGCTAGTGTCGGACATGGCGGCGGCCAGAACTATGCTCGTTGCCGCTGAAACTGACAAGCTGGGATCCCCTCGGCCTTACCCGGACGAACCGTGGCGGTGGCTCCCATTCGCGCTAGATAGAACCGCGCGATTGTCTACGGCCCTCCTGTCATCCAGACTTGCCCTAGTGGGTCGTGGCATGAATCTGGCAAGAAGTCGTGCTTGAGGCGATCGTCCCCACTGACTGGTTGCACGTCTGAATCGAATCGTCGAACTCTGACTCAGTTGCCGCGAATCGGCTTCATCCCGTCCTTGTCAGTCTGACACGGGCGCGCGCCCAATTATCTTTCTTCGTGGGCATTAAACGGCCTCGCCACTCCAGAGCTGCAATAGTTCGAATTCGATCTCCGCAACTGGGCGTCCAGACAGTCTTGCACGGACGGTGGCCCACGAGAGGTTGTGTTGGTCTTTGATTTTGATTAACTCTTCCCGCTCCTGTTTAGTCCACGGTCTGGACAATGGCGGCGGGTTCGCTCGGCGTTCACTCCAGTGCGTTTTATTCCAGTTAAGGAGTTGGGGCAGGTTTTTGTGTGGAAGTCGGTCGACGATCTCGTTCCACTTTCTCCCCTGTACTTGCCTCATCTCAATAATCAACCTTGCTTCATCTGGACTAATGTACGTCCGAACACGTTTCTTCGTAGGCGTCGTCGTATCAAGATCGTCTGGAGTGTTCTCCGCCGATACTTTCGTTATATTTTCAGAGGAAGCCCCACTCTTTTGGGCGGAAGTGCTGGTCGCTGCTGCCCGCTTCTCTGAATCATGAGAGTTGGTTATGGCGGCCAGATGCTTCCGCATGGCTGCCTGATCATGTTGGCCATCGGGGGCCTGCGATAGAAGGCCCTTCAAATGGGAAATGTAATCGGATCGAGCAAAGTATTGCTGGCAAGACTCGCATCGGTCTTTCGCACGGCTTGGGGTGTGTGATTCCGAGCGCTTTCCTCGGATCTCCATGTCCCGTTTGGGCGTCGGCGAGGGCTCATAGTCTTCCTGCAACGGATCGTCGGATTCGTCTCCGTCCGGCGTCTCTGCAAAGGACCAGTCGCACACGACGGGGCTAGAATGATGCTTCCTCCCCTGCGGTGACTTCTGAGGCTTCGTTGCGCGTTTTTGTCCAGAGCCCCGTCGAGAGGACCAAGGAAGTGCCCAGATAGACCCTGATCCCGGTGGAGACTGAGACCGCACTGTATTGAAAGAAGACGCAGGACGTGACTTGTTCCATGTAGGCGTAGCAAAGTCCCCGCTAATTTCAGGAACGCGCCATATCGCCTCCACCGCCTCACTGAACTTGACTTCCTTGGATTGGGCGGATGCTTCAGCCGCAGAATTTGCTTTTTTGATGGTCGGTCTCCCTGTGGCATCTGCCGTCACCTTTCGGCCCCGAGAGCCATCCGGGTTATTCTGGACGCACAATGCAGTATCTAGCAGCGAGTCCGCACTAGACCTCTCGTCGTTAGTGTCCGGGTCGTCATTGGCTGCTTCGCCCATGATGGCGTCCCATGGCTGGTCCGGGACCAGCCCTGTTTGCGATGGCATCGACGCCGGTGGATGCTGCGATTGCGTGCCGCCGTCATCTCCTGCAGCATCACCTCCGATTTCCTCTGCATCAGGAGAATGAGCAGAACTGCCCAACTTAACATTGTCCGCATCGGGATTTGGAGGTGCAGACAAGTCCGTCTCGAACAGCCAACCATTCTGTTCCCCGGTATCATCTTCACCCTCCATGGCCTGGATGTGGCCATTGTTCACGATTATATTTCCGGTTTGTAAATCAATTTCGTCGCCAACGTCCGTAAAGTCCTTGCCGTATTTTTCAAAAATGCCTTCGAAGATCGACTTCAGACGGAGATCATTCTGCGCACGTGCTTCGTGAATGTCCGTATCGTCCACCTCTTCCTCGGGTTCCGGCCCCATGGAGAAGCGTGGTCTTTTCGCGGGCCTTTCCATTGTCTCGTTAAATTGTAGCTGAATTATTCTGGGTGCGCTGGAGGGGGAGAGTAGCGACGAAGAAGGTTTCCAGCGCTGCTTCTGCGGAAAACACCGAGCGAAAGGTCTTTGGATTAAGGCTGTGACATCGCCTGTTGAAAGCTCTTTGCACTTGTAGTTAGTAACAGGTAGTATAAATAGACAAAGCAGCGGAACTGCCGATTCATAGAGGTAAAGACGAAACGAGACAAGGTAGAGCAGACTGAGAAAGGAACTGGGAGTGACATAGTAACTCCCGAATGCACAGAGAGAGAGACACATTTCAATGTTTAGTGAACAACATAAACACATTTCAAAAGCTTCGGAACAGGCTTAGCTCAAAGAGATTAACACGGACTATGCATACCTTCCAGAGTCTTAGACCAACCGACTTTGTATTCCGATTGTCTGGAGCTGCATTGAGTGAATAGAAACCATTGAAACTGCCGGTCGGGGAAAGAACGACGCCAAAACACGCGCCGCGCACGGATTGCCGCATGACGTCTCGTGAAATGCGATCCCCTGCCGACCATCCCCAAAGCTCCCTCTCGTCCGTCTCGATCTCTCCCTGGCTCCCGTCAGACAAAATCACCATTTCCCCTTCACGATCATAATAATGCCAGGGTGGCTGATTCCATCATTTCGCCATGTATTGCCAGAAGTGCCGGACTCCCTTGAAGTTGGATGGCTCTCTCGAGTCCCTCAACCCCGCCGCCTTCGACCTGCTGATCGGTACGTTAATCTCAGCTTTGGCCTCTCCTCCCTCTCTCTCTGTTTAGTTGCACGGAATAATGCCGGAAATTAACCATTTCTCGTCTCGAACTCTCCAGGCTCAACAGGTAGATCCCTGCCGGACCATGGCACTCATTCATCATCCCGACCTTCCTACCCCCAAGAGCGACGAGAGCTTTACGACCGGGCCTCTAAACATGCTACATCACCGGTATATCGGAGATCTGTTCCAGCTCCCCGCCAGGCAGGCAGTAGCCAGACCAACCCTCCAAGGCTGGGCCGAGGGGACAGTGGTAACATGTCCTTTGTGATGCTCACGGAGTCTCAAGTTGGGCCGCCACATGGAATGCCCGGTCCTAGCAGTGATAATCCCGCGAACAGTAAGCTGCCGGCCAGCACACAGTCCAACGATCGCGGATCGGACGACGCATCATTCGCAGATCAAGTCGAACGAACAAGTCGGCTGTTCGATATAATCTCCGCGCGATCCGACATTGACCATCCCATCTGCACCGAATGTACAGAGATGCTCGTGGACGGTTTACAGCAACGACTAGCAGATGCCACAAAGGAGCGGGATGCATACATCTCATTCTTGCGAAACCTAAACTCCTCTGTCCCCACAGCTGAAGAGCTCGAGGCGGCCCAGAAGTCGCTACAGGAGACCTTGGATGCGGAGAAGCTCGCCTTTGAAGAACTCCTTGCGTTGGAAGCAGAAAAGTCAGTTTTGGATGAAGAAATCGCCGGCCTGGAGGAGGAAGCCCGTCAATTGGATCTTGAAGAGGAAAAGTTCTGGCGTGATCGCAATTCATTTGCCTTAACCCTCTCCGATTTTCAGAACGAACGCGATGCGCTAAACATGAAATACGACCATGACTCTCGCCAGCTTGAAAGACTACAAAGGACCAATGTGTACAATGACGCTTTCTGCATCGGCCACGATGGCTACTTTGGAACGATCAACGGGTTGCGGCTTGGTCGATTGGCTAACCCATCGGTGGACTGGCCCGAGATCAATGCTGCTTGGGGTCAGACAGCGCTCCTCCTAGCAACCATCGCCGACAAGTTAGGCTTCCAGTTTCAAGGGTACCAGATCAAGCCAATGGGATCTATGTCTAGAATAGAGAAGATCGAACAGTCTCGACCGTCCCCGGCTCAGTCGGCGCTGAGTGGAGCAAATGCGATGTCATCCGCACCGCCCAAGATCACCGTCCTCGACCTGTTCTCATCGGGCGAGCTGCCCCTAAATCTACCTTGGCTTCACCGCCGGTTTGATGCAGGCATGGTGGCGTTTCTGGAATGTTTACGTCAACTAGGTGAATTTGTGGAGAAGACGCCGGCGCCTGTGCCCTCAAATCGCCGGGGTCAGGCTAACACTACAGTGCCCGGATTGAAGCTTCCATACGAGATCAAGCGCGACAAGATTGGCGACGCCAGCATCAAGCTTGGCTTCAACCAGAACGACGAAACCTGGACCCGTGCATGCAAATACACTCTGACCTGTTGTAAGTTCCTGCTGGCGCATGCGAGCAACGTTGCTAGCGCGGGTTCCAGTAATTCTGCTGCTGTCGCAGCAGCAGCAGTTGCAGCTGGCGAACAAGCCGGGATGCCTACAACTACCCCTACGACAAAATGAAGCCGTCATCTGGTATAGACCGACAGTGCGGGATTAAACAAGACTGCAACCCCCTGCCCTGCTTTACTCCCACTGGGATCATCAATGGGACTGGCTCCCATCGACCCTGCAGCCCACAACCCGATGTTGGGTAACGTACTTCGCTCATCATAGCTCTCACCGGATGAACCAGTTGAAACTTGAATGGATGAAAGCAAATATCTGGTCATCAGCCGTGTGAGCTGGCAGTATGGCACTTCAGCATGTATTCAGTCCACCATGCTTTCTCTTCCTTGCATCACGCGGTTGTAGCATGACCATCAGCAGCAACCTTGTCACAGTGAGAATTAGCAGCATATGATCAACGATACCGCGCAGTAGTTGCTATTTACGTATTGCCTCTTTTTTCTTCTCCCGTGGCCAATTTTTGCGTCAAAACGCTGGCGGTGTCGGAAGAGGACGATGATCTCCTCGACAAGCCGGCTGGGATCCAGTGGACCGGCCCTGACAGGGATAGACAAGCAGGGAAAGTGTCACTTTGAGTCTCCTGCTGGTATTGGCTGAAGGTTCAGCCTGCCTTGACGGATGCCTTTGAGCAAAATGTGGTAGAGACGGGAGATCGTCCTCTAGTTGTCGGGAGCAGTGTGTGAGAGAAGAGAGGGCGTGTGTGTGGGCTTTCCGAAATCTGACACGACCAGACACTTAATCCTGTAAGCGAGATGCAGGATTGGCTTCATGAATGACTCCTGCGTACGATTATCCTTGGAGAGGCAAGATAGACAGTGGGCCACATGGGAGCCAGCCATGGCTTTCCCTCCCAACGGACATGACTGCCTTGCCTGGACTCGTCTGCCTGCCTACCTGCCTGTCTCACACTCCATTGCTTCTTTCGATCACAGACACCCGCAGACTGGTCTTTTCCAGCGCTCGCATCCTGATTGGATTGCAGCGCCTTCATCTCAATTTCGCAGGTCCAGCGTGTCGGGCGCGCCAAACCCCTAGGTTCCCTGCAAGTCCGAACGAAAGGGCCAAATGGACGAAAGTTGACGCCGCGTCGCGGGAGCGAAAACAAAGGAAACAAAGGGAAAATCAGCCTAGAGATGCAGCCACCATCATTCGGACATTGTGCGGATCCATGGCGCTGGGTCTTTACCCACTTTTTCAATCTCGCCCTCTGCGCTCCTCTTTCTCTTCCCTCCTTCTTCTCCTCCCCTCCCCCCTCCCCTCACCCTCCAATGTCATACAGATAGCCCAGGGATGATCCTACAACCGTCACAAAAGAAAACATAACCTACTGCTGAAAATGTTTCGGCCCGCCCCCGGGGGGCCACACCCCTAAAAAACCACGCTAGATAACTCCTACATCCCATGCCAATCCACACGAGGGAAGAGGAGAGGAAAAGAGGAGGAGGCGATTGTGGTAGCGCCCATCGTCTCCATCCATCCACCCCATCCGCTCTTCCCCTCCTCATTGTTTTTCACTTCCTTCCTCTAATTGATGTCCCTTAGCGCATTGTCTAAGTGACGGACTGGCGGGCGCGACACGCACGGGAAACGGATGCACTATTCACGGCGCGACATTAGCGTCTCCTCTTTCTCTCGTCCACCTGCTTTTTTCTCTTCCCTCTCTTTCCGTCTCTTATTTTAAAAAATCCGTAGTCGAATTGGTACTAGATACATACATACATAGATACATACCTAGTAGTGAGACTGGAAAAAACAACCACCTTACATCTCCCAACCACTATCAACTTACCCCCAACTTAAGTACCACGTACGGAGTAGTAGGTAAGTAAGTAAGTAGGTACCAGCCATAAATCCAGAACCAATTACCAGAACCATTATATCCTCCCCCCGTAGCTTAGTTTATAACTCACCATGTATAATAATCTGTAATATGAACATCCCCCCAAAGCTAGGTCCCTTTTCCCACTGAACTTCATATGTACTTTTGCCAAACCACCCCCAGTACTTATCACCTCCCTATATACCCATCCATTCCATCCATCCATCCATAATCAATCTACTCTCTTTCCAAAACAAGACACGGAGAAAAGATGTGGGGGGTGGGGGATCACCCATAAACAACCTAAATTGGTAGTACTAAAGAAGAAGAGGACAGACCACACCGTCCAAGAACTACTCTTTTATTTACCCGAGAAAGAAGTAAGTAAGGAAGTAGCAATAAAATAACTGCTCCCTTCCGTTAGGTAGGTAGGTAGGTAGGTAGGTAGGTAGGTAGGTAGGTAGGTAGGTAGGGAAATACTTATCTAAGTAGTACCTAGTACTGTAGTATTCTATCTATCTATCTATGTATAGATTGATTGGGATGCAAGTATGTATGCCGCCGGTGGTTGCCTTGTTCCATTTCCGGTTGTATGGATGTATGTCTGTATGTTATGTATTGCGGTATGTATGTACGTATGTATGTAGTTACATACATACATACATATATATATCGTACATGGGCTTTGCACTAGGTACCTAGTAAGTAATATATTGTAATGGTCGAGGTTGTCGTGCATGCAGTGCTTTGTGTTTCAGCCCTTACGTGATGCTAGCTGAAACTAAATCTTAGGGCGGAGGATATATTTCGATTGTGAGTGAGAGAGAGGGGAGGGGGTGGAGGAGGGAATCTGGACTACTACTGCTACTACTGCTACTACTTACTTACTATCCGGCTATCAGCTTACCTACCTAGATAGGTATGGGTTATTTCATCACTGCATGTAAGTAGGTAGGTACTTTTGGCCGGGTGAGTTCCCGAGCGGAGGGAGAAAACAAGAGACAGCGAGGGAAATGGTATTGCTTCTTTTTATTTTTCTTGTCTATCTGCTCTTTTCAATTTCCTTTTTCCCTTATACTTATCAGAGGGTGGCATGGGTGGGATTTGCTTTGGTATGGATTGAACCGATAAGTATGGGTTTTCCCGACACTGATAGGCAGGAATTACTAGGATGAAGTATCATCCTGTATCGCGTATCTTTACACAGGTAACACAGATACGGGCAGGGAAGGGGGGTTTGGTGGGCAGGCTGCTTCGATGTGTTAGAACTTAAAGGAGTTAGTCCTCGAAGGGAAAAAAAGAATCAGGCATCAGTTGTGATATGTCGTGGTCGATAACTTGATTCTCAGGACGACGACGCATGGCGATGATCGACTGGACTTAGCCTTCTAGTGCCGATGCATGGAAGCATTTTGAGTAAATCCTATGTCAGCGGCAAAGAGAGTGCCCGACAGCCAGCAGGACGCCGAGGCGTTGAAGCATAGATGCCTACAATACTGGACGGAAGGATTAGAAAGTTCGGCTCTTCCGCAGAGCCCACTAGGTTAGCCTCACCATGTTGAGCAACGTACGGATAGTGCTGACCCAAGCGAGGATGGCCTTTTGGATCTGCTGGCGGACACAGCATGTGAAACCTGAGATCGAATGCTGGTGATTGAAACTCCAACCCCAAGAACGAGAGCCATCAAGGGCAACAAATTAATACAGCACAATCTCTCCCACCATTCATCGGGCCATATCCTATACCGTGCAATGTGGCTGGCTGGATCCCTCCCACGAGGATGGGCGATCCTCAAATGACATTGGCTGGCATGCGCCAGAGCACGAAAGTGAGTTTCTGTCGTCCTCAGCTGTGCTCAGCAGGACTCAGCTCGCTCTGCTCTATGGGTCACAGTAGAGAAACAGAATAGGCCTCATCAGAACCAGATGACACATGCACTATGTGCAAGGTTGTAGAAGGTCTGCCCGGTAAGTGCGAAAGTACCTAAGCTGACCTCTGTCAGCCCTTGGCTAACTGGCGCACCTTGCTGAATGTCCTGGTTCATTTTCCAAGGTAATGCGCAGCGCCGGGCTCCAATAGCCTGAATCGTTATCCTGCACCAAAGTTGGTGGATCGGAAATATAATGGCAAAATGGTGCTGTTTCCACGGTGTTGTACCAGTACAGAAAGGTAAGGTATGCAAAGCCACTAGCCATGGCTTCATGTAGTTATATCACTTAAGTATAGAGCCCTAGGCAGTCTGTGCTCCCACGGTTCGTGTCCTCTGTGGCTGTTCTGATGTCATCAATCATGAAGATCCCCATGGGCCGAGCATTTGCTCGCAGCAAGTGATGGTGAGACACCGATCAAGACAGAAAGTGTATTGTTCCCCGAGAGTGCTAGTGGCGAATCCCATGCACTGGTCGACGAGGGCGAAACCAAGTTGATCAGTGGCCGGTTTAGGAGGCACATACAATACTTGAAACGAACCGATCCCAACCCTGACAGCCAGAAAGAAAAAACGGTTAGAGTAACAAGAACAAGGTCATTGATCCAACCCACTCACTTGTCAGACTGTATCGGTGCCTGTTCATGTTAAGTCCCCCGTGGAGGCAGCCATCATTTTTTTTAAAACTGTAAGGACTGGAACAATGCCAGCTACTAAGTTTCTTAATAATATTCCACAGTGGTCGTGCTCAGGCCGACTCGGCAAGCTTGGGCAGGTACTAAGAAGAAGGAAGATAGTCCATACAATGGCTCCGGTCGTAAATACCGTACCTATGCTCTTGTTGTATTTTTGCATCCCCGGCAGAACTTTGGGTGGGAAAACGGGCGGACCTCCGATCCGAACCGTCAACTTGACGGGCCGAAAGTTCCAGCTGTCGTTGAATATCGTCCCAAGATTATGCTCAGGAAGAAACCTGATAAATGGGAGTTTGGACGACCCTCACGGCGGAGAAATAATGAAATGGCTGCAGTGAATCGTATCCAATATGTGAACAGGGAAGGAATTGGTGTGATCCCTTTTTCTCTCTCGGAAACGAGGCAATTCCTCCCCCCCTGATCAAGGTAGCGTCCAAGCCACAGTCATGGAAATGAAAGTTTCGCTTGGGAGAGCTCAGGCCTCATCCTATGATCCTTGCTATGATCCAACTTTGCCACATCGGGTCATGAGCCCACTCATCAACACACGGACGCGTGTATGGAAGTCCCGTCCCGAAGATCCACGAATCCAACTCAAGCCAAAGGAAAAAAAATTGTCAGCAAAAGAAGGAAAAGAATGCAGCCGCAGCCTTTCCATCCGCAACCTGATCATACAGTGCTGGCAGATAAATTAAGGCGAGTATTGGCCCATTCTTGATGATTTGGCATGATCATGATCGCTCTTTCCCTTTCTAGATCACTGGGTTCTATGCTCACTGTACCTTTAGCAGATCTTGGGGCGATGATTGAGCGAACAGGAAGACATCCTTCCCCGACTCCCTCCCCCCTGTCAAGCTTGAGAGGAACGAGCTCCTTGGTGTCAGGAGTCTACTAGTAGTAATTAGGAGACGCAACGGAAGTATGACTGGGGTTTGGATATATACGTTGGAGCTAGACGGATCCTTCGAGCTGTTGCACCTGCAGAAATGGCGCAGATTTTATATGAAGGGACCACTTAACTCCCAAGTAGTATGGCCGTCGGATGGGTCGCAGACTAAAGAACTCGGCGCTTCAGTTCAAGGTGTCTCCGTTTTTTTTTTTTTTTTTTTTTTTTTTTTTTTTTTTTTCCTTGCGCATTGAACCAGGTTCTCAACCTTCCGTCTACACCTTTTGTTTTTTTTTCAGTTTTATACCCGGCAGAGGTGAGAATACTAGCTTCAGTTTTGGCGTTTGTTGCGGATGAAGCAGAAAATCATCCATGGCGTCATTGTGGAAATATTCTCCAAGGTGTTAGTAAGTACCAGGAGTCTAGAGCAACTGGGTACCTTTTCCCGAAGGAGGCGACCAGGCTATTTACCCGGGTATACCAAGCAGTGCCTCACTTTTCAAAAGGGATAGATAGTAATAGGTAGTAGTAGTAGATAGATATTACCAAGTGCCTGACTTGCGACTGCCATACTTCATGCTGGCATACCGTTGTAACCCAAACTTCCTCTATATCATATCTGCAAAACATTTAGGGTGGGAAGAAAAGAAATTAATAGGAATAAAAACAAAATTCAAGAAGAAAAAAGGATGTGATTCCCCCCCGTTTAACGATACACCTGCACTATTCAGGAAATAGGTCTTAGCTTCCGAGGCGGTTGACCAGGTTGACCCAGGCAAGGTACCTCGTAACGCCTAAATTAGTGCCTGCCCACCTGATGATGATGCTGCTGCTGATGATGATTGTGATTCCACATTCTGATGGTTTATTACAATTACGACAAACCGCGAACTGTCGGAACTCCATACATCCATACAGAACCGGACAGACAGAACGTGACAAAAGTACACGGACCACTTCATATAATCCATGATTGGCTCGCGGGAACCAGGATAGCGACATCCGCGGGCTTTTCAGCAGCAGGTCGCCGCAAAGGGTAGGCGGATGCTATTGGCCCTGCCAGTCAGCAGCGGTACTTTTATTTAGCGCCCGTACTAGGTTTACCCCAGCGGCGAACCACCCGGTTGCCCTGTGGGATCCTCGCCTAGTAGTGGAGAGGAAGTACTTACTTGCTGCCCAGACGCCTCCGGTCTGCGGTATTGACAATGTTTACTTTCTCATGGCCCGAATTAGCACTTGTTTTGATGTATTTTATTTTCCTCTTTCCTTTTTGTGTTTTATTTTACCCTTCTGTTTTCTGTGTTTTCTCTTATGATACTCATTACTTCCCTTTCCCACCCCCTCCTCCTCTCACATTACGCCCATAACTTGTAACCAACAGAGTTAAAGTCGAAAAAAAAAAAATTGCGTCTATTTCCCCAATTGGACAGGGAATCAATGACTTACTTTACTTCCCGAATGTTTCATTCCAAAGCTGCTGTCTTCTCCTGTTTGTTGGCATCGTTTGGTTGGGAGGAAAGGATCCAGATGGCCGGTCAGCCAACGTACATTACTCTTACTGACATGCATACCCCGTAGTACTACTAACCCACCCGCTGCTGGCTCCTCGTCAATTAGTCTAATTATTTTTCCCATCAGCAGCAGCCAGAGAGTAATAGTTATGGTTGCTATTATTATTTAGTTGTGGTAGTATTATAATTTATTATTATTACTCTCGCCATTACTTACTACTCCTTATTTTCTTTTCCCACTGATTTTTCCAGACTAAGATTATCGCTATTGATTTTATCGCCTTGGCTGGCGGTTGTCGAACACTGACAACTTGACAGCACTTGACTTGACTTGACTTGACAGAACTGACAAGACTAACTAACTAACTAACAACTACTTTTTTTTTCTAATTTACTTTACTTACTTACATACTCTTTCGGTCTCGCTGAAATCCCCCGAACTATATCACCACCAATTCCCGCCCTCCGCAGAACACGATCTACTCCCACCAGCTAACTGCTAGTAAGACCGCGACCCTGTTTCGCGCCTGCTGCTGCTGCTTCTTGCTGCTGCCTTTGGCTTCATCAGCCTCCGCCGCTGCTAGCTAGTCTAGTTAACTACTTACTACTCTTTCTGGTTACCCTGACACAATTCCCCCTCTCCTGACGACGTCTCTTCTCCTTACGGCTTTCTGTCTGCATAACCACTTCGCCCTCCTACTTCACCTTTTTTTTATCTTCGACCTTACTATTTTCCTCAAGTTATCTATCTAGCCTCTCCACTTTCTACTCCCGTCTTCCCTCTCACCCTTTTCCTTACTCTCTTTTCAACTACTCTTCCCGATCTCTGCTGTGATATCGAGCTTCCGCCTAGCTGATTTGCACGTCCCGCTTCGATTCAGAGTATGGTTGACGAGGAATATCCAGTGACTAATTCATGATGGATGGTTCCATTCCGCCGCCGTCCACCACGACCACCTCCACCACCTCCTCCATCACTACCATTCCAACCTCCTCTTCATCAACCGTTTTCCGACCCCGCAAATCAGAGGATTGGAATGAGTATCGCACGGCTATCGAGAGTCTCTACCGAGACAATCAGCTCAAGCTCCGTGATGTGAAGAGGATCATGGAGCGTGACTATAACTTTGTTGCATCGTACAGCCTCCATTTCTCTTATTTGCCATTTCTGCCCTGTTTCTTGCCTTTCCCACTCGCCCTCGTATTTGTCATTCTTCTCACTTATTGGCTTGCATTGCTTGTCCCTCTGCAGCAATATGCTGTTTCTTCCTTTCACCACCAAAAGCGGAAGAAGAGGACAGTGCGTCATTGTTATTGATGTTGCTTTTTTCTTTTATTTCCCTTCCCTTCCCCACTCCTGGACGAATCAGCTTGGTTATAGGCTTCCCCTGACATTCAAACTTTCTAGAGAAAAACAATACAAAGATCGCCTGGCTGCATGGCATGTCCGCAAGAATATCAAGGCCAAAGAAGTCCATGTCATGATCCGAAAGCAACAGAAACGAGCGGCCCGAGGCAAGCAAACAGGTTTTCGTGTTGCTGGGCAGGAAGTCGACTCCAAACGCATCTCACGCTTTGTCCGTAGATATGGATCGAACATGGAGGCCAATAATTCCCGCGAGGACCCTCCGCACAGTCCTCAGGGCCATCAGATCATCCAGCCCGTCCAGCCCGTCCAGCCGATCCAGGCAACAAGTCCCGAACCAGGTAGGATGCTCCCAATCCGCCCCTAGTGCTGCAATTACTCATGTTAGTCGCCAGAAACTCCCTCCGATATGAGCTATTTTACCCCACCACCAGAGGAACGAGCAATGACATTATCACCTTCAACAGAAACACCGTCACATTTCCGTGAGATCCCCCACCCCTCTGTTGGTTTCTCTTGCTATTCTACTACATGCCCCGCCAGGTATTTTGTTGGTTTTTAGCAACATGCAGTCGGGATGGTGGAAGATTTAATTGACTAGATAACACAGATGACGATCCACCCGAACCAGTTCGTAATCCAGGAATTGGCAGCGCGCGATCTTTATCAGTCTCATCCGGAACTATGACCAACGACATAACGAAACCAATGACTGACGGGGTCCAGGGGCCAGATGGCTGGATGACCCTCGAGATGTTCCAGGAAAAGCTTTTGAAGCTTTCGAGAACTCTCGATCAATCAATGTCCCGATTTGTTCCTGCCGAGGATCGCAGCCACCAGCCCTCCAATTCTGACCAGCATTCTCGCTCAATTGGGCAGTGAGGAGGAGGATGAAGAACATCAACGTCATTGGACGAAAACATAGAAAGATCTTGGATATCTGTCAACATCCTTATACTCTGCTATATTCTGTTCTTTGGCAGGTTGAGTCGATTGCCTCCTTCTCCACTTGGTGTCCCCTCTGTAATATTCCACTTTATTTTCCTTTGTCTTTTATTTCTTTCCTTCCCGTTCATTTATTTCACAGAGTGCCGACTATATAGAGCATCCATGGCTTGAAAATATTGGGAAATCGGTATAATGTAGGTTGCGATACACCCTTAAGATGAAAGAAGATTGCGGTTTTTTGCGGTGACATCTGCGGTTGTTGGCTGTTGATGGTATAAACATTGTCTGACTTGTGACTCTAGTGACCTCATTACTACATCCTTCAGGGAGTGCAGCAAACCTTGCTCGGCGAATCCTTCGGCCCCTACTACGATAGTTCGTTGAATGCGATCCAGGGAAGGACCCCATTATGCACTTCTGGACATCGGTCGGTATCCACAGCTCGTACGGATACAACCGTGAGTTCAACTGTTGCCACGGTCGGCCTTCCATCTGAGTTACTCCCAAATATAAGGCATGACTGGCAGTGTTTTCTATCGGACCAGCGGTTATACTTCTCGCTCAATATCTCAATACCTGGTACCCAGTTCAAAAAAGCATACTGATTACGAGACAAGTGGATGAACATGGAGAAGGATGGCATGGCACATTCTGCAATGGCGTGAAAGGCATAATCGCCCTCACGGTGCTTGGGCTCAATACGAAGGCTCACAGACTCTGGCATCAATTCCGATCGTCACATTATACCACAAGGCAAACCATGCACTGGTCCATCGCCGAGATTAGGGAACCGATTCTTGCTGTCTCCCTCCAAGATTCAGTAGATCGGCCATCCTTGCATTTTGTTTTATGGGTTGGCTTTTCTGGTTTGATCATGCCAGCAGAGCATCCAAATATCGAGAGAGCATGCAGAATTACTGGGACTGTCGATCGTCCTTGTTAAATTATCCATAAGTATAATTTGATATGCTAGCACCACGGCTGTCGATCCAGTGATGACAGAAGATATGACCCGATCGTGCATCACTCTATCTACCATGGTTGAGCACAGGCAACAGCGATCCGTGACGAGTCCGAATAGGGAGACATAAACAGTCAACGCACAGTGATTGGCTCCTGCATTTAGCTGTAGTGCAGTCGTGGTCGGACCATTACTTCTAGACCAAGTCAACTTTTGGGCCAAGTCCTTCATACCCTGCTGTACCACTAACATAGATCAATCTTTCTATTTCGGGTCTCTTGAAGTGGCTAGGGCCCGTGGACAGCAAGACCGGGATCACAAAAGAGCATAGCCCGAAAAGGGAGAAGACTGGTAGTAAGGAAAAAGCAAAGGCCCATGGAAGAACCAAAAGCAAGCGATTCTACAAGGCCCAGGAAACGATATCCGCTACAGACACGGCCTGCCAAGAATGACCAATGGGAAGGCGAAAACAGGGGCTGATGTGAGATGATTGTTTCCGATGCGGCAGCCGAGCCCGACTACCTACAACTTGATTCCAGTGAGCGCGTGCGCCTGGCCTAATTGCTGGGGCTGCTGAAAGTCGATGAATAGCAGCAGATCGGAGGGGCGAAGCGCATCGGTGGTTTTGGATTCTTGATGAGGCCGTCGCTGATCCTCAAGCCCGCGGACGCTAGCTCTCTTAGTCCCTGTCAGTCTATCAGAGTCAGTGCATAGACTAACTACTCGCTCATCCTCACTCGCCTGCTCCCTCACAGGCTTTGATATTAATAATGTCATTGGGGAGATTTCAAATTACCCTTCACGTCGATAGCTCATTTGGCTTCTCCTGTCGCCCAAAATGAGGGCGTCATACTGATTTCCCGCAATCTAGAAGCATCAGCTCCCTACATCTATCTACCTTAATTTCGTTTTGATGTATTTTCAATATCTACAGATCATCTACCAACCTGTACTTATGACTGGAATCACAAAGATGTACCTTCTCTCTATGATGTAGATGGCATGCCAAAAGTACGCATTGGGCCATTGGGCAGCAACTACACCAATTGAACACATGCCCTGATCCCTATTTACTCATCGAATTATTCGTATATTATTATTTAGTAACAGGCCAATTTAATCAATCTCCTCCTTCCCCCTCCCGCACCATTTGGACTAAACTCCGTGGATGCCTCAGATCTGCACGATGATGTCAAGTCAGCTAAAGCCTCCGTACTTCCCGTCTTGCCCAGTAGTTAATTAGCTAGCTTACTTAGTTCCTTCTTCCTTTCCACCATCACCACCACCACCCACCGCAATAACGTCATCGAAGACAGTGATAGATCCTAGTCCCATGGAATTAGAAACATAGAGACTGACAGTATCAACGTATCTAGCCAGCTGTTTTCAGAATTACTAGCTGGGAGGGGAACTCATACTACATACATACATACACAGTGCATGCATGTTAGTGACGCAATTCGATACACTACTACGCTCTCTACCCTACTCAGCAGTAGTATCTAGTAGTATACTAAGTTGGGTATTTAGTTTCCTTCAGCTACTAACTAAATAAGCTAATTGAACTGGATGGCTAATTACTTACTTACTTACACAATGGCCGCATGATATGATGATCAAGAAGTATCGCTATGGTTGTGTATGTATGTATGTTTACCTTTAACTATTTCCTGAGCAGGTCCGAATCTTTTCTTCGGGTGGGGGTGTTGATGGCATTGATTTTAGTTGAGTTGGGCTTTTTGTTGATAGATGGATGGGTGGATGGGGCAATTGTTGATGGATGGAGGAGAT
This sequence comes from Aspergillus neoniger CBS 115656, assembly GCF_003184625.1. Lineage (NCBI taxonomy): Eukaryota > Fungi > Ascomycota > Eurotiomycetes > Eurotiales > Aspergillaceae > Aspergillus > Aspergillus neoniger. The sequence goes on along the minus strand of NW_020291140.1, from coordinate 647,878 downwards.
GTTGGATGGACATACATACATACGCAGGATAGATACTGGTAAGTTGGAAAGAGTGAGTGGCTGATAGAGAGTACTGGTGATTAGGGAGGGGTGGAAATGAAGGGTCTGCTATACTACTACTACTACTATTCCGTTTATATCGAATTAGACAGATGGGCTAGGCTGCCCGGTGAATGACAAAGTGTGTGCCACGAAACTAATTGATTACTAGTTATGTATGTATGCTGGATTGGATAGGTAGTGAGCAGGGTAGGCCACATGTCGATTGTACTTCTTACAAAAAGCCGAAGGTGAAAAAAAGTAAAGATAGATAGTAGATTGATGATGATGAATATACTATATTTCGTTCCCACTGCATGAGATAACCATATAGGTAAGAGAGAAAAAGGAAGGAAGAGAAAGAAAAAAAAAGAAAGAAAAGTTAAAGGAGATCTTTCTTTTTTTGCGCTGAAACAAACATGCACCGGAAAATGATGACTCAATCCCTCGAAGAGAATAAGAAAGTAGAAAAGAAAAAGGAAACATGCCCATATACCAGGTACCCAACGCTAGACAATCCAAATCCGGTAATCCGGGGACAATAACAATAGGGGACAGAAAATAAAAGAAGAAGAAAAAAAGTAATGGTAATAAGTCATCATCAGGCGGTCAACCTAGGTCCTGCCACGTGCTTCGCGTGGTTCGTAACATACAGACATGCATGCATGCATGCATGCAGTCAGTCATGCTGGGGTGTGCGGGTGAGTGTGCGTGTTGGAAGTGTAACTATGATACTATAGATATGTGTATGAGGGAGATTAATGGATGGATGACGCTCATGAGTAGAAAGCGCTCTTCTGGAAGCTCTCGGGCGAAATATCACCCATCTTGCCCTTCAGTTCGGGCTTCTTAGCCTCCGCGGCCATCTCCTCAGACGCGCTCGCCTGCATCGAGTTGCTGCGACTGCCGGCTTCGCTGCCCGAGGTGATCGCTTGCTGTTGCGGACGGCGCTGGATGGTCTCCAGGTACGGTCCGGGCAAGTATCCGACGCGGCCATCACGGGCACGGCAACGCCACCACTCCGAGGCATTACCCATCGGATCGGATTTACTAAGGACAGCCACGATGTCGCCCTTCTTCACGGCCAGGTCGATGCCGGAGCTCTCCTGGGCTTCAGGGGTATAGTCGTAGAGCACACGGCAGAAGTCAAGCTTGGAAGGGTCGAGCGGTGCACCCTGGCCCTGCACGGGCTCCCCGTTGGGACCCAGCATCAGCTGGCGACGCTCCTCTTGCGACCGAGCAAGAGCCTTGATCAGCTTGCCCATCAAGTAGGGAAGACCGAAGACGGCGATAAGGAACATGAAGAACGGCTTCTTAGAGGGCTTGGGGGGAGCGGGAGTGCCATCCGGCAGGGTGGCGGGGGAGGAGCGGCCGCTGAGGAATGCTGCAAAGGCGGACGGAGTGAGGGCGGTGGCATCAGCCGGCGGGGGACGACCGGTGATCTTCGCGATCAAGGTCTTGAACCAGCGGATGATGGTGAAGATACCGAGGGCGGAGCCAAGCGTGTTTCGGAGGTTGCCGAACTGCTCTGCTACGGAGACCATGGCTGGACAACTGTTAGTGAGAGGACAGCAACACGCATAGACAAAGGTATTAACGTACCAAAGAAGGAGCTGTGAGTCGCCATGTATGTGCTCTCCAGCATCTGAGCGAATCCTCCAAACGCACCCACGATACTCTCGATCATCTGAAACGTAGCTTGGGTGTTTTGGCTAAAGGAATTCGTCAGGCTGTTGGGATCATTGGGATCACCGGGCATCCCGCCGTACATCCCTCCCATGCCTCCCATACCACCATACATGCCGCCATAGCCTCCCATGCCACCGTAGCCTCCGTACATGGAGCCCATGGTGCCGAAGCGGGAGTACGGCGACGAGTAGCTTCCGTAGCCGCCGTAAGGACTTGCGCCGAACCGGGAGGCCGAGTAGGGAGAATAATTGGAGGCGGTGCGATTGACAGCGGAATTCAGGGTATTAGGACGAGACGGTAAATCGGGAGCAGTAGATGTCGAGGATGCTGTGGCTGTGGGGGCCGAGGCGCTGGCGGCCGCGGTCGGAGTAGTCGAACTGGCCGTCATCGCGGATGAGGCGGTCGGAGTAGCCGCCGATGATGTTGCCAAAGCAGGAGACCCTTCAGAAGTGAGTGACATGTCAGCTACCCCGTATGCAGACAGATGCAAATGTGATTTGTTGTTGTATTGTGTTCCAAGAGAGCTGTGGACATACCAGCAGCAGCGCCTGCCCTCTCCCACGGTTTGGGTGGCGAAACGGACGCCATGGATATGCGGGAGGGGTTTGGTACCTCAGCAATCTCGCATGGAGATGGACCTCACAGAGGAGGCCAGTCAAAGCGAGAGCGAGAGCGAGAGCGAGAGGTGGGAATAGCGCGAAAGAAGGATTTGGGGGGTTGGGGGGTGAGAGTAGTCTGGGGAAGAAGAGAGGGGAAAGGGGAGAAAGAGACAGCCCGGGCGATAGATTGGATGGATTGGATGGACTGAATGTGATGAATGAATGAATGAATGAATGAGAGGCGATGGATGGCGATGGAGATGGAGGCGGTGGAGAAAAAGCCAGAAAAGAGGAGAAAAGGTCGCATGTGGTCCCGATGGACCGAGGCTTCCCGCTTGCCGAGTTAAGTCCCCGGTGATGATTAGTTACCACCTATCTATCTCTAAGTAGTTAGATTAACATTCAGTAGATAGTTACTTATCTATCGAGTGGGATATTATATTTGCTGTCCAAATTATCTGAATGTAATATATCACCATCAAATGCTCAGGCCCATTGCTTGAAAAAATGAAAATGTACAGCGGCCTAAATGCTCCCAGAACTCCCGAGATGCGATTTTCCAACAGGCATCGTCAACAACGCCGGCCCAAACAGATCGGAAAAAGATTTAGTCCTCCACGACGCTAGTTATACAATACAATCCCAGTCACCGCCATCTTCCACGTCTCCCAACTTCTAGTGTCTAAAGCTCCTCATGGGTTGGGGGTGTCGGAGGGGTGGGTCGCTTGGGGAGCTGGATCCTCCAGGACCGTGGTGGCACAGGCAGACCCAGCCAGTAGTTCCATACCCGAGCGATTTCCAGGACGGCGATTTCAAAGCTGCAACACCTAGTCAGTATACAGAAACAACAGCGAACGTTATCGGGCGCCATCACTTACAATGTCTTCGGTGCATTGACCCAGCTCTTCAGCACGTAGACGAGAATGTCCCCGATCATAGAGAGCTCGGCCTTCATGTCATCCCAGGCCGTATCAGTGTCGCGGCGTACTCGGACCTTCTCCCACGGAAGCTTCTCGGTGATGTATACAAAGTTGTCATCATCGCCATCCTCGTAGTAGAAGGTCGAGCCACCGTCTTTGAGAAGTCGTCGGGTCTTCTTCTTGCCACTGCGATCCTTGGACGCAATGCTTGCGGGAATGGTGAAGACCTCCCCATCGCCCACATCCATGGCCCGGTGGAAACTCCGGACGGCCGCAATGCTGTGAGAAATGCGACCAAGGGTGTTGATCAGTGCCACCAGCTCGGTCCGGCGCAGCAACGGGTTCTCGCCATTCTTGGTCTCGTCGTACTCGAACAGCACCTTCAGAGCGGTGCCATACCCATTCACTTGAAGCTTGCCCCAGAGGCGGCACTTATCGCATCCGACACAGTCCATCAGGCGACTGACATTGCGAAATCGGTTGCGGAAGTCTTCCTTCAAGCCAGCAGCGCTGGGGTCCTGGAACATGAGGTTCTCGTCGAAAATTTGAGGACGATCAGCCAAGGTCGAGGTCAACTTGGAGACCTTCTCCCTAGTCATGGCATCCTGGATCGGATCACTGACGCAGTAGTTGTAGTTGTGTAGGTGTTTCTGCAACTTTGCCACGGCGCGCGAGACCAGCGCGTAATTGAAGTACAGATTCGAGATGCGCTCGGGGTGATCGTGGAGGCGATCTTTGAAACATTGAAGGTTGGGATGCCATTGCCCCGTCGTCTGATTGAGGTAATCCCAGCAAAGGTGGGTTGAGATAGACGCATGCATTCCACTGATGAGACGATGGAATACGCGCTTCTCGAGACACTCGTTGTCCAAGGGAAGCAGGTCCGGGCGCTTCAGCTCCTGCTGGAGCACATGGCGGAAATCGTTGACCGCTTGAAGACCACCCAGCTGAGGGGTCACAGGTGACAGCTCTGGCACCGGTTTGAGGAAGCAATTCTCCCGATAGATTGCGTCCCAAACCTGGTGAGCGCCCATACCGGCGTACCCCGTGAACCGCTCTGGATTATCAACGAGACTGACATAGTCTCCCTTGCCGCTAGCACCCTCATCTTCGGGAACACAGTAGTCCCGTTCGTCACATTCATCATCATACTCCACCACACAACTCTCTTTGACATTTTCACCTAACATTCCCTGGAGCGGTCGATTAAGAGGTCGCTCCTTTCGCTGATTGCGGCCCGGATGGCCTGCTTTAGGTCCCTCGAGTTTACTAAGCTCCTCCGCGCGCCATGTTAACGGGATGTCGTCCTCTGACTCGATTGTGTTGACGGAGCATGCGATGTTCCCGCACATGCTATTCGCATCGTTCCAGAACGGACAGACTTTGTTGAAGAGGTTCAGACGGTAGTACGAAAAGAAATCGGTATCTTGCGTAATGGATTGGAGGAGGGTGTAGACTTGATCGTTCAGATGATCGATGGTGGCGTAGGAGACGCAAGCGTCAGACACCATGGCAGTGGGGTCAATCTGGTAGAGATGAGAATGGATCAGCCAAGTCTGGTCTTCAATATGCAGCCAAAGCGCATGCTCGAGCGTTGTATCGACTTACCGCACACTTGTCCTGGTTATGGTGCAGCCCAGTCTCGGCATTGGAAAGCCTCGACAGGGCAAATACCGCCAGATAGAAAATTTTGGCTGCGGAGCGCATCTTGGGATGGCCGGAGACCGGCGGAAACGAGTGGACAAGAACGTAGGAAAGGATCGGAGTGTATGACAGAAACTCGGAGTGTATAGAGTGAAGCTATGCAATGAAGGTTATGGTAGGTAAGCCAAGAAGCAGGGTCCTTCACATGTAGATCAGCGACGGAAGGGAGGCCTGGATTGTCAACGGTCAATCGCGATCAGGCCAAATGACATTTCCCTGCACAAGAGGTGATGCAATTCCAACTGCAGCAAAAGGAAGCAAAAACGAATGATGGGAATAAAGAAGCAGGTGGAACGAGGGGACTTGAGTATTCAAGGAATGTCCGTTGCGAAGTGGACAAGTTGTCCTTGGTGGCGCGGAGTTGCATGATCCGCAAGTAGTCATCAATAGTCATCAAATCAATTCCATCTCCGCCGGCTTATCGCCGCCAACAAAAACCCTTGTTTCAGACAGCTCCCCACTGCGATGATCCACGGTAGTCTAGATATATCTGCCTATACCTTATAGAAAGTGTTTACAAATCGACTTTCTGTCTTTGTTCTCTTTGCTGTTATTTTTGGGGGGTTGGCTCGGTACTTCACAAGGATTTCAATATAGTGGTTTATTCAGCGATCGCAACTCGCAACGTTAATGTCCTTGCATCAGCTGACGGATTAGGATAACGAGATCAAGATCATGCTGTCGCATGGCCGTGTTGGTAAGATTAAGGGGCGTCAGGAGCGATTTGGAGTGCTATAACGGTCACGGTACATGATGATGCCACGCTTCAATATCGGGTTGGTTAGTTTCATTAGTTATTTCGCTGAGTAAATATACAGACCGATAAGGGATTACTTACTAACTAGTAAATCGAGTAACTATGCCATGCGCTTTGACGTGAAGTCATACAGGTTCCGCAGGCTCTAGGACATGTCAGATGCATGTCTCGCAGGTTACTTGTTACAGATAGGAGTATGAGTAGTATATTTAGTAGTGTGCAATACAACACACTGGATGAATTGTTACGCTAACGCGGCTCCGTATGGGGGACAAATGACTACGCTGTATGCACTCTACAGTGTTCATTGAGCAGTGGCAGATTGTAGATCGTCAAATTTGACTGTCAGACAGCAGAAGTAAGAACAACCATGGATATTCCCAATTCAAACCCATCAAAGGGGGCTGTAGCAACCATGAACGCCTTCCACCGTGATACTCCAGGCTTCAACTCCGAGCGTGACACATCATGTCATACCGTAATCACCGAGGTCATGACCGGTGTAGCAGGGGAATCATGGTAAAATAAAATACATATGGAAAAATACGCTCCAAAAATCATCAAAACCCAACACCAACTCTCGCCGCTCCATCAGGGAGACGCGGTCTTATAGACGAACCAACCGCAAATGCATGTTGTAGTGCGGCCGTATACAAAAAGTTTGAATGAACTGGTTTAAGAAGTTCCGCTGCGCTTGCGACGACGGATACTGAGCGCTTTCCGGAGCGAGGCGAATGGCTTGGGGTGGGGTGCATTGTAAAAGGGGTCCTTTTTGAAATCCTCATCGGTGAATTTCTAGAAGGATGTTAGAGCTTGTTGCAAATCAGTGCACAGCAAATCAGGAACTTACTTGACCGGGACAACGCATAAAGTTTCCATAGTCGTTCATCATGTTCGGCCCCTCCTCGTATTCGTAGGTGCGGCCCTCCATGTCTGTGTGACCTGGAGGGTAATAAGCCACTCCGTCCAGAGGACGGTGACTATCGATGCAGTCCCTAATTTTATCTTTCGGAGTCGCCTTCAAGGTCTCCGCAGTTGAATCTTTGACTGCCTCGACGGGGCTCTGGTTGGTGTGGTAGTTCCTCTCCGCATAGACAGCATCGTAGGGCCCCTCGTGATGGTACTGGCAGAGACTCGCGCTGTCCAGACGATCAATGACGTCTGGATTGACCAGCATCGAGTTCCTCGAGTATCTGGCTGGCTGAGGGTTCGACGGGCTGCCATGACGACGGCGCCGAGAACTACTCTCCTTCTTCCGTCGAGGCTCGACGGGGTGATGCTCCGGAGAGCCCGAATAGTAGACGGAGGGGAAAGACGTAGAGCGCTGACGGTTCAAGGACCGCCGACTGGGAGAGGGAGAGTGGAAGCGTTGGTAGGATCCATACGAATCCATTTCAACGCCCATGTCCATCAGGTTGGAAGGATACCGATGGGAGTAAGAGGCCCGGTATGGGGTCGCACAGGCTGGGAGAACGGCGGACGCCATAGTAACTGGACGCCGGAGGAAGAAGTGAAAATACGAAGGGAGGAGAGAAATGGAGAGAAAGGATGTCTCTCAAAGGTTGGAGGATGAGAGTTAGGTATATATAGGGACAACGGGATGCCCTATAAATGTATGTAGGCGTTTAATAGTATTGCCTACTAGTGACTGCCTGCGTCTGCAGCCCGTAACTCAAAAGAGTGGTGGGGCTTAGCAGCGGTGAAGTCGGGTATTGATTATAGAGTTGGGGAGTAACGTTGAAGCTGCGGTCTGTGTGGTTATGAGTGTGGCAGAGTAGGTTTGGAAGTATGAGAGTAAGCAGTATAAGTTGATTTGCAAGGTAGTGGTTGTTAGATGGGAGTAGTAGGAAGAAGTATGAAGAGGACGAGAGGAAGAGGACAAGAAGGAGAGTAAAAGAGGCGAGAAGAGCAGAGGGGAGAGTCATAATTCATCATGTTATTTAGGCTCTGGTCATCGCTGGTCATGCAAGTGCAAAGCCGAACCGGTGGACCGTGACGTGACGAGTAGCGCCGCATTGCTTTTCCATTTGCTCACTTTGCTTCCACGCGATCCGGGGGTGGGTTTGTACTATTACGCCTTATCGATAAGGCTAGAGTCTACTACAAATGAGTACGTACGATCAAGACTAGACCGGTTCGGTTGCATCGGATGTCCTCTTCGATGATGAAAATACCTGGGCAACATCTCCTGTTGTCGAGTCTTAGTTAGGACTTTGCACTGAATGCCCTCATTCTGTAGGTGCGCGGAAGGCTCGGGCCCCAGGGCACTTCCCCTCCGCCCCTCCCGGTTCTAGACTTGAAGAACCAGTCAGGATGGCCCAGGCTGATATTAGTAAATCACCATGGAACCTCTAGAAGGTCCCTGAGGGATTCTAGTGGAGTTGCAGTGGCAATTCTCACCGTCATGATTGTCGTGTCGTCGTCAGCTGTGGATGCCCAGGGCCACCATCCACCGGCTGACTAAATCATTTGCACCAACTTCCTCTGCAATTGGAGTCTTGACATCATAACCACCAGACTTCCCAACCCCAACTGACTGCGACATCCTGCAAATTCCTTCTGGCATTCAATTTTACATCATTTGAAAGAAACAGGTTGAGTATCTTAACAGGAGATGTACTGACTTGATTATTTTATCAAGTTAACTAGTGACCTACGGAATAATACCCACTATGCTGAGTGAGCGAGCTCCAGCTCCGTCTTTAAGCTTATCTTTAGTGACCACGATAGCGCCAACGGCGGGCTGGATCTAGCCCTGCTAGTCTTGAAACAAGTTTTGGTTTGCGACTAAAAAGCACGCGCCAGTATTAACATCTGCATGCTTCTGACAGGCGCTTCTACGAGTTGCTTGTTACACACTCATCCACGCACAAAGTAATTTGATGGTCCGCATCGCATGTTAGCCTGCGACGGTCTGCATGGGCGACCCAGTGCATGGAGAATGTGTTACACAGGGTCTAGATTTGTCCTACGAACCTTCAGGGACTAGAAGTATTGCAGGCTTATAATTAGAAACGAGCCAGGTGTAATGAACGCATATTGCCAGGTACATTCGGTCTACTTTCTCTCCCTGTCAGGGGGGGCTGAGGTCCATCCATGGATAGGAGCCCCAACCCTTGCGAGGTGACATGGATAATGCGAACAAGCTTCGACGTAATCCATCCAATATGTGCCCGTACCCCTGCTGCTACGGAGTCTTCTGGGCAATAATTAATGCTAACAAACAAAGAGTCGATGAAGTATCTCGCTATTGTCCTCGCTCACCTTGTGGTCCCTTGTGCTCCGATCCCTATTGACCTCTGCTGAGACGGACGCCTCAGCGTACAGAGTAGACATTTGGAGCCACCATAAAAGTAATCGAGAAAAAAAAAAAAAAAAAAAAGGCATCTCACAACAGATCATTCTTCAGAATCAAAACCATGATGTGTTCTGTTCATCTGCTAAAAGTCCACTCCAATCTAGAACCCCTTCCAGCTCCAACTGACGAGTCTTGGCAGCCCTACCCGTAAAAAGCAGAGTTTCAATACGGACAGCCCGGCTCCACCATGCCGACCCGATGGAACAACAATTTACTACTCCAACTGCGGCCACCAAATTCATCCTGGATGACCACTTCCAACCAATGTCCCTGACCCTGTAATGGCTTTGGTGCAATATTCTGAATCTGAATCCGAAGCAGAGAACGAGCCCCCTCAGCCCCCAGCAAAAAGGCCCCGTCAAGCCGCCAACAATCCATCTTCCTCACTCCCACCCTTACCAGCCGCTTTTCACGATCTCTATGCCTCCGGCACTCGTGTCAGCGTGACCGACGACCCCAGTCTCCACGGAGGCCGAAAAAGGGTCATTCCCCATGTTGAAGGGAACTGGCCGACCCACATCTACTTGGAGTGTATGTGTCATCCATCACCACCACCAGCATCCTCTGGCAGTAATTAGGTTCTCGAGAACGGAAATAACAACCGTATGACCAATCTACAGGGTATCCATCCAAAGATGAGCTTTCTATTCTTAGCGATGTCATAGCGCAGATCAAGGATAGGCTCGATGGAAGCACGATTCAGCTCCACAGCCTACTACATAGTGATCTTGGCGCGCAACTGCCCCTCCACATTAGTTTGTCTAGACCGGTCGTGCTACGGACAGAACAGCGACAGTCCTTCTTGGACATGTTTCAATCTCAGCTGAAAGAGTCGCAAATTCCAACGTAAGTAGCTGACTTGCTTATTTTCTTAGGACTATTATCTTCGTGATCGATCAATTCATCGTGCTGACAAGCTGTGCAAGGTTCAACGTCTCGACAAATAGCCTCGACTGTGTCTCAAATTACGAGAAGACGCGGTGGTTCTATGTCTTACGTGCGGAAAAGCCAGAAGAAGATAATTTGAATCGTCTTCTTCAGCTGTCTAATCGAGCCCTGGCGCGGTTTGAACAGCCTCCGCTATACGAGTCGTCGCAGGATGTGGCGGCTGTGCGGAAGTCAAATGGTGGTGGTACGACACTGCCACGGGTGTCGAGTGAGTCTGGCCAGTCTGGGGCTGATTACTCTCACTGCTTCCATATCTCGTTGGCATGGAGCTTGATGGGTCTGTCGTCTGCAGAGAGAGAGCTGATCGGAGGTGTGGATTTGCGTAAAGTACGTGAGTTGGGTGTGCGGTTTGATTGTGTCAAGGTGAAAATTGGCAATCATGTTTCTAGTATACCGCTGCAGTAGATGATGAAGTTTATTTAGACATAGAGTTGTACATAGAAGCATTTGCTGGGAATACTGTGGTTGGTTGGTGGGTGAACATTAGCGCTGACTCTTCCAGCAATACTTGTCTTCTAGTATACCATAGACCTGACCGGTTATTGGTTATATTCGATTCCAGGTTCATAATACGTATATTTACTAGAAACTAGGCACGGAATATCATCACCGGCCTATTACTCTGCGCAGTGTAACTCGGATATACATCGGCTATTCCCATACTACTAGATATCTCATGACAAATCCAATAAACACTAAAAGAGCATAACTTTGGCACAGACTATATTCAGTTGTGATCACTGCACCCCATGAGCAATACTGTAGCTTAAGCCGTGGGTCTGAAATGTCATTTTAACTCTACCTCACCGAACTCATATGCTTTACCTGGATCAACGTCAGCATAAACCTATTGACACCGCCAGAAAGTCCCTAAATTGAGAACCTCAAGCTACTCAGTATCTATACCAGCACCAAATAGACGCCATATACTGAAAATTACTATTTGATGATAGGCTTTGTCCGTCTGCTAAGCTAGTAACACTACTACTAGTAGTAGTAGTCACAAGAGACTGAATATATATTCCACGACGGTATGAATACCCAATCTGAACTTTATCCTCTCCAATTGCTCAATATAATCACCAAAACCTTTCAACTTTTGAACATTGTAACCAGAAACCCAAAGCACTCACTTGACCAACAATAATCTCATGATACTACCCCCCCTGTAAATTTCATACTGCGTAGATAGAAACAAACACACACACACCAGCATAACCACCCGTAACATTCATCCGTCCCATACAATACAATACATCCCGCCCACGCACGTCACAAACCCGCTAACCCGCCCACCACCAACACACGCGTAGCTTAGCTTACCTAGCTAGCTATCTTCTTCATCCTCAAATTCATCTTCAATCCTCTCCCCCCTCCCCTTAACCAACAAAAAATCATCCCACACCCTCCAAAATGTCCCTGATCACCCCACCACCCATTACCATGGTACGTTCTCGGCCCCTAGCCCATAACCCCTCGCCATTGTTTCCCCCCAGAAGAACCAAATGTGCAAATACCTAACCCCCACAGGAAGACCTCCACGCATTCCAAGCAAAACACTTCCCGGGGAGCGTCATCGCCCAGACACCACAGCCACAACCACAGTCACAATCACAAACACAACAAGTGACGAATACCAACCAGCCCGAAGAATACTACAACCCGGATGACGAAGAGTATGAATACTACGAAGAAGAAGAAGACCTAGGCTACTACCCCGACGGCGTGAAACGCACCCTCACGGACGAACAAATCCGCATATTCAGACATAGTGAGATCCATGCGTTGAGGAGGGAGAAAGAGTTGCGGGAGGAGGAGGAGGCGGATGCAGCAGCAGCAGCAGCAGCAGAGCGTGCCGTAGTTGCAGATGCGGACGCAAACGCAAGATCAAATGCAGCTGGTACAGAACAAGCGAGCAAGTCTCGGGTAGAAGGGGAAGAAGATGCGGATGTGAAGATGGATTATGGGGATGGGGATGGGGGTGCTTCTGCTTCGAATGCGAATTCGAAGGCGGCTTCGAAGGCGGCTTCTAGGCCTGTGCCGCAGTTTACGGGCAGGAGGATCATTTCGTATGATGATTGAGGTTGAGGTTGAGGTTGATCAGAGGATGAGAGTTAAGGTGGTTTTATGTGATTGCCTCATATTTATCTGCCTGCATGCCTGCCTGCATGCCTGCCTAGGTATATGTGCTGCGGTTAACCGTTCTGGTTTCTGCGCCCTGCTGGAGACACCGTCGACACATCTGTCTATCCGACATTCCAGGGTGCTCCAGTCACACGCATCAGCTGGTCTTTCTGACATGGTAAGTCTACTTTTCACTGTTTGTTTGCTTTCTTGCTATTCTGCTTCCCACATGATGAAAACATCGTATCAGTCATCCTTAGTCGGAGCGCCATACCATCTGCGGATGTGTAAGGCTATGTCGACTTAAATCTTCTCTCTGAGCTTACTTGTATTGCTGCTTGTTGGACTCGAATGTTATTCTATGTCCTGTTGCTAATTCTCTTATTGACTAGTGCTGTCTTTGGAAGCAAGAGCAAATGATGTGGCATTTTGATCATATGCATCGACGGTGCAAACACCCTGTAAATAGGGTACGATTTGCCATCTATGTTGTGGTCCAGACGCGCGCCTAGAGAGGGTGCTTGAACGATCAGCTTCGAAGTGAAAATGCTTCTCAACTTCATTGAGAACATGATACTCGTGATATTCATGGAAGCAGCATATCTTCATCGGTCCAAGGATCGAAATGTTATTTATCAGCATAGCAAAACTACCCATGCGTAGGTATAGCGCCGCATCTCAAATGTAGCGCCACTATGGCCTTTCTACATCTACTCAAACCGTGATTGGCCTCTGTCTAGGGACCAAGCACCAGAAAAAGGCAATTCCAATGAGCAGCCCCAGCATGATGGGCTGCAAAACCTGGACGCCAGCCTGGGAGGCCACCGCTCCCGTTAGGAAAGGGAATGCAGCGGACCCTGCCTGTCCAAGACTGGCAGTGAATCCTGTTGATGATCAGCATGAGCAAATCCACATTCAAATGCCAGCTACTTACCCATTGCTCCCACGTGAAGTTCTTTTGGGATGACCTTGGTGAGAAGATAGAGTCCAACTGGGTAGAAAGGACCGATAAAGAAACCTGGTACCAACTATTAGCAGTGTTCTTAACAGTGGCGTACCTTGTGTCTCGCAATGCGCTGGGATGGAGCATACTCACCCAGGAAACACACTGTGACTGCATTGATAGTGATGTCTGGCACCAACCAGAACAAAAGCTGCATCGCCACAGCCAACGCGGTATAAACGAACACCATGCGCCGTTCACCCAAGCGATGCGTGATATCCGCTAAAGCAACACGGCCCAAGGTAAAGCCGGTCCAGAAGCCGGACGCAATATATCCTACTTTGGTAGGGTCGCCATTTCTCACCGAAACAAGGAACTGCACAAGCCAACCTGAAATACGTCAGCAAGGAGCTGCCTCCAGTCGTGGAAGAACGTACCTCCAGCAGTCACCTCCGCGCCAACGTACAAAAAGAAGAAGCCGTTGAATATCCACACAGTCTTGTTTGACACTGTTTCTCGAAGCTCCTTGCCGGCCGTCTCCTTCGCATTGCTCACATTGGGACGGAAGAGCCCCTTTCTGAAGGTCCAGACCAGAGATGTGATGTTTAGTACGCCGAGCAACATGGTCACAAGGTAGTAGTGGTGCCAGACTGGCATTCTCGAGGCAATCGTATTGGCGATCAATGGAGCGAGAATGGTTCCGACGCCATACACGGCATGCAAAATGCCCAGCCACCGATGGGCGTCCTTGACAGTTATAGTGAACATGTTCATCTGGGCATCTTGGAAAGCTACGCCGCAACCAGTGAAGAAGAATGCTGCCACGAAGAGGGGGAAAGGCGGACTCCAGAACATCAAGGCATAGCCGAGACACTGAATGGTTGCTCCCAGGACCAGTGTACCGCCCGTTCCTATATGGGAACAGACATGAATATTGGCGAATGAGGCGACAACCCAACCCACAAAGTTGACTAGGTAGATGATGGACACCTGCAGAAGACCAACATCATAAGTTGGTTGTATGTACGGGATCAGAGGGCCCAATGCAGCATCTTTTATGGTCGGCCCATTCTACTGTCAGCTTCGGTTTGCTATCGCAAGCGAGTTACAGGGGGCGGGGCAATGTACCGTTCAGCCCGGCCATCAATGCGGCAAAGTTGGTACTGAGAATCTTGCTTTTAACATCTCCGACATCCTTGGGAAGTAGGAACGTAGACTCATCAGCCGGAGCGATTTCATCCTGAGCGTAGTTGCCATGTCCAGCTTCTCTGTGGTCGCCCATACTGTTGATTGACTGGATTGACAAGTCGCATTGAGAAGGACAGCCGCGCACTGGAGTAGCCAGTTACTTATATACGAGAGAGACACCGTAATCCTTGGCAGCAGCAACTAGCTCCACTGTCGCTTAGCTCTATAGCAGGTAATCGCGGCTACCTAATAAACCGACCCCAGTTGATGAGATGCTTGATGGTGGGGTAAACCCGAAGTTCCCCCGAGGTGTGGCAGCTTGCCTCTCTATCTGTCGGTGAGGAACACATGTGGATCTTGGGGTCTAGCCCACCACTCCAGATTGTGCTTGGTGACTCGCATCGTGCAGACCAGAGTCAAAACTGCAATGAGACTGGCGAGAGCCGAGTCAGGTGGCCGAGCGGGCAATTGGCGTCTTATTTTGCCGTTTTGGGAAGGTCTGCCAGCTGCTTACTCATGGTCTCCATACTGCTGGACGATTGGCGCCTGGAAGGACCTTCCTGGACTCAGGTTGGTTATCGGGGATTCGGGCCGAGGGAGCGTGGAAACGCTTGATGCTGAAATGTTGGTGAGTCCGCTATCGAGCTCTCAAGGTGATAAGGTATAGCCCAAACATAGTGGTGAACCTGGCTTAACACTACTGTTAGTCCATATTCATAACATATTATCAACGAAAAGTCACCTTCATCGCTTTGTCGAAGGAAACGAGTGAGGTGGGATAAGTCCTTCCAAACCCAGGTCAGAACACTGTATGGCAGCGAGGTTCAGAACTTGTCTTACCATGATGGGGACGAGAATATTGTTGCTGTTTCTATTATTTGGTCTTTCGTGCCAGATACGAATGTGCCGTAGATGCAATCTGGACAGTAGTTCGCAATCCGGGTCGTTTCGAGATAATGGCTGGCTGTTTCATGTTCCTGCAGAGAAGTATTAAAAATGGTCTTGGGGGAGAATGAATGCTCATTTGAGGGCATATGAAGCTGCAGTCGGGTTGCAAGCTGGTTTCAATGGTAGAGAAGAGCGGTGGAGAGCGGTTTGGACGGATGAATTTGTTGTGATGGTTCAATTGGAAGGTAGCCCTGTTCCATGGGGTCTTATCTGAACCTTCTAAGAGCTGCATGGCACCCTAAGCATGAGGATGATGAAGAGAAAGGGATGAGATTGTCACAAAGAGGTATGAGGGGAGATGATAGGTCCCAGAGACTAGTAGTTGAATAGTCGGAAAACATATTGCTGAAACAGGAAGTCACCCTTCAACGGGCCTAGCCTATGCAATATCATTCTTCATCAATTGAAACAAGTACTAGTAGTAGGGTCCTGGTACAGTAGCACACCCATAAATATCAACGTCTTCAGGTCGGTCGTCTATTTCAGTCTCAATAGGTACATCACAACAAGGGAGCTTGCTGTTTGATACTTTTGCTACTAACTACCATCCACCTCGTCCTTTTTGCAATAACACACATACATGAGCCAATCTACAGCGGCCTTTCAATTATAGTAGTAGTGTATACAAACCCCGCAATGTCAAGACATCTTGTCCGTAGCTAGCCGGGTTTCTAACAGAGCTACCCCGGATATTTTTTTTTGGCGAATACGGGGTAACGCTTAGAGGCGGGGATGGTACTTATGCCGTGTGGTCCCTGCATCCACGTACTTTTCCAGATCAGGGGATGGTCGACGCCCATTGGACACAAGGAAGCCAATTCTGGTAACTTCCTGGACTAGTAAATCAATTCTATGCCAGCCATGAGGGATAATACTTGTGGGGTGAGTGATAGTATTCCCCGCAAAGCAGGAATTGTACATGTAAGAGAAACTGAGGATATGAGTTTCCATGACCAATTGATTTAGAAAGCGTGATACCATTCCGCCTTTATCCGGATTCTCTGAGCACATTACTGATGACGAGCGGTATGCAATGGCGACCTGAGATGGATTCGGGGGGTGTAAAATGCCTCGTCTTGTTGAGAGCGGTTTATGTCATGTTGAGAACGTTCTTGAGCTCTTTTGAAGCTTAAGTAGCCAACATTAACTAAATTAATCATAGCAAGGTATCCCAATCCAGAAACAATGGCGGGTACCATGAACAAGTAAATAAGTAGTAAGTAGTAAAGTGGATGAGCAGCCCGTCGCATCCGTCCGATAAGCCAGTGTAACGTTGGATCTCCAACGAGGCTGACGGACCAACCAGAAGCCACCCTGGGACCGGCAGGGTTACACAGGAAGCCCCTCAAACAGGAAGTGGAAAGGCTGGGCATTCCTGGAATCGACTGAGGAATCCCTTTCCAATGCAGAATTACACTGCCATGTATCACTCTTATCACGAGCAATGCCACAATCATGCTTAATCAAGGCAGTGCCTGATGTTCTCTTGCCGGTGTTTCCCGGCATTGTGACACTTGAACTTGCAGCTCGGTTCTGGATGACCTCAAGGTAGGGATAGATTGATATCCGCGGAAGTTTAACTGTCAAATCATGGTGGATCGGATTCCTGCAGAATCGGGAAAGCCGTGGTTCACGGCAAGTGCAAGTCTGGGTTACGTCTTCGAGTGTCTCCACTGTATGCATGCGACATCCTGAACAACCCCCCTCCCCCAACGAGGCTGGCTGTTCGGAAGGTCGTGCGGCTCCATGGCAATAACGCAATTTCATTGCAATGTGCCTTTAACTCGGCTCCTCCAGGCAATCACTTTGTTTCCTCTCTCTTCCTTGTCCCGCAGCTTCTCTCCTTCCTCATAATTATAACGAGCAGGCTGAGGTCAACAGGGAGCCTGTCTCTTTCTCCATTGTACGGGCTCAAGTGCTACAACTCGAGCACTTCGTTCTGTACTCTGCTCGAGCAGTAACGCCGTCATCATGAGATCTTCAGAGATCTATCCGGCACCTCCCACGGTGGCCGACCAGGAGCTATGGGAAGAGAAGAAGGTGTCGACCGAACAGAGCTCTCTCGAAGTCGGAGAGAACAAAGACCTCGCTCTTCAGCAGACTCAAGACGCCTTTGGGAATGAAGAGTTTGCGGAGGTCAAGTACAAGGTCCTCAAGTGGTGGTATGCAAGCCATTGTACTACATATCTCAACATTGTTCCTGACGTCTATCTAGGCAATGCGGCCTGCTCATGGTGGCTGAAACAGTCTCCCTGGGGGTGCTGTCCTTGCCTGCTGCCGTTGCCGGCTTGGGTTTAGTCCCGTAGGTGCATGCGACCTCCTGTGAGGTATCATCTGTCACTGACATCACCACCTCCAGCTCGGTGATTATCCTGGTCTGCCTGGGTGGCCTGGCCACCTACACGGGCTATGTGATCGGCCAGTTCAAGTGGAGGTATCCGCACGTTTGCAACATGGCTGATGCGGGTGAGGTGCTTGCTGGCCGCTTTGGCCGTGAGCTGTTGGGATTTGCCCAGATCATCTTCCTCATCTTCATCATGGCCAGCCACCTGCTAACCTTCACGATTGCCATGAATGCCTTGACTGACCATGGCACGTGCTCCATCGTCTTTGGAGTGGTGGGCCTGGTTGTCTCTTTCGCGTGCTCGTTGCCGCGCACTCTGGAAAAGATGTCCTGGCTCTCGTTAATTTGTAAGAAATCTAAACTTGTAGTTATCGTGCAGAGCGACGCTGACTATAGCCAGCTTTCGTTAGCATCTTGTCATCTGTGTTCATCACAATGATCGGGGTGGGTATCTCACACCCTGGGAAGGTAATTGAAGCAACGGTCAGAACCGACCTAATCCACGGCTTCACCGCGGTGGCCAATATCGTCTTTGCATTTTGTTAGTATCCGCTGCCTAAGTCGCTTTGATTATCAAGCTAATCCTGTTATAGCTGGACATGCTGCATTCTTTAGCCTTGCAGCGGAATTGAAAAATCCAGCCGACTATCCCAAAGCCTTGATGCTGTTGCAGAGCGTCGATATGACCCTCTATCTCGTTGCAGCCGTCGTGATCTACTGCTATGGGGGATCCACAGTTACTTCTCCCGCACTGGGATCCGCCAGCACGGTTGTGTCCAAAGTTGCTTATGGCATTGCGCTTCCGACAGTATGTTGCAACTCCGTATAACAGTGCTGGTTTCTGACAACCATACAGATCATCATCGCCGGCGTTATCAACGGACATGTGTCTGCCAAGTCCGTCTATGTGCGTATCTTCCGTGGCACTGACCACATGCATAAGCGCACCTGGACTGCCGTGGGCTCTTGGACCGCAATTGTCCTAACACTGTGGGTGCTCGCCTGGATCATTGCGGAAGCGATTCCAGTGTTCAATAAATTGCTGAGCTTGGTTGTATGTCCTACACCCTGGTCCCAGTTGCACTTGTACAAGTCAAGGACAGTCTAACAATATGCAGACTGCGCTCTTCGCCAGTTGGTTCACTTTCGGCCTGAGCGCGATCTTCTGGTTCTACATGAACTCTGGACGATGGTTCTCGTCTCCGAAGAAATTCGCCCTTTCTGCTGTCAACTTGCTTGCTTTGGCAGTTGGATGTTGTCTGGTATGTATATCCTCCACTGATCCAGACCAGTCTACTCACATATACAGTGCGGTCTTGGGCTTTATGTCTCCGGAAAGGCCATCCACGACGATCCCCACCATGCCAGTTTCACCTGCATGAGTACTGTCTAATGTGTGATGAGGTTATGTCAATTGTCTGTTTGCTCGCGATAGATTGGGAATCTGGCGTTTGAAGGTCGACCTTGGTTACGATCGTTATGATGTCCTGGTATGAACAAGATGGAGTCTTGTATATAAACTTGTAAATACATTATGCGCATGATCGATATCGAGAAAAAGCATGACAAGCATGAGACTAACGCCAACCGACTCCAGTGTCTTGACCATGAACGTAACTCCAGTCCCACCATGCGCGAAAGCAAAGTACTAAATGCCGCAGATATAACACAGCAGACCATGCATCCGACTTGAAAGAGGACAAAACCTCCGGAAAGTAACCCTTAGAAACAGGAAGAGATGTAATGATAAGAATAGATGAATAAAATGGTATATGTAAACCGTCCACCGACAGAACTAAGAGACCCTAAGAGATAAAGTAAAGTAAAAGTATAGATAAGTAGAAGATAAAAGAAAATAGAAAAGAAAAGAGAATCGAAAGAATGAAACAACCCACTCTTCAACGCCATCCATACCGAACCAACCCAAACCAAACCAAACCCACACACTCCAGTAAATTCCCTCTTCATAAGTAGAAAGAAGGGAAGCAGAAAACCCGTAATTTAATGCAATCAAGCAATCTACACCGTCTCCCCGCGTCCACTTGCTCTCTTCATCCTTCGCCTCTTCCGTCGACACGAATCGATCGCCTCGGGCGTGAGAATCTCCGCAGGAAGCTCGAACTCGCGCTCCTCGATCTCGGGAATAGGTTGTCCGAAGGCTAAGCGGGTTCGACCTTTCCGGGCTGGTCCAGCGAGGGCTAGTTCGCGGAGATGGGGTTTCGAGTAGAAGGAGGTGAAGGGTTTGGTGGGTTCTGGGGGTTCTGGGGGTAATATTTCTGCTGGTGGTGGTGGTGGAGGAGGAGGGGGGGCTATGTTGGAGGCGGTGGCTTTGTGTTTGGTGGAGGATGAGGGTTTGGTTAGTTTCTTGCCCGTTGAGGTACTTGTGGTGGTAGGGTTTGTGGGGTTTGCTGTGGTTGTTGTAGTGGCGGATCTTGCTTCCTGGTGTAATTGTCTTGCTGCCCAGGCGTCGACGTCGTTGGGGTCTGGGGGATCTCCGCCACAGCTTTGGGCGTCGGATAACGGGGTGGTGCCGTCTTCTGCGTCGCCGTTGGTGGATGTGGCTGTTGTCTCTGGGGAGTGGTCCTTTTTGCTACTGCTAGCGGTGGTGGGTGGGACGGGCTCTTCTTCGGTTGGTTTGTCCTTTTCTGACTTGCGGCGCTTTTCTTCTTCCCTCCAGATTTTGAACTTCTGCAGGACGGCGGAGATCTCCCGGATGAAGTACGTGCGTTTGGACTCGAAGTGTTTGCGCTCCGGGTCGCTGATCAGTCCGGTGATTCCCATGACACGCAGCCAGTCGTGGCCTTGGAGGTCATCCAGGAGACGGTCTAAGTTTTGCTTTTCGTGCTGGGCGCGGTCGCGCTCGATGTTGCGCAGTTGCTTTTCTTGTCGCTCATTGCGCCGGTGCGGGCGGAAGTAGGTTTCTTCGCTGAGAGGGTCGGGAGAGGTTGTAGTGGAATCTTCGGCGGTGGGAGATATGGGTGGGGAGGTAGAAGGATCGGGAAGGGTGATTGATTCGCAGTTGTGGAGGTTCACGAGAGGGTTTCCAAAGGGTGTATCGGTATCAGAAATGGGATCGGAGGATGGTATGAGCGGTTCGGGGAGGTCGTCGAGGAGTTTGATGGTGGTATTTCCCGCAAGAAACTCTATGCAGGCCAATTTGTCAGCGGAACATTTTATTAATCAAGTATATTATTCTGCAGCCTTACCGGTCTTTGGCGGCTCCATACTGAGGAGCTCCTCATAGTTGGGAAAGTAGAGCGCCAGCTCGCTGCGCGCGCGGGAGCCACCATCGTGAGAGCGGAGGGAGCGCCGTTGCTCGCGCCCGGTAGAGGGCTGCTCGGTCGGAACTGTCGGCTGCTGTGGGGTCGCATCCGGGGCAGGCTGAGACGGTTTCGATGCTGTCGAGGCCGATGTAGGTTGCTGTATAGGCGTTGCAGCTGCCTCAGGCTCGGGGTCAGCGGCGGCAGTTGAGCGGCGCGGGCGACGGGCGGAAGAGGAGGCGGCGGTGGTGACGGCGGAGGGTGTCCCCGCCGGGGCGACCCTCCGCGAGACCGACGAGTTGGCCGTCGCGGAGGGGGAAATGGTATCTAATGGATCTGGCGATTCGCGACCGACAGGAAGGAAATATGATGTGATCGTGGGGGTGGAATCATTGCGGAGAATGCGACGGGGATTCGGTCGCGGAGTGGCCGGTGACGACGATGTGGGATTATTGCTGGCCAGCGGGCGGCGCGTCGAAGTCCGCCGGCGCAGGGGATGATGATGAGACGAGAGTTTGTAAGGTGTGGCAGCCGAGGAGGATGAGTTCTCCGTCGTGGTGGTGTCCAGCAGATCGGGGGAGCTCTTGCGACGACGCGATGACGATTGAGTCTGGAGACGAGCTCGCTTTGCTGGTGGCTCGGAGTCCGGCTGGTCGGGGGAATGGCCGTGGTGAGGATCTCGTCGCAGGGAGACACGGACAGGCATCAGGGTGGTGGAGGTCATTCGGGAGGATTGAGGGGGGAAGAGAGGAATTGAGACGTGGGGGGGGAAAGAGGTCAGGAGGGATGCGTGCACGGCATGTCAGGGCCAGTCGGGGGCGATTCGGAGGATTGAAGTTAGTAGGATGAAGCAACTCGAGAATCGCAGCTGCAGGTCTGGATGATGTTCCGGATTGGGGAGGAGGTGAAAGTTGTATCTTTACGGATACCGCAGGAGGTATGTCTCAGTACCTGACAGGACATGTGTTACCGTTATAGTGTACGATACCCTGTCACAACGATACCTCACTTGACTAGCATACATACATACATACATCTTTACTTATACATATTTACTTCTTCCTCTCCTTTCTCTTCAACTCTCACGGCATCAACTTCAATCTCATATCCATCCCGTTCACTCCTTTTTTTCGGGGCTCACTTTTCATTTCTCCGAGGAACCAATTCTCCGGCGCCTACCCCATTCCTCTACCATAATGTTACCCTGCACGACGTGGGGGTGGGAGCTACTCTGACTTGCCATAGGAGGGGATCTGCTGGAGAAGAGTGTGGGGTGCGTGGGGGTTTTTGGCTGGATTGTTTTCTGCTCGACGCTGTCTGGATGGAGTCAACCGGCTCAATGTCCGACTCTCTCCAAACTTGACTGGAACTGTTTCCCCTCTTAGCCACCCACTGGCTTTCTTTTCACTTTCTTATAACATGGCAACGACATCCTCATTGCTTTCCATCTATCCTCCTCCTTCTTCCCCCGCATTCTCCCCATCCACCACCACTCTCTATACTTCCACACCTACCCCAGATTGATCACCGACCCAATCACCACCTCCACAATGGCCATTACCCCCCGCCCCCTCAAACCCGGCATCTACGTCCCAACCGTGGCCTTCTTCACCTCTCCCAACGAAGACCTCGACCTCACCACCACCGCCCAACACGCCACCTACCTCGCCCAGTCCGGCGTGACCGGTCTAGTCGTGCAAGGCAGTAACGGCGAAGCCGTCCACCTCAGCCGTGAAGAACGCAACCTGATCACCTCCACCACCCGACAGGCACTCGACACCCACGCGCCCTCCGCCCCGCTCATCGTCGGCTGCGGCGCCGCCTCCACCCGCGAGACCATCCAACTGTGCCAAGACGCCGCCGCCTCCGGAGGCGACTATACCCTGATTCTCCCTCCCTCGTACTACAAATCCCTCCTCTCTCCCAAAGACCTCCTCGACCACTTCCGTCTCGTCGCCTCCGCCTCCCCCATCCCTATCCTGGTATACAACTTCCCCGGCGCCTCCTCGGGCCTGGACCTCTCCTCAGACGACATCCTCGCCTTGGCGGAACACCCCAACATCGTCGGCGTGAAGCTGACTTGTGGAAACACGGGTAAATTGGCGCGCATTGCTGCCGCCGCTGAACCGGGCTTCTTGACCTTTGGTGGCTCCGCGGATTTCACGCTCCAGACGCTGGTGGCAGGCGGTCATGGAGTGATTGGTGGCGTGGCTAATCTGATTCCGAGGTTGAGTGTGCGTGTGATGGAGCTGTATCAGGCTGGTCAGGTCGAGGAGGCTCAGAGGTTGCAGGCTATTGTGGCGCGTGCGGATTGGCAGGCGATTAAGGGTGGGTTTGTGGCCGTCAAGAGTGCCTTGCAGACGTACCGTGGATATGGAGCCTTGCCGAGACGGCCCTGTGTGGTGCCGTCGGAGGAGCAGGCGACGACGTGGAAGGATTCGTTTGCGGAGGCTATGGAGTTGGAAAGGCAGTTGGAGAAGCAGGCTTAGCTTTCACTTCTGTAACTACCTACCTACTTACTCTACCCTACTATACCAGGTTGATATACACGCAAACGCAATCAATATCCACCTCAAGAAACTCACTCCCACTTCTTCTACATACCATCATCTATACAACCGGCAACACCAAATAAGAATCAAACCCCTCCCCACAATGAACCTCATGCACCTGCTCCTCCCCCTCCCCTCCCGATCCCCCCTCCCCTTCCACCGGATGATCAAACTCCACCTCCGGATAACACAAATCACGCCCGGCGACCCTCAACATAATCCCCTCCCCAGCCCCAAACACCATCCCTATCGGCCACAACGTAATGTCAATCGGCACGATCTTTCCGGCGGGTATCATCTCCGCGCGGTCATGTCTATACACGATCTCGTGCTCCGTTGAGAGCGTCTCGTCGCGCGTGACGGCGTGTGAAGCGCGCAGGAACCCCTGCGGCCCGAGCGTCTTGGCGGTGTTGACGTTGGGAACGGCGTCGACGGGCACGGGACACGGGTAGTTGAGGTGTTCGAGGAGTTCGCCGGTCGTGGAGATCTTGCGGATTTGCACGATGATGTCCATGTCTGTGTGGTGGGGGGTGGAGAGCCATAGGTGGACGCGGGGGTACCCGGCTAACTGGGTGGGGGTGGGGAAGTGGAGGGTGAAGTCCTGTTGATTTGTTAGGAGGGTATGGGTAGGGGAGTGAGTGGGATGGAACGTACGGAAGTGCCCTGGCGGGCGGAATGAGTTGTTGAGGTGACTGTGTCTGGGAGAGAGGGTTGGAGGGTCTTGGTTGATGCGTTGAGGTAGAATTTCTTGAGCTCCTGGCGGGTTAATGGGTAGGTTTGCTCGGGGCGTTCGAGGATGGTGGGCACGGAGCTGCCTTCGAAGCCTAGGAGGGAGAGGCGCACGGGTGGTGTGCTTTCCCAGTCGTTGGGCGTGTTCTTGAGGTAGCGGCCGAAGAAACGAGAGAGGTCGTCGACCATCTCCGGTCGGTAGAGATCGTACCATTCTTGGTATGGGTGTACGCGGAGCCATTTGCGGGTGCTTTTGGCGGTGCGAAAGGTTTCGAAGGAGCCACGCGTGTGCAGCATTGAGGAGTAGGAGGCGAGGATGTAGAGGGGGTGTCGCCGATGCGTTCGGTGTGGATGCGTTTGCTTTGCCAGTAGGCGTCCTTGAAGGGTCGTTTGCTTAGCATGGCGGGCATGTTCTCGGCGGTTCCGTGACCGGCGAAGCCGGTGAGGATTAATTTGTGGAAAGCCTCGTTGTGCTTCATGCCACCGCGCATGGTTAGGTCTCGGTATAGGTCGGTGAAGCCTTCCCAGGGAGCGAGGGCTTTGAGGGCAGGATGCTCGAGTCGCGAGGCGAAGTTGACCTGTGCGATGGAGAGCCACGAGTTGCCTGCCATCCCGACGGAGCCATTGCACCACGGTTGTTTGGACAACCAGTCGATCGTGTCATAGATGTCTTCGGCTTCTTGTTGGCCCCAGAAGGTAATGTTGTCTTCGGAGTTGCCGGCGCCGCGGGCGTCGATGTTGATGATGGCGTAGCCGCGAGGCACCCATTCGGCGGGATCGGGGGCTTCGAACTTCTCATAACCTGAGGTCCGGCTCTTCTCGAGCCCAGCGCGGAATGGCGCCATGCTGTCGTAGCTCTGCGGACCGGTGCCTGTCTTGCCATAGGGACTCCATGGGATGATGGCTGGGACGGGGCTGGCGTCGGAGTCGACAGGACGAAAGATATCGGTGTATATCTTGATGCCGTCGCGGAGGGTAATGGCTATATCCTGCTCGAAGAGCACGTCTGTGTGGAATGCGCGATGGCCTGAAGATCGCACATGTCCTGCGGAAAGGACTGTCTTCTTGCCTGGGTGGAAGCCTTGATAATTGTAGGCAGGATGCTCCGCCGGTGGTGTGAGGGGGAACCATTCGAGGTCGGGAAAGGTAGCGCGAATCTTCTCTTCAGTGGTAGTCATGATGTTTGATTTGAACGAGGTCTAGGGTCTGAGTATTTGGTAGTATCTGGTGGTCTGCTAGCAGTTTATATGAAGCAGCGGATGGTGTCCATAGAGATCCCCGCATCCCCACTGCCGTTCCCCCACATTCGGGACGCATCACTATCGACGCATCATTCGAGTATATAGAGAGGTATGAGGTGATTGGTGTGGGAACTGCTTCATGGGTTTGAACGCGACCGACAACTGCCTGGCATTTGTCCAAAATCGAGTGGTAGAAGGACTGGCATTTGCCGAATTGCAGCCATTGTCCGAGCGATGACATCTATATTATCTGCCTCGGGAAGTGGGAAAGGCAAGTGGGAACACATCCACAGGCTCAGAACAAACTCTGAATGGATGAACAGCAGGGAAGAAGATGGAGAAAGAGAGCGCAAGAGTGGGGAAGTGCGGAGTTGATGGAGGACTGGCCTGGCTGGGGTCAAGTGACTTGCGCCTGTCTCAGCTGAATAACAAACATCCTTGAATTCAACATCTACCACAGCAAGTTGAACACCCTACTCCATACCCAAGGTATACAACTCCGGCACCTCCTCATCGTCCCCCATTTCCCTCTCACCCAAGAACGCCCGCACACCCACTCCCTCCTTCCAGCCCTGCATATCCACCGGCTCCTCCATCGAATTCACTGACGCCTGCCACAGTGCCCTCGCATCTCGACACTGATGCACCGCGCCCACCCCATCGATGTCGAAGATGGTCTTGCCGTGCCAGTCCTTGGTTTTCCGGGGCCGTTCGATCGTGTCATCTGCAGCACAGAGGATGCCCTATCATGGTCAGATTTGAGCAAAGCAGGGGGTAGACAAGTACAATGAACGAAAACCCACCTGAGCAATATAGTCAAAGCAATGCGCCCAATGTACCTTGTCATGCATCATGTTGCCCGAATGCGCCTGACTGGTTGAGTTGATTTTGTTCTCCGTCGTCTCGGGGAAGACAATCGCCCGCAGCACGATCAGACAGTGCAGTTGATGGAACATTGATATCCCCCAGCTGAGGAGTTTCTTCTCTTTCTTCTCGTCAGCGGTGAGATGGATACGGTCAGGCATTGTATGAGATAGGATGCCTCCGCCACCGGGCGGGAGGAGGATGGATTCCCATGTCTGGACTTCGTCCGAGTCGTTGACTGTCCGTTCGAGTTCAGGGCGCTCGTTGAAGACTCGACCGTGAGTCTGGTCTGGTAGGCTTAGGGACTGAGAGGGACATATGGGAGGGATGATATGTGGAAGAAAAGTGGGTGGTGTAAGGAGGAGGATGGTGATGGTGGTGAGAAAAAGGGTGGTGAGGATCAGCGAGATGAGACAGGGGGTATAAAGTGATGTCTTGGACATTTCATGGCATTTCTTGTTTTCTTTCTTCAGTACTCTAATGTAGAGAAGTGACCGGGGTATGGTGGTTTCATGATTCTTTTATCTGGGGGTCGTTCTTTATTGTTGCCGCATCGGGTATACAATGGTTCTTTATGGGATCCATGGTTGAGCTGTGTGAAAGCCATGGTTCGTAGCTAATTCACGAGTGTATTTAGACCTCCTTCGAAGTTGAATAGCCAGCTACATAGCTAACTAACTAGGATAGAATGTGCCCATCTTGGTGTTGCCCATATCAAACATGGATAGACACTATACTAACCACGGAGTACAGGGAGGAGATTCACATGACCAGCAATATCTGCACTAAACCAACACTAAATCTACACAGTGATAAGAAGCCAAACAGACATTCAAATCCCGGGGAGCTAGACTAGCTGCACCACAAGCACAGAGCAGAGAGTGACTACTAACTGTGACGACAAGTGGCAAAAACCGGGCAACCTGCAGAAGCAACTAATGCGAGCCTGATTGCTGCAAGGCATCCTGAGGGAATGGATACCTTGTCTGTTCGGAATGACGACAATTGGTGGAAGGCAGCTGTTTGTTACTCAGGATTCAGTATCCGTCCACACCATTATTCGTGTATCCATCTATCTATCTAACTGGTAATTGTACACATCTCATTCACAAACCTTACTTGCTCACAAACCAACCTCGATGAACATCAGTGTAAAAGTAAAGTTCACAACCTAACCAGTAACAAAGTTAACCCCATCTGCAGGTCCGTCAAGTCAATCAGTCAGTCAGGTTAGGTTTAAATCCGATACTTCCGAATACCAACCCAGCCAACCGGACTAACCGATTAGCATCATTGCAGCAGCAGAGCAGCAGCAGTAGCACCGCCTCCTATCCTGTCCAGGTAGGTGGTAAGTGTCTGGTACTCCTAGTATTCCCCTATCCCACAAAAGCCAACTAACTGACAAACTAAACGAGACTAAACCCAACCCCGGTGCAAAAACTACCTGCCTAATTTCCTCCCCGTCTTCCTCCTAGTTTCCGGTTGACTGGAATGGAATGGACTGGCGGGAAAGAAAAAAATGGGTGCTGGGATGGATGCCGGTGTCAATACCTGCCCTTTTCGGGCATAAATTACGGGGAAGGAGACAAAAAACATGGGCTCGGTTTGTTTTTTTGTTGTTCAGGTTCAGCCAGCCTCTTTCCATGTCCACCTCCCCGAATGGGTTTAGTCTCCCCTTCCTTGGGGGGATTCCCTATTCCCTAACTGGGATTCATACGTTAATTCCGTTCCCTTATGACGATAGCTATTTACTACTCTCTATTATTACTAGTTACTACTTTGTAGGTAAGTAATAGGTGAAAACGTAAATCGTCAATAATATTACTGGAAGGAATAGCTACTACTATTACTAGTGACTGTCTTATACGAACTGGCCAATCATGTACATAGTGTTGGTGTTTTTATTTCATTCATTGTTTTGTTTGTTTGTTCTTGTTGTTTTTCATGGTCAGGCCGAGATGGGACGGTTATTCATCAGTCACATCTATCTATCCTTGGGAATGGTAACTACTACTCACTTTTCTACTAGTATTATTCCTGCCAGTCTATCTATGTAGCTAGGTAACGACAACAAGTAGTATCTATCATTTGTCTATTACATACTTATTCACGGAGTAATAGATACATAGACAGATACTACTGTACACATATGATGATATTCAGGGGGATGAATTCGGTGATACTAGTAAGTACTCCCCGTTATCGGTGTTCGCCGTTTATTTCGATCGCGATTTCGTGCACGTGAGTAAAATATGTAACTACTACTACTTCTGATATGCTATTACTATCTCCTACTACGTACTGTACCTACATGCTTCAAGTGCCCGACAATGTACCTACCTACCTATTTGGTATCTGAGACCGAGATACCTAGTTAGTTGGTATCCCATCCCCTCCTGTAAGTACACAATCCCATCCATGACTCAGTTACTTACCCAATTCGTCATTCAATCAATCAAATCATATCCACTAGTCCCATTTATCCAGTACTACTCATAACTATATCGCCACATAATATATCTACACCATCACCAAGTTATACACTATGAACCACAATGCAACCAGTAGATCTTAGACTAGATCCTAGAGTAAACAGATCTAGGGATTTTAATCTTCATCCTTTCATCCTTCGTTTCGCGTCGAGTCACTCACGGAGTATCTTGGATGGGTTACATCCAAATTCGCCTCTCGGGCGGGGGGTTTTCATCGTCATTATCCAGCTAACTAATTAGTTAGTTAACTAACCTAGCTAGATAATTACTCAAGTAATGTTCGGGATATGGACCACATAACCGAGAGAGCAATTACATTGACTATTCTTTATTCATGTAGTGAAGGCAAATAAAGGCAACAAGGATAAAAGTCAAATAAATTATCCGATATTCTATTCTTAGTTGTTCCTGTGTTGCCCTTGCGGATGTAACACTTGGCAGTAGTAGATGCCTTCTTCCTCTTCTTCTTCTGCGGGTATAGCGGCAACCATACATGTGCATATATATATATCTATATGTATCGGTGAGTTTTAAAGGGAATGTTAAAGGGAATGAATCAAGGGATAGTTTTAGTTAATTCTACGATTGAGTCAATCGGGGGTTTGTTATATTTAGGTATGAATGCCGTTCGTATTATTGCGATTTTCTCTACGGTGTACGGAGTAGAAAGTATATACTATTTTCTAGAACTTAGTTGATGATGTACCATGATGCTAACGCGTTATGGTTATGTTTATTGTGAAGGCAACTAGTTCCTTACTTATTACTCATACCTACTACTTACTACTGAGTAAATAGTATGCTGTGGGAATAAGTAATCTCGCTTCTAGTAATCGTACTTTGTACGTGTCCTCACTTAGCTCCTCCTAATGTATCGTCTAAGCGATTCGTTTCATTGTTTACTATCTATCTTAAACGACTATCCTTTTCAGCTGAGCTACCAGTCTAGACGTCTAGCCTAGCCTCGTGGCTTGTTTTGACAGCTGCATGGCGGAGAAGGTTTCCCTTAACTCCAACTAACTGACAAGAAAAATAGGCATCGTTAACGGAAACTCTCCTCCGCAACTATGTTCAATAGACAGCATCCACCGGATCCATTGTGGCAAAATACGGCCCCAGACCCAGAATGTTTTCTAGTACGGATAGATGTCAAAGGTTGGTGATCCTTCCGTTAACGATGTAGTCGGGGTCCCATAAGTATGATGGTGGTACCTTTGGGGGTCTATCCGTTGTTTCAAGTATGGATAGACATGTTGGGAAATCAGCTTCCGGGTGTCCTCCCGTCGTAACCGCTACTAGTCAATTTCTTTCTTTGCCTTAGGATTTATTCTGTTCTGCCTCCTGTCGTAAGGGGGACGGTAGTCGTCTAGGTAAGGGGGAGAGGGGATGCCACGATGTCTCCAACTGTCGGGCAAGGCCTGGACTGGGCGATGAAGATCGCGCCCCCGACTACTGGAAAGTTTTTCAACGCACTGTCATAGGTCAAAGACAACTAAGTAGTTGAAGTGTCTGCTTTGTAACGGGGTAAGTGCTTCCGGAGGAGCAGATCCATGCATCATCAATCGAAGCGACTAGACTACTACCTTATTCAGTCGGACAAGGCAAGTCCGTTATGATATATGCAGTTTTAGTCCCGCAAGGCACTCGCTTCAGGAGAGACATTATTCATCGGACATGCCGACACTATTGCTTGACGTCTGGGGCGCGGCGCTGCAGATCTCTGTGCTTTATCACGACCGTCCCGAGTTTCCGTCAAAGACTGTGCACACCCACACACTAGACACGGCGGCGGGTGACACCGCCTCATGTGCACTCGGCGCTAAAAAGAAAAAAAATTCTTTGGTGCCAGAGTCTCGGGGTTTGAAGGCGCCCATGCTTGCTGTCATAGGCTTGTGAACGGGGCAAATCGCATCCCTAGCCCATGGGCTTAGCCACATGGACTATCCCAAAGCAGGTTGCAATTCACCCACTTAGCTCGGGCCCATCGTGTGCCCCAGCCACATTCTCATCCGGCGTCAGGCACACGGGGTCCATCTCGGGGACCGTCAGGACGGTCCTGTTTTTTTTTTCTTCTGTTTTGTTTTCCTTTCAATGGACTCGGTATGGTATAGTAAATAGCTGCATGCAGGTTGACATGCCGAGTCATGTTTGTGGGTATCGGAGTGCTGAGTTGCGGTCCTGTCGAGCCCTAATGGGCACAATGCGCTAATCATTGCCGCTCATTCTCATGCGGGGGGTAGCCGTTCTACGTAGTACTGGGTGGTGGTCAACCCCTCAGGTCTTTCCGATCTCGCTCTGCCACCTGGAGGAGGCAGGTACCTACCTACACGATGCATAGAGAGAATAAGGCATAATAGGAAGACATGATAGGCAGCTCATGATGAATGCATGTGATGTACCAATCCCGTATCTTCATTGCGCATCGTGATTGACCGAAAATGCATCACCCTAAGCAGGGGTGCGCAAATCAGAGAGGAATAATGGAAAAATGGCTGTCTCGGAACAAACGCGGAGCATCCAATGACCGCCAAAAGTAAGGACCCTCCCTAACCGTAGTAGCGGAACAGAAGTGCGAGCCAGAATGGGGGCCACTATCTCTGCTGGAGTGGGTGGGAAGCAGTCGTCGACTCAAGGGTCCGGACCTGGAAAAAATTTCTGAATTGCTTCCTCGCGCCTATGTCGCAGGACCTCCTGAATCCGGAGAAGGCTTCCGACCGACTGTAGAAGGAGAGAACTAAAACTCGAACTAAGACAACACAAGTCTGTGGTGGGGATTAAGCAGTATGATGGATTGCATCGCTCAGACTGCCAGGCCTGTAGTCGACCACTTCAGGAAGACATGCCCGGTCGGAACCTAATCTGGCGAATGCCCCGAGCGACTATTAAGTCAGTGCATTTGATCAGCGACTGACCCAAGATCTTGTCCCGCGGGATCTGGTTTAGTGTCGATTCAAATTGATTATTACCCGGATCTCCGAGTGAGCGAGTGTCTTTGCGCTCAAATTTGAGCCAGTTCTGGTCTTGCCGGATACGCGGTATCTACAGTTTGGTATGGTAACCATGCATCCATCCGTGGATTCACTGTGATCGACAACAAAGTCCCCAAGGGTATGGTGCAACCGTCAAGTGGCTGCCATGTCCGTGGATGATCATGGGTCGCAGGGATCGGTCCCTCCTCTGCATGACTCCAAGCAGAATCCGGAAGGACCTGATGAAAGTAGTATGTAGATGACATCCGCCCAGATAGGTAGTCAGTTGTGATGTCCAACAGCATCCATTCCCCTCTCTATCCAAGGCAGTCCAACCCCTCTTCCGTGTAACCTCGAGTGAAGCAGGTGAAAAACCGAGTAGCTATTCACCAAGTTGATTGGCTCCTTCAGCCGGATAAGTGAGTAATAATAAAACCTTGATTAGCTTCCAGGTGCAACTTGTCTGCATGGCGAGTGTTACATGGGTTTCGCGTGTGCAGGTTACACCCCAAGACAAACAATGATCAATCAACCACTCACATCTGGGTAAACTTTCCGTGACTGCGAGGGGAAGTAACACGTCGTGTCTCTCTTTCTCTCTCTCTCTGCCCGACCTCCCAAGCCAGGGACTCGATTTTCGACATATCCTGACTGGGTAACACCGAGAGGAAGCTAGTTGTCAGACGATGACCAGGTTCGTCGACACTGATCGGCACAAGTTTGCTAGGATGAGAGGGGGTCAGTGAGGAGTTATTGGCTTATGTCTGGTCTGTGCATACGACTCCTGCTGGGTGTTTGGACGACATGAGTGAATCGCGGGGTCTTCTGCCATGCATGAAGAGCGATGGTCGCCGAAAGGATCCCGAGTACAAGGCCATTCTCTCGTCCTCTCACCCCCCTCCGCCCCCTTGTCTGGCACCGATGGCTTACTGAGCGGCTTGCAGATATCGACCTTAGCTGCAGAAAGTGCGAAGCCATGTAAGCCATCCCAGATCGACATGACACCAGTCTCGTCGAAGGAACAGAGCGATCGGAAGGATGCTATGGATATTAGCAGACGGCAATGGCGGTACATCCTAAGAATTCATGATTCGTGACAGCTCCACTGGCGACAGCAGAGACAGGGTCAGGGACAGACCAGCAGGAAGTTGACCCGACAACTTGTCACAAGGAGGGGTAGCCATACCCACAGCCAGCAGAATCACGATCCAGAACCCAACTTGAAGTTCCTTTCTCTGAATATTGTTTTTGTTCGTAATTTCCAGGATCGACGCAGGGGGAATCCGTGTGTCAGCCAGCGTGTGGAATCCACGTACTGCCTCAAGCGTGACCCAACTCCTGATTAGTTTCAGTCTATAGACCTGGAGGTTAAGTCAGTGACAGGTTGCATAAATCCCAGGATAACTCGTATCGGAGGGCGGATATCCGATTAGTGCCCCCCTGGGACAGGAAATATGGAGGGAGAGCAAGTGCGTAATGTGGAGAGAGTCAGTCATCCAAAGGAAGGTCTGGGCCAGACAGCCAGACCACCCATCTCCTCCATCCTCCCCGACCCAAAAAACACACACCCAGAAGATGGAGTGGAGCAAAAATCCATCCAAAGTACAAAGTACCAAACTAACTTAGTCCTCTGTTCATTAATTAATCAGGCACCTCATGTCAACTTCAATCCCGACACAAAATACTACATCGTAAGACCTCCACGTACCTAACCTTCCCAAAGCGGTATATAGTCGTGCCAATCAGCAAGAAGAATCTCGCTTATGCATTTAGCACTTAAGTAATTAATTACCAAGTTAGGTATCTAGTATTATTTAGTAAATTCCCAACAAATCTGTTAGCTGTCAATCATAATTCCTAAACGATGCAGGTTAATATATTCAAGCAATATAGATTGATTAAGTGGCCCATCCAAGGTGCACCATTAGGGTCGTGAATTCGCCATGCCAAGTACTACGCTAATTTCTTTCCCCGGCCTCCCCGGGACCGTAGTACGGGCACTAGATCTACTAGTTCGCATGCCGAGAAGCTACTTACTTACCTTTTCCCCCCTTGGACTGGGGCACTGGAGATTGGTCGTGGATTTCCGTTGGTCCTTCCTTTATGGCCCCCAGGATAGGGGGGGGGTTGACTGGTGAGGGGATGTAGACTAAGTTCTAATGGACGGAGGGAAGTCGTCAGGGGAACGTGAAGTACTACTATACTATCTGTCTATCTACCTATCTATCTGATTAGTCAGGTCTGGATGATAGGTGAATAGTCACCACCTTACTCAGTATTACTGAGTCATTTAATATACCGGGGTCTTCCCGTGCGAGCAAGGGTCAGGGGTGATTTGGAATAACTAGCAGGTAGGCCGACATACCCCCAGAAAATACTCGTTTATTTAATCTATTTAGCTTGATTGACATACATTGTTGCCGACAAGACTATCCACAACACCCGGGCGCTTATCAATCCGTGGGTGTGCGGAGAAGTAGGAAGAAAAAGAGAGAAGGAAAAACAGCTGAGTAAATCAGGACAGACCCGTTATCATTCCTACTCCCCAAGAAAATCAATAGAGTAAAACTAGTAGCTGGTAGCTTCCCAACGGCTTGATAAACAGGAGTGCTGCAAGCGCTTACTTCTGGTTCGTAAGATACCCACGCGAGTGTCCGATGCTCGGGACGGGAAAAAAGAAGAGAAAAGGAAAAAGAAAAGAAAACCAGGTAAGAGTAATAATTCCGGTGATGGCTTCACCATCCCTGGTCATCCCCCAAAATAGCAGTCCTATGGAAGCATCGAATTTGTTTCAAGTTGGTTTCATGGGCGGCAAGAATGTTGTTCTGGAAGCCTTTTTCCTGATCTCCTACTGGCGACCGCAGGCAAAGACAGTGCCAGGGGTTAGAATCCCAGCGCTTATGTTTGGGCGAATGCAAGCGCCAGCACACAAAGTAGTGCATGCAGCTAAGCAGGACTAGTCCCAACAACATAAAAATATCCACAAAGCGCTGACATTGCTCGACAGTTGCTAATCAATTAGCTGCTGTCTATCTATAGTCTAGTAATGTCTAGCATCAGACAGTCGGGCGCTTGTTTGGAACTGCGACAGAATACCCTGGGTTTCTTAGTGCGCCGCCACGAGACGAGGCCATGGAAGATATTAATGGAATCCTTTGTGTTACTTACTTTACTTGACCAAGCACGATGGCGGGCGAGGGATGCTTCCTTGCATCCCACGCAACGCCGAGGTAATTTAGACATTCGTAAAATTTGGGGCCAAAATTCTAGCCATCCCATAGTTAATCCACAGTAATGGTCCATCAGTTATCTGTCGTCGCGACAACAACGATGGGGCGCCCCCTGGAAAAATTGGCACCTGCCAGCTGGGACCCGACACAAACTGACATGCGAAACAGTCTCTCTGAAAAGTGGGGTGCAGTGGAGACTCGGCCACGATCCGTCGGAACGCCATGATGGATGTGTCACTTCCGTATCCAAAGTGTACTATACCAGCCAGAATGCGTCCAGGATGATTCTCATCAAGAGAATCGGCTTCTAAACTTAGTGCTGCAATTGATGAAAAGATCCGAGACTTCTTGCGTACCTTACAGGCGCACTGTGTTGTTTCTAATTCTGTATGCCTGCAGCAGCATCCGGAGATATCGGATGCTGTGGATAAGATAGTGGTCTAGTAGTACTGAGTGTTAGCCGTGTTGGTCCTATTGTGCTTCGTGATTGGTGTGGCTCATGTGGGCGCTTAAGACACTTTACTTGACGGGGAGCGTCCCATCCTAAGAATAGCCCACTCCAGGTCTTTTCACCACCAAATAATGTGGTCAGGTTGATATCTTTCATTTAGTGGCCGGCCGATCATTTCCTCGATGAGTCGGATACCAATCATTTCCCCTTGGCGATAGAAGAAATTTCCCTTTCGTACTTGTGTGTTTTGGGTATGAAACATGGAAGCAGGGATTTAAGTATTTCCTCCGCTGAGTTGACATTCTGGGCGCACCCGAAATAAGGCTTAGCGAACCCCTCATTGTCAATCCTTGGGAATGTCTGGGATTACCTGTCATTTTAAGTTTCTGATGATCAGGGATGCTCCTTGAATGACAGTTTGGCACGAAAATGTTCCAGGCTGTTTTCGCCGACTACTTGTGCTGGTACAGTTATTTTGAGCTAGCTGCAAGATACTGAAATAAGAAATAAGCCGTTGGTGTCAGCAAGACTGAAAAAAGAAAAAAAAGAAAAAAAGAAAAAGCGTGGGCGATGGCCCTTCCCTGCCGCACCGAGAGAGCGTCTCCAGAATAAGGGACCGTCAGCATGGTAAAGTTTTGAAATCTCATCTGGATCAATTAAGTTACACGCATCAGCATATTTACGTGGTCTGCCACGTGCGGATACTTTGGGTGGGATTCGGGTGTCGTATTACCATCGTGTACGGAAAGGCTCAGTACGTGAAGCCCCTGAGTGCACGTCCATGTCAGCTTCATTGAAATTCCTGAGTAAAGCGGGATTACTTGTCATCTGTCGACGCCCCAAAAGAAATGGAGCTCGCTTCTCTGTTTCAAGCAAATGGTGTCTCTTATCACACATAAGGTCATATAATAAGTTGTGGGTCAGTTCAGATTATTAGGATTTTGGAGGCACACAACCGGAGTAAGATTCCCTACCCATATTATTACTGTAGGGAATTGATAGAGCCCAGACCAGTAGTGCATGCTAGTACCCAAGGTTAGGTAGAAGTCACAGGATTTTGGAACATCTAGAATACCCTGTCAGCACACCAGTGAAACGAAGCCACGATGTTGGGACGTCCAGAAAAGTGAGGGGTGGAAGAGAAAGGAGGAAAAGGAAGCAAAACATGCCCCACCAGAGAGGCATCTGTCGCTGTGCAACAATATTGGGGCTGGTTATCAACACATTCTAGAACTCCGTGACGTGGTGCACTGTGTTACTTCATATTATCGTAGTGGAATAGTTTTTACCGCGACCAGCCACGGAGCTGATCCGTCGCACATAGATGAGCCAAACTTAGCAACATTGATCCGGGAACCTCGTCGCCAAACATTTTCGGCTATCGGTCATTTCTACCATGTGCGACGACATTCTGACCAAGACGAGACAACATGTGGATAACCTATGACATAGGGAGAGAGCCACATTACAGGATGGATGCCACAGCGCGACCCGAGGGAGCGGTGAAAAAGAGGAGCAAAGTGCTGCGCCTCACTTCGATCAGTCCTCATCGCGGCATTAGCGCACGGGGATCTTCCAATGGAAAGTGCGGTAAGATCCGCCCGGTGACACACGATGGAAAAGTATTAACTATTAAGATGTGGCTCAACAAAACATGTGGCGCTAAGGTCGGGTCGGGAACTCCGTCCTCACCGACTTAGCGTCTCTTCTTTTTGCGCCCCCCTTCGGAGAAGAGCGTCGGGTGTGTGCGTTCGTCACTGGTTTTCAAATTCTTCGAACCCAACCGCTTGCATTCTACATCTGCATACTGCGCCAAACCCGCTTCTGTGGCTTGATGACAAGGGGGATAAAGTCCATTGCCTTGTAGATTGTCAAGTTCGAAGCGTTTTGCAGACCAAGTGTCCCCTAGGCCCACAATATCTTGTCATTTCGTGTAGATGGCCTCCTCTGTGAAGGACAATCAAAAATGGGAGGGGCTTATTCAAGGGACTTTTCACTATAAAGTAGTAGTAATAATAGCCACAGATCGGTTGTTTCTTTGTCCTTTGTTAGTCCTGTCATACTCATGTATTGTGATCGTACGGAAGTATGGGAGGGTATGTAACAACACTACTCAGCCTTGCATGAGCCACAGTGGACCCACTCAACCTGGCAGCCACGATGTCATTTTTCTCATGTTTGACTTGCGTTCCATACCGGTTTGATTGAAATGGGAAGAATGAAGCGACAGCTTCGTGGGACTAAGCCAAGGCATGTCATGATCCTTTTGACAGCCATGCTCTCCTACGGTGAACGTGCGATGGACCGTCGTGTGCCCCCCAACGTGTTCGGCGTATTTGAGGACGGCACTATTGAAATCTATAATATTCCACATTATAGCAAAGTCGTAGATTGCCCGCCCACACACATTCTCTCTTTCTCTCTCGAGTGGAGGGTGAAAAAAATGTGCGGCTCTGTCTATATCGAAAACCCTAGTCCCGTGTTCGTCCAGTTTGGGCAATATGATTGTCCTCGCCCGACGCCCTAAATGAGAATCGTCTTCCCGTCTGGGACAATCTCGGAAGTCTGATTGGATCGAAGAGGGTCGTCGGTCCATGACGCTTCATTTGCCCGTCGTGAGTTACTGACCAATCGTTCCGATCGCTGGAAAATGCACGTTTCTGAAAGGGGTGTTGTTAGGGAGTGGAGCTGAGCTAAGATCGTCAAAAGGACCCATGAGGTCGGCGACTTGAGCGATGGGTGTTCGGAACTGGCGGCCACGGCCCAGATCCAGTTGCTTAGTTTGCTGCTAGTAAGAGTCCTCCACGTCCCTCCTGGATTGAGAACGATCTGAACCACATTGATGGGACGAAGGAAGCGTCCCGCCATGGGCATTTTTTTTCGTTTTTTTTCTTTTTTTTTTTTTTTTTTTTTTTTCACAGCCTGAGGAAAAGAATGACAGATCGACCACTGACGGTAGAATCGATTACCCTTAAACGTTCAAAACGTCTGTTTCCTCTGCGGTGTGTGTTAAGTCAATGACACATTCGCTCGTTTGGATTTCTCCTTGAGGATTCGACTAGATACTAAATGGTTGGACGCGCACTACTAAGCGGATAGGTCACCAAGCACTAAAAGTTGCCCAGTCCGTATCCCCGTGATGGTGTAGCCACTAGCCTATAAAACATAGCAATTATCCGCTCGCAGGAGGTCACATCGTCTAGTGAAAGACATTGAGGAGGGGGGAAAGAAAAATTTTTTGCCACCATCTTATCAGGAACAATGGCCGTGCCATGATTAGCAGGAATGCGGAGGAAGGGAAATAAACAAATATCCAACCGCTAAAACTGCTACGTAACCGACAAGGTTTGGTAGATAGTCAAATGGGCTACCGACAAATTAATGCCAAGTTTTCAACCGAGGATGGACGTATGCCACTACGGACTTGCCGATGACACCTGCGGATACGAATGTCAGGAATGCACGGGGTACGGCGACCCCGTAGTAGGCATCCAGGTCTCCAGATCATTATTTCCTAGTATCGTCCTTAGCTTATATTATTCACTTTTAATTTATTACGATCGATCGCGTAGATACTTGGGTTCTAGACACATTCGAAGGGACGTGTTTCATAAATGACTACGACTTATTCAGGAGTAATGTGGTACTTGGTACGATACGGGCTCGCGAATTCCCCAGTTCGACAGTACCTGACATGCAAGTGGTGCGAAAGACGAAACCACACAGAGGCATGGATAAGAAGTATCCAATTAAAAATCCAAGAGACGATGAATGAAATAGAACAAACTCAAAAAGGAAAAACGGGAGGAGGGGATGCACGGAATTTCGGAAAAGAGCGACTCGATTAAGATTCTGATAGGGCCCAAATTCCAAGGGCGATTGTATGAAATGCTTGCTAGAGGTTAGTAGTTGTGGAGGCTTTGACAAAAGTTTGGGTGGCCGTGGAGTGGATCGCAGATGGGGTTCCCTTATTACCATTTTAGGTAATCATCGGGGAGGACCTCTTGGGTATCGAGCATCTCCGAATAATACTGTATTATTTGGGGTTGTAACGATTACTCCCTACGAGTGTAAGTAGATAAGCACATGCACAATCTGATCAGAAGATTGGTGACTGATTCAGGAAAGAGGGCAAGAAGAAGAAAAATAATGCATTGAACGGACGAATAACTGTTTACAGTATCGTGTAGAGGAAATCGAATGGAAACAACCAAACACAATAATCGACAGATTATTTTCTGATAGAGGATAAGGGAAGAAAAAGTATTGAAGGATAAAAATGAGCATATGAATCTATCCTTACGATATTATTCGTGAGCAGATCACTTTAAAATGAAAATGACCTAAAGAAAATAAAGAAAAAGGGGAAATAAAATGAGAAAGAAGAAGAAAATCAAAATAGAATAAGGAAAAAGAAAAAGTAGAAAAAAAAAAATCCCAAGCAACAGAAAGTTATCCTGCAAGTGAACCCTCCGGCT
This sequence comes from Aspergillus neoniger CBS 115656, assembly GCF_003184625.1. Classification (NCBI taxonomy): domain Eukaryota; kingdom Fungi; phylum Ascomycota; class Eurotiomycetes; order Eurotiales; family Aspergillaceae; genus Aspergillus; species Aspergillus neoniger. The sequence goes on along the minus strand of NW_020291140.1, from coordinate 608,051 downwards.
GGCAGTGCAGGAAGGATGATGCATGATGGCTAGTGGTAATACTTATTTTCGTACACTGACTTGACCCGACTAGCAGTACGGCGTATCGAGGTGCTAATAATACCACATACCTGACCTACTCCTACCACTTGGTTTAGGCCCGGTTCACTGCCTGCCCCTGCTCGCCCGGCATCTCCACCTTTGCAGTTCTACTTTGCCTACTAGCAGCGTTACCCCTGTTCCTTTTTTTTTTTACCCTTTTCTTTTCTTTTCTTTTTATTTTCCAATTTTATTTTAATTCTTTTCTTTTTTTTCAGTCCTCCACTCTAGTTAGTTAGTGGTTAGTTAGTGGTCCTTCCCTCCCCACCACCCACCACCCACTAACCATCATCATCATCATCACCACCACCACCATCATCATCGGCATCACTCACACCCACACCCACAACCCACCCCAGTCCGTTTGGAACCGCGCTAAACACTAGGCTCTACTGCTCCCCTGTCGCGATGGTGCACGCAAACCCCCCGCCCCAGTACTATCTAGTCGGGCGATGGGCTCGACTCTTACTTTTTAGTGTGGTTTTTCCTTAGTTCGTCCGTAGTTGGTCAATCCCAGTCCAGTCCACTGAATATCCACTCCGTAAAGTCCTACACTGCGCGACTCATAGGGCCAGCAATCATATAACATTTATCTATGCTTTTACTCCCTCCCTCCCCCCTCCATCTGATCTTCCTCTTCCATCCTCATTCCGCATTCCTCTTTCTCCCTCACATCCGGGTCGGACCTTGGTGAAGCTGTCAGCGAGACAACTCTCCCATTACCATTACAAAAAGGGAATCGTTACCTACTTTGTTCCTCCTCTTCTACCTCCTCTGCAGTGCCCTCTCCTTCTTCCTCAAAGCAGTGTCCCACCTACCTTCTTTTATTTTTACCTTTCCAAAGACCCCATTGCTTCGCACCTCATCATCCATCTTCTGCTGCTTGCGGTGTTAAACTTTTGCTGCCTCTTCTGCCTCCTCAGCGCCCCAAGATTCGGATCTGCAAGTGACAACACACTTCGTCGCCTTGCAGTTGGTACATCCAAACCCCGAGCTTTAGACACGTTTTTCGAAAGCTCCCTCTTTTGACCTCTTTGGAAAATTCCCCGAACCTCGTTTGGAGCTTGCTCGTCTCGTCACTACTAGGCTCCCGCTAAATACCAAGACTATCAAGCCATAGTAGGTTCCCCGAGCGGGCCGTTCCCAATCTTTGAACTCAATAACATTCTCTCCCAAGCCCTCGGGTCCAGGGGAGTCTTGCCGGACATTAATTCCATGCCATTGATTGAGACATCAGATTGCTAACGCTCATCATCTTGCAGATCGGTTGCATCCCTCCTCTTCTTCTACATTAACCCTCGCATCCTCCCACCTGGAAGCCAAGGAACGAACCAACCACTGCACGGAGCGTGGGCATGCAATCTCACGCAGACAACTCCGACTTCGTACTATTCCCTACCCACTTCACCGGTGACAACAAAATGCTGGCTTTGGATTCGTCCAGACAGCAGCAGCATCCCCCATACTTCCAGTCCTACCCCATGGATCCTAGCACCTTTATCGATCCTCTTGCCTTCCATGTGGACGATCTAGGTTTCAGCCAGACCCACGACCCATCCGGTGTACCGCAGTCCTCCAACTACGGTACGCCGCCTGTCTACTCGGAGTCTTACTCGGACCCCAATAAAGCTGCCGGATTTCCACCCATGCCCGCCACTCCCCCGTCCCTGCCTTATACTTCTGACCACTTCATTCCTGGACTTTCTACTGCGTCTGGTCCCTCGGTTGCAAGCGCCTCCTCCTCCGCCATCGGATCGCCCAGTACGGGTTCTGCGCATGTCATCTCGGAAGACTGGGTCCAGACAACGAATGGCTTGGGGCTTCCCACTGCGGTCATGAGTGACTTATTCCCCAATGAGTATTTCGGCAACACACTGGACTCGGAGGGTTTCTATCAGCAAAAATGCCCAGAAAGCTTTGTTGGTGGGTTACAAGGTCCGATACACTGTCCTCCGGCCCCTGCTGACCACTAGATTACCTCAGACCCGTCTGTTATCCAGCCAATGCTACAGCAACATCCCATCCACCCACCCACCATCTCATTCCCGGAACAGCCTGATTATGTGGTATCGCAAAGCGCGTTCCTTCCCCAGTCCCCTGACCCTTCCCACCTCCATCCTTCGGAGAGCTACGGTGCGAACCAACCGTTCGCACAGCACCCCAATGTTGTGCCGACCTCTTCCCCTTCCATGGCTCCTGCCCTTCCCCAGTCACGACCACCTTCCTCCTATGACCGGAGGTCATCAGTTTCGTCGGTTCAGTCCCAGCGCTCTCATCCGAGCCCGGCTGCCAGTATCGCAGAGTCCGACGATGACACCAAGGAAAAGGGCCGATGCCCTTTCCCGGAGTGCAGACGTGTTTTCAAGGACCTCAAGGCTCATATTTTGACACACCAGTCAGAGAGGCCCGAAAAATGCCCCATCGTCACCTGCGAATACCATATCAAGGGGTTCGCACGCAAGTATGACAAGAACCGCCATACTCTTACTCACTACAAAGGAACGATGGTTTGCGGTTTTTGCCCGGGGTCTGGGTCACCCGCGGAAAAGAGCTTTAACAGGGCGGACGTCTTCAAGCGCCACTTGACATCCGTGCATGGCGTCGAACAGACACCACCCAACTGCCGGAAGAGGAGCCCAGCTGCAGCGGCAAGCAAGGGAGCATCTAACTACAGCCCCGATGCGACCGGCAAGTGCTCAACTTGCTCCGTTACGTTCAGCAACGCCCAGGACTTCTACGAGCATCTGGACGACTGTGTGCTTCGGGTTGTCCAACAGGAAGAGCCCAGCGAAGCCATCAACCAGAAGCTGCTTTCCGAAGTTGATGCGGATGAGGAGGTGCAAAAGACGATGGAGAAACACAACTTGAACGACACGGCTGGCACCGTCGACATATACAATGACGAATATGATGATGACGATGATGACGCTTACGAATATTCGAACCTGCGCTCGGGCAAAGGCTCCCTGAAGAGCACCAAGGGATCAGGGGCGGTGGCCCGTCCTATTCTGGGCGTCAACAACGCTGTCACGAAGGGTTCGTCCAATGCCAATGCTAAGATGCGTGCAACTACATCCAAGCGACGAAACAACCGCGATCGTTACCCCCAGTCCTGGGGTTGCCCTAGCAGCAGCATCAAAACGAAGAAGCGTGTCCTCTGTGTCTTTGATGGACAGCGCCGTCTGTGGAAGGACGAGATGATGCTCGACAATGAGTTCGAAGTCCGCGTCAAGCTTCCGGGTGGTGCAGGGGATGGCACTAACCGCGAGGCTTACGTGACTGACTTGGATGTCGAGACACTGAAGCGTGCGGAGGGTGTTCTCAGTGCCAATGACGAAGAACGCGGCCCTTGGGTCGACAATCAGTCCACCCAGCTCATTGGACAACCGGCTGTTTTGCTGCCTGATACGTACCGGCCGCATGACGCTGAGTCCATGGATATGACCTACTAAGCCCGGAGGAAGACAGGACTCCATTTCCATCCATTCCCCCTCTTTTGTTCGATTCTGACTGTCATATTTTGCATATTGTGGGTTTTGCATCTGTGGCATGACGAGAGCGATTTTTTTTGTGTTCGACCAGTTTTATCTTGATACCACCACTCTGCAGATCTTTCTTGTTCTATTGATGGGCACCCATGGAGGCTGCGCCCGTGGTCCTGTAATAATATCCCCTATGTTTACTTCTGGTTTTGGTTATGGATTGGGCGTTTGGGAAACTAAAACGAGACTATCTTGGAATGCAGGCCATATCCTACTTTAAATTGGGAAGGTATATTCTTCAGAATGTAAGATTCGCAATTGAGCAAGCATATATATCGTTGCCTCTATTTGAACAGCGTGAACAAGGTTTCAGCAGTAGATCTATCTATCTATCCGTAGTCGGGCCGGCCAGCGATCGGAGTCTTCTGCCCGCCTTTTGCCCCACACTTTCCCCTTCCCGCGGATGTCGCATGGCAGATTGCCTTCCTGATCAACAACCCAGATCACACACACACGCCCTCGCAAGATGCAGTTGGGTCTCTCCGAAAGCCTGTCTTCCCTGGTAAGCAGGCGATTTGTCGCTGCCAGGGATGCCGGTCACTTAATCTTCTCTTCGACGCATCTTGCGACCGTCCACACATCAAGCATACCGGTAACTAAGCCACCCCCATCCATCCCCGCACCACACACACACACACATACACATACGTTCTCTCAGTCACTGTCCGTTCTACTGTCTCCGACTCCAGCTTACTGACTTTTCTCTCTTGTGCTGTCTAGTATCAAGTTCGCTATTGCCCGGCTCTTGCGAAGAAACCCACAGGCGCCCCTAAGCCTGACAAGGCCCCCAGTGGCCCGAAACCCGATCCCTTCCAAGATCCGTCTCCCGACCTTCTCCTCGCTCAGATCCCCCGTGAGAACCCGTCACACGTGCTGGTCTTGAACAAATTCCCTGTAATACCGAATCACTTTATTCTTGCTACGAAGGCGTGGCAGTCGCAGACAGACCTCCTCGACAAGGAAGACCTGGAAGCCGCATATGCCTGTATCAAAGCATGGGCCGAGGGAAGTCAGCCGGAGGGCCAAGGGAGCAAGAAACTCTTTGCCTTCTTCAATTCTGGTGACGAGAGCGGTGCAAGTCAACCTCACAGACATCTACAGTTTCTTCCCGTCGAAGCCATGGCACAAGGTGACTCTGAAAACTGGCAGCCCCTGATTGACGCCGTGGCCCGGCAGCCTACATCCAGCGGGACTGGTTACCAACATTTGGCTCAGGTGCCTTTTGCGCATTTTGCTCGTCCCTTGCCACCAAACCCCTCTAGTGAGACTCTCCATCAGATCTACCTGTCTTTGTACAGAGCGGCAGTAGCAACGGCAAAGGGAGGCCTCAGTGACGCCGGCCAAGTCACTGGTCCTGCTGCCATTAGTTACAATCTTGCTATGACCGAGACAACCATGATGATCTGCCCGAGGCGGAGTGAAAGTGCCCGGATTCTGGTTGACTCGACAGCAGCTGTAGATGTCGCCGAGGCGGGCGTTGTCGCACTTAATGGCACAGTCCTTGCTGGTACCCTGATGGTCAAGGCCGAGGCCGAATGGGACGAGTTGCGTCGGAACCCTACTTCGCTACATAATGTGCTTGCAGCTATTGGATATCCTCAGCCAGATGCGCGGGAAGTTTCTTTGTTGTAGATCGATATGAGCAGTGATATGACTTGATTAGATATTTTGCATGATAGGTATATTGAATAGAAGTAATTGAGCGTCTTTGCGGCAGACTTGTAGCAGGACTACGCATAGCAATATGCAATCCTCGGTCTGTATGGTTTCATATTCAGGAGTGTTGAACGGCCATCGAACAAGAGAGTCTTAGTAGGAGCTGCTACTTAGCTGAGTCCGAGTAAGCTCAAGGGTAGACAATCCGCCACGGACGCATCAGCTTACACTTACAGACCAACTACTACTAGTACTTAACAGAGAAGTCTTGGATAGAAAGAAGCTAATCACGTGGCGAGGCAGTAGCTGGAAGTTGCGATGGCAGCTTCTCTATTAGTCTCCTGCCAATTTCCTCCTGGATTCCGTTGACAACCCCCAAACCGATCATGATTGTATGCTCAATCCACAACACTCCTAGTAGTTCTATCGGACCAAGTGAATTCTATCTGACTGAGAGAATAGACAACGATAATGGAGACAACACAACTGGCCCTTTACTATCCCCGATTCTGCTTCGATATCGCCCTCCCCACTCTTCATTTGTTCACTGATCGCTCCCTCACAATAGGTGAGTCTTTCTTGATTGCAAGTCCATTTGACACTGAAAAGGCTCTCAACCGACGGAGTTTATTAGGAATCTTTGGCAACCCATTATAACTCTCCCCACTCCAATCAACCTTACATCTTCACGCCATGGACTTCGCACCACTTCTTTTTGCAGGTAGCATTTCCAAAATGATAGGTTCCTCCATGGGCTCTGATATACTGAGCCACCCTCTTCCATGAAACCTTTGGCAATTGATTGTCAATGCGAGCCCAGCAGAAGGAGTAACGGCTTTTGTCATGGCCCGTGGTTTCTGACAACACGTTAACCGCCTCACAGAGAAGACGAATCTACCGTGAATCAGTACCAGCTTCATGCACACCTAGGAGGATAAACAAAAGTAACCGGGATAGGTGACTTACGTCGTTTTGGTGCCATTGTGGCTTCCTCACGCGTTGCTCTTTAGACTTTGTCAACGTGCGGAATCTGCCACGAAGAGTCGACTCGGCCTCCTTGAACCCGCCAATCCTTTTGATATCTTTATATGACAACCCACGGAGCTTGCAGTCAATTAAGAATGCGTTTCTCTTGTCACGGAGGCACGTAAGTGGCCTGCCAAGTAGTTTCCCCTGGTTAACGTGGCTTATGTCACTGGAACTCGGTAGCGACCAAGGCTCATTAAGTCTATACCGACCCTCATGGTGTTGGTAGGAACTGGTGATAGGGAAGGATTCATCACACCCTTGGTTGGCTGCACATCCACTTCCGATCGAAAGCATGGCTGGGCAATCAGCCCTTTGGGAGCCCCATGGGAGGAGTAGGGACTGGGAAGCGCTTGAACCGTCATTCACGAATGTGGACGGATCCAGATGAACGTTCGCTGCCGCAAGCTGAGCCAGTGCGCTGTTGATTTCTCCGTAAGATTGCGCCTCATTCGACAGGTTCCCTGCGTCCCATGTGGATAGACCAGAACTAGTGTCTTCATTGGATGAGTGCGATAGCTGATGAACCTGCGCAGCTAGCAAAGGAAGTGATGTCCTAGCTGCATCAAGAATACTATCTGCAGCTGGTGCTGGAATCTCAAGTGACGACTTTGGGGACTCAGATAGTGCTATTTCTTCCACGCTTGTCCACTCTCCTTCAAGAAGAGGCGCACTGTCCTGAGATATGCATTCATCGAGGATAGTTATGGGTGCCCTGAGTGGTGTTTCCCCCTCCGCCAGAAGGGATGGGACGGGCTCGCTGATCGCAAAATGATCATTCATATCATCGGCCTGGTGGTTTTTATCAGAAGCAGCATCGCTGGAATAAAGATTATCATCGGCGAATAATGTCTGTGGAACGCGTGGATGGGGATCAAGGATCTCGAACTGACAGCCATCCTCAACTTTAATGAAGTGCATTATCTCCTGCGGCTTGTTGTGATGAGTCTGCTCTTCAGATAGAAACTGAAGCCCGTGTGCTGCTGCTGCGGTTCTTCCGGGTTCGAAGACTGAATAACAGTTGGGAAAACAATAAGGGCACCCTATCTGAGGCAAGTCTCGCATTGTCATGTCGTTGCTCGTCATCTTGATGTAATGTGTATGCAGTTGCTCGTCGTTCTCCATGAGGTGATGTGTATGTTCGCGTTCAAGGTGTATCACAGAGAGCTCTGAGGTGGTGTCTTGCCAGGTAGAAGGCCTTCCATGGGAGAGTGACTCGCGGTTGTCTAGGAAGAAGAGATGGGAATGAAAGTCCAACGCAGTAAGGCTTTCCATACGGGCAACTGCCTTTCGGTCCCTTGAAGCGACCAGGACGCGCAGCATGGCTTTAAACAGAGACCAATATCTTCTTGCTCTCTTCACCGCTACTGTCCCCTATGCTCTGGATAGACGTTGGGCAAATACTATGCATTGGATCCTGGTGTCAGGTCATGCACGCTATCAGGCTACTAGGGCACCTGCAGGGACTGTTGTGGCTGCTCAGTACACCAAGATCTATATGGAGGGGTTTCACTTTCTCGGATGACTCACCAATAAGGGCTGAGTGTTGTTGACTCTGCGATTGTTTGATTTTCCAAATTGAGTTGCAAGGAACCAATGACCGAAGGTCTCAAGATCAGACGGGCTTTCCCTGAAGGCAACACGACTGAGCGGTGGAGGAAGTAATGGGCACAAGGCGCCTCTGACGGTGTGGTTCCCGCCTTCTCTGCAGTTGCTCGACGACCGAATGAGTGATGCTTCTTCTTGTCCGCCACAGATGGAATGGCAATGATGTCTCAGAAGTCTAGCCTCTTAGGCAACAGTTGCCATTCGAGAAGTAGCTGGACAGGGCTCATGGAACTCACGGTTCGCTCTATGAGAGGTGATGTCTTATCCAACTGAGGATGTAGAAGGCTGTCTCAGTTCCCAAGGTAACGACACAACACCGCGCTCGAGGACAAGAGAGATCTGACTCGAGAACACCGGAGCTTTTCAACATCAATATAAAGCCATATTGATGACCCTTTCACGCCCTCACGCATTAGGCCCCTGAATTACATGGCTACCATGTTCCGATATGGCTTGAACTGTTCGCATCGCCGTGAGCTTAACCCTTGTTCTTTCCAAGTTTATATCGGCCTGAACGCTAAAAAATAGCTGACCGAGGCACTATACCCTTTTCTGTTCAAAAAAGGCATGAGAATTACGGAACAAGATCAATTACGGCACATGGTTCGGTTTAACACAATCTCCCAAACTCCCATAACGATCAGTCAGACTCTACTTTTGCAGTTTGCCGCGCATAGTCCGAATGACGATCCTCGAAAGAAGAGCCATCTTCTGTGGCGCAGAAGATGAACTCTGGGAAAGGGGAACTCAAAGTTCTGGTGTTCAGACGAAGTTGAACTGGTGTGGTTGTTTTGCAGCAGTGGACGCCAATCGGGTAGCTACATAGGGCTTTGTTCGCACATCCGCTTTATCCTACCATCCTCAGGCGATGCGGTGGCTGCGACCTCATACCAAAGAATCCAGAACACTTATTACCTCCAGAAAATGGGACGTTTGGCCGGACGGTTCGGAAATCTCCCGTTCGGATCTGCAGGTGTGGTTTTCTCCGCCATTGGCTCGACTGACATGCTTTATCTGACTGCTTTCTTTTGCCCTAACAGCTGCGGACTTTTTAAACCCGCGCTACCGCACAAGCCGGAATCAAACTGCATATGCAGATCATTCCCATCATTCAGGTATCCACCAGAGCTCAGACAACTGCACGCTACCTAGGGCCTATGTATTCTGAAGATCAAAAGTGCCGCAGAAGCTGTTCCCATGAAGACCAATAACAAGGGAGCAAGTAGAAAGTTGGAAAGAGCAGCGTCCGTGTTGGTCCTGCAGGATAAGGTTTCCCGATTCACCGCTTGATTCCATCCAAATACATTGCACCCCAGCTTTCACCGGGTCCTGCCAGCCCCAAACGCTTCTGCATCCGTCATTGTGCAAATCAGACGTGCCCATATGTCATGGCGAAGCAGTGGGCGCAAATGTCGGTCGGAGATTAAGCTTAACCCGCTCTTCAAGCCAAACGTCGGATGGGTCTCCGGTTTGCTCCCTAGACCCCAGAGAAGTGAAGTCCGGCTTGAGAGGTCGACAGGATCTGCATGAGCCATTTCTTCCGGACATCCAACCTGGTGACAGGGTACTTCTGGAATTTACATCATACGGCACCTACACATAACATCTCATGGTACTTTCTGGCCTCACTTCCACCACTGTCGTCTCGCACAATGCAAGACAATGCAAACAATCCCTGATCAAGAACAAAAGAAAAAGCAAAGACAAACCACACTCAAACCCCCCTGATCCCTACCAGGATCAGAATTTCCTTCCCCGCACGATCGTTATTTCGCTCCGTGTGGCTCATTGCAGATCTATCATGTGCACTGTATGTTTGCACCTGCTGGAAATCCTATGTATAGTCTGTGTGGGTCTTCCCCCCGGACACCATCCCCAAGCATGTGCACATATACACGCGTACATGTATGTATGTATGTGTGCACGGGCTGCAAATGGGCTTTTTGTGACTTACCGGGGGTGGGGGATGGAATGGGGTGGTGACAGAACTAATTTCCTCTATAGACAGGGGAGCTTACTAGCCTGTCCAAGGTCAACACAAAGAAGAAGGGAAAGACAGAAAGTACTGACCTGGTCTGGCCTAGCCTGACGCACTGGATTTTTTGAGAGTTGCACACACCTTCCCTGCGGGAATCCCGGATGTTGGGTAGAAACGGTGACACCGTCGGGATGAGCATGTTTCACGAGTTTCACCACACCCTTTCCTTTTCGCTGAGAGACTAGACCAGTCCAGCACGGTCCACTCACCACGTATCCTTGAGGAACAAACCGGAAAAACAAAAAATAGAAGAAGAATATCATTAAGGAGACACAATGCGTGGGATGGTGGCGGTAGGGATCTGAGCGTCCCATTGATGATGACAATAATGAATTATTCTACGACCCGCTGCAAATTCCCGGGATGAGCATGCGTAAGACTAGCTCAGATTGACGAGCTTGAACCTGAAGAAATTCGGAGAAATAACAGAAAAAACTACAGTGGGGACTGTCGGTGCTAAGGAAGCAAGTAGGGGAGGAAGACGGCAGTAGTCTTTCTCTTATGTCTGTTCCCGCTGCAGCTGCCGTCGTTCCGGTTTGCTGACGACGGGCCTTCCTCCTGCTGCTGCTGCTGGCTTGCGGCAATGGCGTGTCTGTCTTCTTTGAAATCTTTTTTTCTAATTCACGTTCATTGCGTGAATCATGACTATAATCTGCTTGCAGTTTTGCTTTTTCCTGCTTTTTGCTGTTCATGTCCTCAGCAAACCCTGGCTGGTCGAGGCGTGAATGGAGGTATTCCTTCCTACTGGGAGCTCGGGAACTAATTTGTTATTTCCACATGTATGTATGCTAGAACCCTGCGCGGGTGTCGGTAGATGACAGTTCCATCCCTCAACAGCCAGGCCATCCATTGCCCTACGCAAAGTGGATAGATGGTTAGATCGTCGCAGGCCCCAGCTGGCCGCCATTTTTCCGGCCCTTGGCATAAGGATATGATTGTACAGGGGATGATGGTTCATGCAGGAATGATAGTAAGTAAAGAATGGGGTCCGCCAGGGTAATTTCAGGGTACTTCGCTTTCCTGCGTCCGTCCGCCGTAGCTCTGGTACCGGTCCAAAAGCCGGTCCATCAGCAGCACTGTGACTTTCGTCAGCAGATGGATCTAAGCATCCTTTCCATCCCCAATGCATGGCTAGTAGCTCACCCATGAACAATGTAAGAGTAAACGCATATAATATGGCGGGGGATGTCATGAAAGAATAGACGAGCGGAAAGTGACGAGAGAAACTCATTAGGCTTCCAAGGAGCATACCAAGGGACACGCGGGCCGCTGCGCTGATGCCCATACATCTGCGGAGCGTGTGGCGACGCGCTAATAAAACAAAAGCACCAAAGAACATCATGGAGAGTGACGCCACGGCAAAATAGTACACATAGACGAATTCTAGGAGGGCCATATACCCTCTCAGCAGCTGCTCACTACTCAAGCGGCCAGGATCAGGGTGGTTCGAAGGCATGATCCGCATGGTGGAGAACAGCGCCGCAGTTACATTCCCTACCAGGTCACTGAGCATGTCTCGGGCGATGGGGACTTGGCCCGTCCGACGGGAGGGACAAAGCGGGTGATTGGGGAGATCATCCAAGATCCGGGAGATTGTAACCTGTTCGTTTACGGCCCCTCGGCTATAGTCGATTTCCATATCAGCAATGGTGGCTCGAAGAATTTGGATGGCGTAGTCGGGTCTGGGCCGTGGGTCTTCACAAGCCCATAAAATGGTTTCCGCTAGGTACCGGAGTTTCAATGTGATATCCAGACTTAAGGCAAGGATCTGAGACCCTTCAAGGAGTAGAATGAGGACCACATGGAATGGGAAATGTAGCTGGGCCCATATTTGCTGAGAATACTTGCCCAGAACACGTCTGGGAGAAAGGTCGAAGTAAGCTTGCCACAAGAAGTACTGAGATTGACATATTAGGATTCCGATTAGAATAGAACTGAACAGTGGGTCAGTCAATCATCGGGGCCATACCACACTAGTTGTAACGCCTAGGATATGGACAAACGACCACTTCGTCCAGCCACCAGGGCCTACTGTCCGGTTGACGAGCCTAGTGACAGATATGACACCTTCACCGATTATGATCAGAGTTAGGAGGCCCATTCTTGTGTTGAGATGGGTATCTTGAAGTCCAATCCCAGGTGTGGCGCTTGAAGTTCCCATTACTACCCACATCTCGACCCCAAACAGAACAAACCAAACGGTCCAAATATAGGGGTTGACTCCTTCACGGGGACGGAAGGCATAATACATCTACAGCAAGTCAGTTTGACAAGGGTACGAGCTAACCGATGGTTGTCTGCCTTGGATAGCTTACCAGGAGGTAGGTCAAACTTGAGACAAATTGCATCCCGGCAATGATGGATACGCCCCGAGCTGCAGGTATCATACGCCGTCGAAGAAACACGGCGTTCACAGTGTATTGCAAGGCGAGTAAGAGCCGACTGCCACCGAGGATAAGGCTCAAGGACTGGAAGGCCCAGACATTTTCTGGCTGAACACGTGTGGTGAACCTTGAACCTGCCGATGCAAATCCAACCATAGCAGCCAATTGAATGGCCTTGCAGATTCTCTCGAAGATCGAGTCTCGCGCGAAACGGATATCAAATAGTGTGACTTGAAGCCAGGTAAACCAGATGATCCCGAGGAAGCCAATGTAGGCCCACAAAGCTGGCAGCATCAGTTTGTGATCAAACCATGTTAGTGAGCTGGTATACCTTCTACGTTGTTGATTTCATGTGTAGCTGTAAAGGTGGAGAGATTTGCAACGAAGAACAAGTCAAAGAATAGCTCGATGGGTGTTGCCTCGGATTGTTGACGGAGATGCGGAAGATCTCCATCCTTCTCGTCAATTGGCGACTCAATGAACGCAATGACACTACGCTGCCTATTGAAGTTAAGAAATCACTCAAGTACCATCTCGCCTAACCGAAAGTCCAACTTACTGCGTGGCTGCTCTGGCACGCCTATTTCTACTCAACGGTTGGTCAAACCAGGACTTGAAGGGTATTGGTATCATAGTGACGGGCCTTAGGGAAGCTAGACAACTAAACGATGGGTATCATGAAATATAAAGTAAGAACAGTCCTAGTCGGTGGTCGTCAAGAAATTGGCGCAGTCGATCGGTTTCGATACGAAGAGCAACTGGTGTTGTCTCGGAAAGAGCGATGGTGATGCTCTTGGACAGGGACTTCAAAGAGGCAGCCACCGCAGACCGTGCAGAAGGCGTCAATGAAGCATTTTTGAAGCATCAAGGCTCCTCATGCTCAGAGTTGTTTGCAGATGCTGTCACCGAATTTCCAAGACCCTCCAAGCCTCGCGAACTCGCCATTTCATCGGCTGTAGAGAGGTTCCCATCCGAGCCAGGAGTGATTCCAGCCTCCTGCTTAAGCTTCTCGTAATTATCTCCGGCTTCTTTGATCAAAGCCTGGATTTCCACTTCACGAACAGCTATGTCCGCCTTCTCTTTCCTCAGTTCCTCCATACGGTCGATCATCTGAGCCTTTGACTTCTCTAGGACCGCCAAGTTCATACGCAAACGCTCGAGTGAGTTCGACAGACGGGGTAACGAGGTCATCTTGGGCGGAGTGCGCGGACGGTCAATAGGATCTCTGCTCGCACCCATAGCAGCTCGTGCCTGACTGGCGTCGTACGCTGCTTTTTCCTCCAAGTCCGAATCATCCTCATCCGACAGACCTTCGGCATCATCAATAAGTTCACGCATTTCTTCCCGCTGTTTTCGCTTTTGCTCTTTCTCTGCTTTCCTCCCAAGGGATATACGTCCGTCCTCTACAAACTCCTCAAATCCTTCTGCGAAATCTTCATCGTCACGGACGAGCCTCGTATCCTCTCGCCGCGCCTGAAGATCCCAGTCGTCCTCTTCCATATCATCCTCAAGGGAAATGAAGTCTTTCTCGGTGGAAAGTGCCGCCTCTTCCTTCGCTAACCGGGCTCTCCGAGCTTTCTTTTCTCTAATCTCTGCTTCGCTGGGAATAGCAGCAGGAGTTGAAACCTTCATGACCTCACCAAACTTTGCAGCGACATCAATTGTCTTCTCTGATTCATCCTCAGCTGCGGGCTTCGGCGTAGAGGGTGTCGAGTTTCGGAGCTCTTTTAGATATTCGTCATTGTAACTCGGCCTATCCTGCTCAGGCCCTACCCGGAGGGGAATCTGACCACCTGCACCCGACGGTGTCAAGGATCGCTGAAATGCGCTCTTCTCTATAGCCCGTTTCGCGAGCCCAGGTCGTTTGGGAATGACAACTTCGCTTTCCTGGTCGTCATCGTCGGCCATCGAGGTACTGCCGGGGCCGAACGAAAGGCGCATCTTCGACTTTTGCTTCGTTTTCGAAGTCGGAGGACGTTTGACAACAGGTCCAGAGTCTACCAGGCTTCCATTAGTATATCCATCACGTAAAGTTGAGCTTGTTCGCAGATACCAACCTTGCTCGTCGGCGTCATTTTCCTCATCATCGCCACCAATTTTGCGGGGCTTTCGGCGATTTGCAAATTGGGAACTCATTGTCAAAGCGAATGAAAAATCTTAGTAATCTCCTTGTTCGAACCGAGTCCCCAGCTATAAAATCAGCCAAAAGCCTGAAAGATGAAACCCCGCTGGCGTCACTTGCAGCTCCGCGATTCTTTGGAGCTTGCGGGAACATCATTCTTCCGGGCCCAGCTGATTCCCACTGCTTGTATCTCAAAGTTCCGCAACGCGCCCGACTCGCCGTTACGATAGGACAGTTAGACCCCAGAACACACCATTCAAGATGCCTCAAGCCCAACCCGAGTTGAAGAAGGTATATTATTCGCGATTGATTTTCCGTCCACCTTCCCCCGGTACAAAGCACCGAAGCTAACATTGCGGTTTTCCAAACAGTACATGGAAAAGCGGGTATTCTGCCAACTGAACGGCAACCGCAAAGTTATTGGTATCCTGCGAGGCTATGATGTACGTCGCGCCTGTGTCCCTCGGTTCCTACTTTCCTGCCTGCTGTGTCGCTGCTATACGAGTTGATGTGCCTTGGATGGGGTCGAATATCGGTGATATTCTTGGTTCAATCCGTGAAGTGAAAGAGGGGGCGGGGAGAGTCTGTGTATGTGTGTGCAGATTACTGACGTCTGCGCTTTTATTATCCAGGTGTTCATGAACATCGTCCTTGATGAGGCTTTCGAGGAGAAGCAGGGTGGAGAGAAGGTCGCTATCGGCATGATTGTATGTGACTTTTACCATTCCCGGACATACACGGTTTGCTTTGGAAACTGGGATGGGCAGAAAGCTAATGACGGTCTGTTCGTCTTTCTAGGTCATTCGCGGTAACTCGGTTGTCATGCTCGAGGTTAGTATTACCTGCCATGGGACTACGATTGCTGGCGTGCTTTATCAGGAGACTAATGTGTTGTCTTCTACATTTATAGGCTCTGGAACGTATCAGCGACAAATAAAGTGCTGCGGGTGGACGGGGAAAGTCAACATGTCTTTTTATACCTTCACTGTGGGAAATGATTTAATTGCAAAGGAGTTCACGGGTTGGTTGCTCACGGAATGATCGATGGCATCTCGCTTTCAAAAGGAAACAGAAAAGAAATCTTCATTTCAAACAATTTACGAGAAACACTTTACGCACAAAGAGATCTGGAACATACCAGATTACGGCATCCTTACTTAAGAGGGAGATGGGTACATTGTCCCAACGCAATGATCCATGACAGCTAGTCAGTTATGGTCTATCATTTTTTCTCGGCAAACCAATGCCCAACCTATCCCACCGGCAATAATCAAATGGGCCTCTGGAACTAGATAATACCCTGTGGAGATAACCCAGAATACTAGAAAGAATAATAAAAGTAAAAAAAGAGAACCCCCACGCCATGCATCTCCTTGACCTGAAATCAGCCCACCTCCGTTCCCAAAGTCCAAACAATGAAGAATGAATGAAGCTATACGAGTTAAAATTGGTATCTAGAATTTTGTGTAATGAAGACGGCTGTGAGTAAAGTTGAGCTCATTTCGGCTTCTGGCCGAATTTCAGTTTCAGCTTGAACCCACCGCCACTGGGCGTGGATGGGGTAGATGGTGCAGTCGTTGGCTTAGGCTGTGCTGAAGAAGCCGGGGAGGGAAGGTTTGGTATGTGCAGCTTTGTTGGAATATGCTGCGATGATGGCTTTGGACTGAATGGTGTAGTACTGGATGCCACCTTGGACTGCTTGAATGTGATACGAGGGCCCGGTGGTCCCATGCCTTGCTCTTCGCGCTTGCGTTTCGGGGCGGCTGTTGTATCTTTGGAGGGCGTGAGTGTCGTGCGGATTTTGTTTGTTCGGACGAAGTGCATGCGTCCCTGGGTTGGGTTAGCAAGAATTCAGTAGAAATGCTGTTCTCCATGATACGTACCTTTCCGAGATGCTTCACGGTCCAGTAACGAGGGTATTTCAGAGACACCATCCGAGTCGTGATTGCGTCATAGAGAACCCTGCAAAGATCGGTAAACTCGGAGAGCTCGAGTATTCCAATGCAGGGAGAATTGCACGCCGCCCAAAGAGATTCTTTCAGCAGTTGATCGCCGGAGATCTCCTTCTTGAGCGCATTCAAGGCTCCGGTAACTGTCTGTCTCCGGGCAAGGTCTGCCTGGCGAACCTCGGTCGAAGATTCCTGCTCGATAATTAGGTTATCGGTGTCGCTAGCAGGCGCTTCCTCCTTAGTTTCACGGCCAAAGGCGACTGGTGCGAGAGCCTTCCCGAACAAGTTATGTAGGCGACACCTGATAAGGGCAGAAGAGTCGTTTGACATGGTGAAAATAAACCATCGCAGTAGTTCGGGGTATTGGAAGATGTCAAGCTCAATGAGGCATTCGAACGCATCCAAGCGGAGGAGATCGTATGTTCCAGCTCGAGTATACGGCAGGAATTGCATAATATCGAGGCTCAATATTTTGGCCTCCATGAGACGCACTTGGCAGCGCAAAGCGGCGCGCGAGTAGATGTTCTGAAAAGAGCTGGACCATTCATCCATCCTGCGATACCTATCAATTTCTGCAATGGCGTCTTTTTCCAATTGTTCTTCTGCCTGAGCCTCCAATACACGCTCCATGTCAAAATCGTCCACCTCGGAGGGCCTCTCAGGCTTGCCCAGCATGGCATGGCATAGCGATTCCATCAAGGTCGCGACATAGAAGTTGTCCGAATACTGTCGCAGCATAAGCGTCGGGTCAATGAGGTAATGGGTCATGTACTCACCTCGTTGTTTGAGTTGTCGTTGAACTTCAACTTGTCGTAAAGAAAACGCTTGACCCGCATGGGCGTTTTGCCGTTAGTGTCGCGTACTTTGGATATGGACTCAGGGATGGCTAATTGAATAAAATATGCTGCTCTGTCAGAGAAGTCATTGGAGCGAGTCATAGGAGATCCTGGAAGGCAGAACAGTTCTTGGAAAGCTCTTTCGAGGTGGAACAATCCGACCCAGTCAACAGCATCCGTAGCATGTTTCACCAGAGCTCGAGCGGCAGCCACCCGAATTCCGTAGAAATATCTTCGATCCATCAGTGTTCTGACGAATATGGTCGAAATGAGCTCGTGCTCTCGCTGGATCGCCATGTATTGCAATGACTGGATATCATATATTGTCAGTTCCAGTCCAGTCACCTAATGAGTAAAGGGGTTGACTGACCTCCAGCTGCGCTACAACATCTCGATCTTGCTGAAGCTGCGACAGGTACATGTACCCTGGCATCGCCAACGAAAGCTTGCATATCCACTCAAAATCTGCATCCATGCGAATCCATTCATAGGACTCTCTGCTCATTCTCTCTTCCTCTTCTTCGCTCCAATCCCTTAGTTTCCATTCAGCAACCTCTTCTTCAGTCTGCAAAACGTCACCGAGACAGTAAAGCAGAACATCTTCCTGAGCTTCGGCATTAGGGTCGCCGCCTGTTACGGCAGCTGCACGCTCCTTTTGTCGCTTGTTTCGTTTGAGACGCTTGTACTTGGTATTATAAGGTATGTCGAACTTCGTAACACCCTCCTTGATTTCCACGATGTGTTCATAAGGCGTGCCATCAGCTTCGTGAATTCTAATGGTCATAGATCCAGTAAAAACCGGCTGGATAACTCCTGCATAGACGCCGCGTATTTCTTCCTTGACATCCCGCATGAACGCATTCTTGTCTAAGTCGCGCGTACTTGAAGCATCAGCTTGCACCTGCCGGATCATCATTTCAACCACGAGCTTCTTCTTGTTGAATCGCTGCGTGGCTTGGAACCGAGGACATCCCGCCCCGTATACCCACTGCTGGAAAAATGAATCAAGCTTTGCGTGGCCGAGTCGCTCACATGTCCTCTGGAAAAGGGAAGTCGTGACGGCACCATTCGGTATGTCACCCATCCGGGAGTTCAGGAAAAGACGGGAGATGATGCGCGACATCGTTGCCTTGCCACTCGCTTTCGTAAGTCTCCGGTCCAAGATGAACAGAACGAGCGGGGCCTTGAGCGCTATGAAATCAATTTCGGACGGATCTATCGTCAATATCGTACCCATGTCGTAGAGCGACGGACGTTCGTAGTCCAGGTCACATACTCTATCAGACATCTGTTTCAATCGAAAGCGATATTCATTATTCCCGCAGAGCTTCCGCATGAACGTATCCGTGATGTACCAGGCGACACCGACCGTTACCCATGTATCCGTTGCCTCTTTTGGCACAATGTTTACACCAATCCACTGGCAGGATAGGGCGTGAACCAGGCTGCGAGTAGAGTCATACATTGGGTCGATAATGTCTTCGGGGAACAAGAGGCGGCTGCTACATATCGATAAACAAGCCGTGGGTAGTGTGGCATCAGGTGTGTCGTCCACAAAGCATATCTTATAGCTAGCGAACGGGTACGATCCATAAGACAGTGAGAAAAAGTCAATCGCCTTCGCCATAGGAAAGCAGGTATTCCTGACTTCATCTCCTCTTCCCGGGAGGCAGAATGCGTGCAACGGTATGGCGTTTAGACCAAGCTGTTCGTCTTGATCGCTTTCGCGGAAATCGGAGAGGTTGATGTATTCGAAAGGACCTACGGCAAATCCAAGTTGCTGGGCAGATAGAGGGGAGTAGCAGGCGAACGAAACCGTCTTCTTGGTAGGGTCCTTTGGGTCGATGATTTCATCCGTCAAATCCCCGGAACAGACGACAGACAAATCAAGAGTCTCATCATCCGGAGCGATATACCGTTCATGTCCAGAAGCAGGCTTCGAGCGACTGGTACCCGAGGCGCCGGAATGATCACGGGATTTCCGATCAAACATATCACCTAAGGAGCACGGGCACTTGATCGAGAATTCCCACGTACAGCGCGACAAAGGATCGTCGACGCAGGGGAAGAGAGGACAGCAAGCGCCATACCCCAGGGAGTTGGTTGTATAAGCGTGAGGATAGCGTCTGTCGCCACTCTCTAATCCGACAAACTGCAACCCATCCCGAATATTCTCAATGACGAAGTCGATGGTAACCGTGAGGGCCGTAAAGCGTGGAAGTGACGATTCGGCTGCCTTGGCGCTCAAAGGTCCTTCTGCATCATCAGCGGAACCCGTAGCACGTAAGGTCATTTGGTCTTGAGCTTCAATCGAGGAGGGATCAAGTTCGTCGATCCGGACGCTCTTGGGGACCGTAATGAGAAGGTCAGATTCTGGCGGAGATTTGAGTAGTCCATCTATCTTCGTCGCGAGGCGCTGGTGATAATGAGGGCCGTAAAGTTGAAGCGTGTCATAAGGGTCCGTGTATTTGATGCTAGGTACCTTGCCACTGACATTGATACGCCGGAGTTCGCCTTGTCGGAAACTCAAACGGATAACGCGAAGGTCTTTGTGATGCGGATGGATCGTGAGTTCCGTTTTTCCCTTGAGGCTCTTGCTGGCAAAATCGATCTCAAGCTCGACCTTCTGATGCGCGACGGTGAATCCCAGCTCCGGCCTGACAGGCCCAGCTGGGGTCTCCACGACGCCTGGCATGGCGCAAGATACTCAGTCGTGCACTGCGCCGCGAGCGCCACGATGGCCAACTACCGTCATGTCCAAGCTCCAGGAGCGATGACTATTCCCACCCGACCGCGTTGATCCCGACAGACACTTTTGTATGATGGTATTCGATCTCGTGTAGGCGGGGGCGAAGAGACTGTTCACTGGGAAGAGATGGAGAGCTGCTTCGACGGGCGGGGAACAACACCGAAGGGAAGCAAGCGTTCGAGGTGACCGTGACACTAAGTGAGGTTTGGCACGAAAGGACCGTTCGTGAGGACGGGGATGAGGAGGGATAGAGGAGAGACTGGAATGAGGAGTAGCACGAGAGGAGATGGACGACCTGGGACCGTCCCTCCAACAACCATCAAACTGAACAATCACTTTTCTATCTTTTTGCCTGTCGCGTTTCTTCTTTGCGGTCGAAAGCTTCCCTGCGGAGCTGGCACCGCCACGTGATTCCGATCCGCGGATGGCGCGAGGAGCCGCCCGTTCGTTCCTCTTTCGGTGCCGCATCGTCAACCGTTCGGGTCCCTTTTCTTCGAAACCCTTTTTAAACCTTTTTCTAAAGTCTTGGATTCATTCCCCTTCTCCCCTATACATCCCCCCTCCCTCTATCTTGCAGCATTCCGTTGTCTGTATTCCCCCTTAGTTCATATGCGATAGAGCGTTGACGTTGTCCGTTTGATTGCGCTTTGATTTCCTTTCCCCATCCCCGTCTCGTCCGTCTAGTCGCATACCGCGCGATATGAGCCAAGTTTGATCTCAACCCCCCCCCCCCCCCCAGATAGTCTTTTCTTTTTTTGCCCCAACATTCCAACTGTACATTCGAATTCAAGATGAGTGTAATATTCAAAAAGATCCAAGGTTCGTAATATCCTGCTGCAGCACTTATTCAGTCCAACGTAACTGTAGAGCTAATTCGTGTCGCGCATTGTATAGCGATCCAAGACTCGCTATCCGACGACGTGCTCTTGCCCCTCAAGAGCTACAAGTACTCGAGTGTCGATAAATCCTATATCTCCAATTACATACTGAGGCATTACGTACTGCTTCCCTGGTCCGATCTATACTTCCGACCCTGACGCTGACATGGGCGGGTTAGTGGAATGCATTCGTCGAGATCTTGCCGCTTTGGCTGGCCCCCAACATGGTCACTCTCTTGGGGTTTCTGTTCATCGTGGGCAATGTGATGCTCATAGAAGTCTACATGCCTGATCTCGTGGGACCTGTAAGATGACCCCGGAAGAGCTCTCTATGAGTACAGTGAGGCTAACATGTTGTCATTGTAGGCTCCTTCCTGGCTATACTATAGTTTTGCTCTGGGCATGTGGATGTGAGTATATGGCTACATGGTTGATGTGGGAAACCACTTCTAATAATGCTTCAAGGTATTCTACGCTGGACAACGTCGATGGGAAACAGGCGCGCAGAACGGGGACATCCAGCGGTTTGGGAGAGCTGTTCGAGTAAGTGGCCATCGAAGCATAGAATGAAAGGCTCTAACTCTCTTCAGCCACGGAATCGATTCTTTGAACTGCACACTGGCTAGTCTTCTCGAGACTGCTGCCATGGGCTATGGCTCTTCTCAGCTTGGTGCTTACACTGCTCTCGTCCCTTGCCTCGCAATGTACTTTTCGACCTGGGAAACCTACCATACCCATACACTCTATCTCGGCTACTTCAATGGCCCCACTGAAGGCCTTCTTATCGCGATCGCCATTATGATTGCCTCTGGCATCTATGGCCCTCAGATCTGGAGCCGACCGATCGTTGAATTCCTGAACTACCCGCAGATCTTTGGGAACAACTCGATGAAGGATCTCTGGGTCCCCATTCTCCTCCTCTCCTTCTTCCTCGGACACCTGCCAGGCTGCGTTCTGAATGTTATTGCTGCTCGTAGAAAGCAGAACCTTCCGGTCGCGCCCGTCTTCAAGGAATGGGTGCCGATGATTGTATTCACGGGCTGCAACATTGCTTGGCTTTTCTCTCCGTATTCGACGCTTTTGTCGGAGAACCGACTAGTCCTCTACTGCTGGACCATCTCGTTTGTCTTTGGACGCATGACGACCAAGATCATCCTCGCTCATCTGTTAAGACAGCCATTCCCCCATTGGACGGTGCTGCAGATTCCGCTCATCGGCGGCGCAATCCTAGCCAACCTTCCCCGCCTGGGATTCCCTATGGTGAGCGCCTGGGTGGAGCTACTGTACCTGCGCCTCTACCTTGCGTTCGCCTTTGTTGTGTACATGCACTGGGCATTCCTCGTGATCAACCGGATCACCACTTTCCTCGGAATCAACTGTCTGACAATCCGTCGCGACAAGTCGGCAGCAAGAGACAGGGCGTATCGTGAATTTGGCGAGAACCAGCCCCTCAACCCAAACTCTGAGCCCAGCAAAGGGGGTATCAAGAGCCATTGACTATCTTCCTATGATGCGTGTAAACAACGCATCTGATGGAATAACTACCTTTGTGTTCGCGATATATATAGAATGGCTGCCCAGTTTACGATCCCTGTTGAAAACTTTGGACCTAAGACTGCGCAACTGGAGATGGCGAGAGCAGAAAACTCGGGCTTTTCTATGATAATCAGACCCGAGCTGCAGCATCATTCTCTTTTTCCTCACCTGCTGGTTACCTTGGCGACGTACATGTCCTCCCATATCTACGATTATAATGTCCCCCCTTGGATTATGCCACCAGCATTCAGGCTGATGAACTTACGACATGAGTGGATGGATGACGCGGACGCAGAACAGTCGTCCCTAGTCAAGCTTTTTCCGGTATATAGTTGGATGATAGACAGTATAATAGCTCCTAATGAAATGATAGAGTTGTATAGAGTACAAAATTTTGGTCTTGCTGTAGCACTTCATGCAGTAAAGGTAGAGCCACCAACCAGTAACTGCAGAAAATGCGCATCATATGAATGAAATGAGATATACCCATCAACGAAGATCATGCGATGGCCGAGACCGATTAATTGGAACACCTTACTAAGGTATGCTCAGATCAAACTTTGAACTTTGTGACTGCGTCTCATTCCCCAATGTGAATCCCCCAAGAAACCTAATCAAGCCCAGACCTTATCATTATTATCAGATCGAGCCCTTGCCCTCCATCCCATCGCTGATAGCATTATAGTTCTCTTATAAAAAGCGATATATCAAGATCTGGCCTATTGGCTCAATGGTAGAGCGTCGCTCTCCTAAAGCGAAGGTTGTGGGTTCGAGTCCCATGTGGGTCGGAATATTCTTTTTTGCTTTTCATTTTTTTGAACCCATCACTATAAGGGAGTTGTTCCCGCAGTGGCATGCTACACCCCACTCCACTTTACTCTGCCGCAGCTAAATATATATCTCGAGGTTCGGCTGTACGCATGTAGGAATGTTCAGTTTTTCTGGTAAAGATATGGAATGATGTATTTTTGCATGTGGCCTAGTATAGTTCAACTGTGCTTATGTAGTATTTATTCCATTGTGCGCCTTTTGTTTGTCCAGAGGTCAGAGTAAACATAAATGGGATTCTAGTCTATATAATGATGCATCTCTATAAGCTTTGTGGTCTCCACCATGACAAGGCCAAACTATCAGATCATCGGAAAAGAAATCGCCGTCGATGTACTTCGAGGTCCATCTTTTCCGGGTCCGATAGCGTATAGCATAGCACTGCATGGTGTCCATCCCCTAACATCTCCAGAGACGTGTCGCGCACACGAGCATATTCTGGAATGAAGCCTGCTACCTCACCCTCACTCTCGATGGCAACCACCTGTCGCGCCAGAGTTGCGAAGAATCGAGAGTTATATGGCCCTTCGCAATGGGGCCAAGAATCTAGAAGGCTTAATGCTCGTTGTCGAGTGGGGAGATCTCGACAACGAAGACTGGTCCAGCCTAGTGGAGCAATGATGCCTATGTCGGCTACTATCTTGGTGAGATTCTGGCCGTACTCTGCCCTCATGCTGTTGATGATGCGCTCGCAAAGGTCCACGAATGTTCGGAACTGTGGTAGATAGTAGTCATATACGAGCTCTGACAGGCTAAGTACGGTTCCCAGATCCACCATTAAGACGATATGGTGAAGTCTTATCGTATCCAAGCTGCGTGCTTCTTTGATGGTCATCTTGGATGGATGGAATCGCGCGCTGAATGCCTCAAAGGCCGAGATATGTTTCATTAGCTGAGTCCGTAGCTTGTGGTGCTCGACGGTGAGTTGAAGGACGTCGGTCATTGGATTGCAGAGCAATGACCGGCAGGTGGTTCGAAAGCGGAAGACGACATTTCCTAAGGGATCTAGCTTGCCTTTCACGTCCTCCAAGCTTTGGAAGTCGAGTTCTTGGTTGAGAATATCAGAAGTCAAGTAGCCGTTCTGTGCTCCCAATCTAGTAACGGAGCCAGACACACTGAAGAACGCGGATTGAGCATCCAGCTGTGCGAATGCTCGCAGAAGTGTCCTTTCGGCAGTAGATTCTTGGGCCGGCTGGAATACTTTTGACATTACAAGGGTACGTGCCTCGTTCCCCTTGCGGTTCGCCAAAACCTGAAGCCCGTTCTGGAGATGGGTGAATGCTTTTGCCCGATTGCCCTGAAGGTATTCAAAGAAAACAAAGGTGACGCAGCACATAAGCACAGCCAAGCGAGCCTGAGGATCGTTTGACTGCAGGCGTTTTTGTAGGGCAGAAATGGCCCTGTTGTATTGCTCGAGAGCGAAGCGATGGTGGTCATTACGATCCAAGTCAACTTTCTGCACAAGCATTCCTCTAGCTTCGGAGTCTTGATGCAAGGCCCCTAGAGCAACCACTGCATGGCATACAGCGGTCTCGGCTTGGCTCATCTGGAGTGCCAGTCGCTGCCAAAGTTCCGAATCAAAGAATCCCACCAATCTAGGCACGGTATGTGTTTGGAAGTAGGTAAAACATCGACGTTCGTCTGCACTCATTCCGGGGAGACAGACTCGAAGCTGAAATTTTGGGCGACTAGCATTGCGCAAATGCCCGCCGACACTTGTTGGAAGTCGGGTGACATCGTACCCATCACAGGTCCGTCCGGTGGAGGTGCAGTTCTTGCAGGCTCCAGGAGCCTCATCGCATTTGACTCTTCTCGTCCGACAGGTTCGACATCCGGTGCGGGACTTGGGGGCATATTGTCTCCGTCTTTGAGTTTCCATTTCGGACAGTCACGAGCAACGGGAATTCTGCAGAAGCATAAACTTGGACCCTGAGTCAGACCATCGAGTGCAGTAATTAGTTAGCTCACATGCTAGTCGATTATGGTGACTAGGGGCGTTAAGGCATAGCTTAGTAAGGTGATGGTGAAGCTCTGTTGGTCAATAGATCGCCACTATCCCTGACCGGCAGCAATAGCACTAGTGCACTTGATGCCTCTCCAACCAGCATCAGTAATAACCTGCAGCAGTCAAGGCTGAGCTTATCTTGCCTTGATAAGTCTAGTTCTGTGGGGAAGGTATATTTACTAGTAGCTTCATTCGTGGGATAATCCTTGGTTTGTTCGCCTGTGTTAGCAATGCCCACAGACATATATACCTGACTGAAATAATACGACCATAGAGTACTGAGTAACTCTTGGCTGTCATAAAGAGAGATTGTTTTGCACTGTAGATGTGACGAGCATAGTATCGAGCGGAAATATATGTGAAGGAGAGCGTAGCATTAGCCTGGAACTTAGTAATGATGAGGCTCTGGGGCACCTGATTCCCAATGATCAATCCCCCCCATCACCGCAAGGGAGGAGGATCTTTCTCCGCGACCGGCATGACTGGTCCTCTGTTCTCCACGCCAATGAGCGTGGTAAGTACTATACTAGTCGTGTTAATTCTCCGGCATTCTGTCCGGACAACCGGTGATCTCGAAACAAGTCCGGTGCTCGAGATAAGTTCTTCCCCGCTTTGATAAAGTCTGATAACTGTCGTATGTCGCTGATAAGGCGGCGGCCATGCTAATAAGTCCATACATCTAGATCTCCATGTCCACACGAGGATGTTTTGGCACGATTTATCCTTTGAAACCATTAATACTTAGTGCTCCTAATAGGTCATAATCAGCATGGACAATTCCATAAAATCTGCGGCGCCCGTCGCTCACCCCCTTGATGATAAAGGGTTAGGCAGTTTTCAGGTCCAGAATGCAGATGAATTGCGCCTGGCGCAGATGGGTACGTTTAATGTTACCAAAGCCTCTAATTCCACACATCTAACGGAATTTTATCTTGCGATACAACAGGCCATAAGCAAGAGCTGAAACGCCACTTTTCAGTATGGAGTCTCATCGGTCTGGCTGCAAATTGTACCATCTCCTGGACTGGTGAGTCAACCACTACACTCTTGTACAAACATGTATGCTAGACGCCAAACAATCTAACCCAGATTTTAACAGGACTCGGTCTGGGTCTCATCACTTCCATCAACGCCGGCGGTCCCGGTGCCCGTACGGAGCCCCGTAACTCTAGAACAATGCCATGAGATTGACCTTCCCAGTTATCTACGGATTTATCTTCGTCTTTATCCTGCAATGCTTTCTAGGAACATCACTAGCGGAATTTGTTTCTGCGTACCCAGTTGAAGGTGGGATGTATCACTGGATTGCAGCCATTGCTCCAAAGCGGTACAGCAATGTGTTAAGCTTTGCCACTGGCTGGAGCACAGTGTTCGGCTGTAAGGACCTCTACAATATCTGCTAAGTGATCTGATGCTGATGTCTATAGGGATATTTACCACTGCCTCTACGAACCTCGTTTACTCGTCGAACTTCATCGCCCTCATTGCCTTGTACAGACCCAACCTTGTTGTGCAGCCTTGGATGACTTTCGTTGCGTACCAAGGGTTCAACGTCATAACCTCTGGAATCGTCATGTTTGGCAACAAGTGGATGCCAGCAATCAACAAATTCTCATGTTGGTATAAGTTTCTCAGTTTCTGTGGCTCACCTGCTGATATGATTGATGGAACAGTATGCTACCTTCAACTAGCCTGGTTCGCCATCCTGGTCACCGTCGCAGCCACTGCTCCCAAGCACAACGACACAGAATTTGTCTTTCGAACCTGGATCAACGAAACCGGCTGGAATAACAATGTCGTCTGTTTTATAACGGGCCTAGTCAACCCTCTGTACAGTCTAGGCGGCCTAGACGGGATCACTGTATGTATTCCAGTTCGCGTTGCGTGGAAGTAGATACTAATTATAACCACAGCACATCACTGAGGAAATGCCAAACGTAAGTATCACACTTTAGCTCCTGATCAGAAGCTAAACCATACACTGCAACAGCCAGGAAGAAACGCTCCTTTAGCCCTAGGTACGCCAATCAACTCCGTTCCTCTAGAACTAAACTAACGCAACTGTCTCCTTAGCTTGCACACTCGCCATAGCATTCGTCACCGGCTTCACCTACCTCCTCAGCCTCATGTTCTCCGTTCAAGACTACGCAAGCCTCGCCGACTCCCCAACAGGTCTTCCCCTCGCAGAGCTCTTTCGCCAGGCAACCCAAAGCCGCGGGGGCGCCTTTGCCCTCGTCTTCCTTCTCTGGGTTGCAGTGGGACCATGCGTGATCGGCTCACAGCTGAGTATGACTAGACAACCTCTTCCAAGCTACGAACCAACCAGTCATGTATTAACGATGTAACCCTCATAGGCACCGGACGAATGCTCTGGGCATTTGCCAGAGACGATGGACTTCCTTTCTCCAAATTGTGCGCTTCCATGTCAAATCATATAATCGGACTAACGGACACTAACCCTATCTTCAGCTGTTCCAAAGTCAACAAGCGATTCGGAGCTCCCGTCAACGCCCAGCTATGCGTGGGCATCATCATCGCCCTTCTCGGCTGTATCTACCTTGGCTCCAGCACCGCATTCAACTCGATGATGAGTTCTGCTGTGTACGCACTCCTCCACGTCCCACAGCCCCTAGAAATCAAGCGCAAGTTCCCCTGAATTACTGACTCTCCCCGCAGAACAATCAACAACATCGCCTACCTCGTCCCCATCCTCACAAACGTTCTCCTTGGTCGCAAAACCATGCACCGTGGCCCATTCTCATTGGGATACGCAGCAGGAATGACGGTCAATATCATCACTGTTGCGTGGCTGGTCTTTGCTATTGTGTTTTTCTCATTTCCTTATGATATGCCTGTTACTGGTGAGTTATAAATGATACCTTTGTTTCTAATTTGTGTTGATGTCAGATCTTATCCGTGCTAACTTCTACATGACAGCCTCGAATATGAATTATACGTGTGTATGTGTCGGTGGGTTCCTGCTGCTAGAACTATTGTGGTGGATTGTGGCAGGGAAGAAGTATTCGAGACGGATGGAGAAGGTAAGGGAAGAAGAGATGAATGCTTCGCAGGCGGTGGTGGTTGATCTTGTGGGGAAGAGCTGAGTTTGTGGTTTGGATTTTTGTCTTGCGTGGATTGACTGAGGTTTAGTCAAGATTGAATTTATGATCTATGATTGTGTATTTATTAGGAATAATTGGGTTGTTCTGGACTATGATACTGCATGTGCCCCGTACATGCATATATGGCTATTTATGGCCATTGAGGCTAATTTAAATCCTTGACGCTAAGTAAAGTATACTGTGCATATGCATTGCGGATGGCGGGAGAAAGTAAATGTAATAACAGCGTCGCAATTCTTGCATGCCTGCAGTGCAAGGTGGCTGACGTGTTGAAAGTCAAGTCATGATTGTTCTGAGTACTGAGCTAGAAGTCAATTAAACGCCCATATCCGCAATAGGAAATATGGCGGCCACATGTAGCGTCCGATGGACGAATTGTGGAAAGATGATTAGCGGTCTCTAAGCCTCTCAGAGCTTCGATCCTTCAATTTCAGTTTCGTAAGCAAGACGGCCCCTTCAGCTGCAAGTGAAGATGCATCTGCTACCGTCCAGATGAATGGGGTAAACTTTGAGCATTAATATATAGCAGCTCAAAGGCTGCATTAGTGCTATCGCTTGTCTAGTCGATTTCGACCCTACATTTGCAGGGGTTGTTGTCCCTACTTGGATGGTCACCCAATGCAATAATTATCCGAGGCAGGCGTTAACATCGTCGAGTCCGTTATATCAAATAGGTGTAGCTAGATATTGACTTCAGTGATATGCTGAGATTAACACAGTCTCCCGAATAAGAAATCTTTGACGACTGGTGAGCTGGAAAATTCGGGGTTCAAGAGGACACAGCTATGCCGATTGATGTTAGCTATCAGCCACGGACAAAAACCATGTTCCTGCTGCTTACTTCAAGAAATATTCCAATCCAACCCTGCGGGACTCAAGAAACGAAGGGCGAAATTTGACTGGGTGTCATCCGTCAGTCAGCCTCATGACTCGTGTGGATTGTCTCAGACGTACATATAACGCTCTTGGGAGGAAGAGGAGGTAAGGCATTCTTCGCATGTGGGAAGGATGCCACCAATCGTTGTCGCAAGTCGTCGAATTCGGAGTATCTAGGGACAGAAATATTAGCAAAGACCAACGATTGAGTGCATTTCCCAAGCTCACCTTAAACGAACGGTGATGGGACCACCCTGCAAGTCATTAGCGCATAGATCTCCTAAGAGCATGGTGAGATAGCATCGCATAGCAATGACGAGAGCCTGGAGAGAGAACGCTGACGTACATCCAGTGTCTGTATCCTGCAATTCCACACGACATAGGATCCGATGCCCGTCTTGCCTTGTACGACGACATGATCATCGACAACCACACTTTTCGCCCACAAACCACGACTAGTCTCGCAATCTGGATCCTCTGTATGGTCCTCTAGTGTAATGCCTGGCGCCTGGTCGAGAGAGATGTGTGAAGCCCTGGATGCGTTTCTATGGTGACTCCAATACGGCGGAACTATGCCAGACACCGGACGGTCCTTATTGGAGAGGTCCTGTGCCCGAGGAAGGATCGATCCGTTGCTCACAGCGACCCCGTCGGAAAGGGATGCAGCTATAGTATCATTGTTTATGATGTCCGAAGGAGGGGACGAGGATTGGGTAGGTGAGGAAGGGCGAGGTTGGTGCGGAGGCACGGAGGCGATGTCCTCATTCGCTGGCTCCATCCATCTAGATATTCGGTGGACGGGACAAATGCGAGCCTGGCTGTCACTAATAATAGGTTGGTAAACGGCGTGCAACCACGAAAGAGGAGATGAGTGGCGGGGGATGGCTAAATGTTTGGTCACTTACGGGAATTACTAGTGAAGCTTGCTGGTACAACAGGAGGTCTGTGTACTGCGTTTCAAAGCCACAGGGTGTCAGCCCGGGTTTAGGTCAGGTATAGCTCGGTATGATACCCGAGAGTGAGAGAAGCGGAGACTCTGAAAGGAGGGGGAAGGGATATTGATAAGATAGAATGTCTCAGACGGGGGAGGGATTGCTGCTTGAAGCCCATGGATTGACGATCGATATCAAGCCATTGCACCGGCCACGCTCCGTGTTCCGAAAGGAGCCAACGGGGATCACGGGACCACGTCGCCCAACGCCTTCCCAGAAGGAGCGAGTCATGTGCTGCTTATCTAGCACCCGCAAAGACATACTGTAGTTACTGTAGGTCTGTTTGGTATGGGTGAAAGTATGATAAATTACCACAAGACATCTAGTTCGAAGGTTATGCTTTTTGTTTGAAAGAGATCTCCATTCTGCATCAAAAATGAGACCCAAAAAAAGGTCACGCAGGAAGCTTTCTTTGTGCAGCAGAAGCAAGACTCAAAATCTCTCAGGATTAGACTAGTTAATCTGGATAATCCAATTCCGGCCGCATTATTTCCCGCTAGCCAATTTGGCGCAGACTAGTTCATTCCTCCTAGTCCCAACTAGGGCTAGTGACCAGGGTCCACGCTAGAAAAAGCCAAGAGTAGCCTTGCCCAATCAGGCATTCTCCAGTAATGGAGGATCGCCCAGTCGGGGTCCTTCAACTGAGACAATGCGGGTTCCCTTCCCCCCCAATCCTGCTCCAGCCGAGGTGCGGTTGCTTTCCCCGTCCCCGTCGGCTGTCAGCCATCTGGAAAGATTCACCCTATCAACTGGGTCTCTTTCTGAGACATCCTCACACCATCAGAGGCTGGTCTGCTGCTTTCTGTTCCATGCAGAAGTCAGGCGCGCTGGCAAATTCTCCCAAACCTGCAGTCAATGGCTGAACGATAACTAAACATAGCAGCAAAGCAAGCAGGGAGGAAAGAGGGGCCATGTTACCTGACAGGCTAAATCGATATTGCAACCCGTCACCGAGGGTTCAGACAGAAACTTAGTCCTATCTGCTATCGTACTGTATGGAGCTTTTGCTAGATGACTTTCCAATCGGCTAGTGGTACCAACTCGACCGGACTCTCTTCCGGCGTTTCTTGTCTTGCTCCCTCGCCTCTGTCTTCAACCTGTTTTGGCCCCGTCGTTGTCATTCCCCCTGTGGGTAAAGAGTCATACGGTCAATGGGACCGAATTCCAGTCATGAAAAGAAAATAAGAAAGAAGGAGACTAGCCACTCACTTAGCTCTTGCCAACCCGGCCTGGAATTTGATGGCTGGATCCAGAAGAAGCCGTCTGGAGCTTTAGGGAACTGATAGCGCCGCCACCACCCCAAGCTGACCTCGCGTAACGGGCGAAAAGTAGTACGGTGTGCGTGAATACTTATACCGAGCTTGGAGCGCCAGCTTTTTCACCATTTATCGCTTGCCCTCTTGGCTTTCTAATTTCTTTTCTCTCGGTTCTCCCTCTGGCAGTCCTGAGCTCTTGCTAATTTCCTATTTGAGTTCCCCGTTGTTGATATCACTAGCAGCTCACTCCATCAAATTGGCATACTACCCTACCTGTCCAAAACTCTACTACACTTCAAGCTGCCTTAGACTGAACACGTATGTGCGAGGCTATCATATCTCCCAGATTCCCATTCATTAGTTACAGAGATCAACACTGACATCTTGCATCGTCGTCACAGTTCAAGGTCCTTTCTTTCAGTATCCCTCAAGTTCCGCTGTCGTACCCACCGCTTTTACGCCACTCGATATGCTTCTCCTCCGTCCCCTCATTGCTATAACCTCCGTGGTTGGCCTGGTTCTCTCGCAAAACACCTCCTCCTCCATTGACCCCAATAGCGTCCCGATCCAGACAAGAAGTATGTTCTCTCTGCAGGCTATACTATGGTGCCAAATGTCTCATCTGACTGTGTAACGATAGACCAATGGTGTCAGTCTCAGACCTCGTCATGTCCATTACTTTGTTATCAATTGCCAAACGCATCGGGCTCACCCAAAGAAAACACATGCGACGCTGTAAGTGCGAATGATTAACCTATCTATCCAATGTACTTCATCTTGACTGATGCAATGCTGTTTGAATGCAGAAAACTCTCCAATACCAGTGCATCTGTAGCAATGGCCTGAGTCCCAACTCATCTCAGTACTCACAGACCATCCCATACTTTATTTGCACTGAAGAGAATGACGAATGTGTCACGAATTGCAATGGTGACTCGAGCTGCCAGTCAAACTGCCGGTCTGAGCACCCCTGTGGTGCACAGAACCCCAAGCGTGTAAACGTCACGTCTACCGCTGCTTCCACTACTGCCGCAGCCACAACTTCCCTTCCGCCATTTACTGGAGTCCCTGATAAGGGAGCAGCAGCCAGGCCGTCAACTGACCTTGGTCAGATATATGGCCTGGTTGTAGTTGTGGGAGCTTTCCTGGCTGGGTTTACGACATTGCTTTGAGACCAGGCTACAAGTCAGTATGAAGTTAATGCCATCTCTACCAAGTCCACGGTTGGAACATTTGTAATGGGGTATACCGGATCTATGTAATAGTCACTTTTCGCGCATGTTTTGTTGATCTCTGAAATAAGCTTCTTTCTTCACTGAGAGCGCTCGCAGCTAATTGATGGAGCGTCTTCTTTCAAAGTCGACACAATTTATGTAATGGGAATCCATGAGACCATCCACTCTTTCCAGATCTAATAGAGACTTTGACCCAGGCGTGCTACATTCGAGGCAGTAGTGCGCAGTTTCTGATGTCCAAATGAGATACAAACAATTTAGCCAGCTGGGAGCAAAAGGCTGCAGGGGATGGCATCTACTGATAGCTATGTTGCGAGACGAGCGACTGATTATCCCCGAAAGGTATCCCTGGGCATTTGTTGCTTTTGAGTCAGAACGCAGCAGTGTGGTGAAGACAAAGTGAGTCGAATTTGAGTGGAGATGTACCGCATGATGGTCATTTACAGATTCTTAACACTCCTTGAAAGAAGAAGTTCTCCACCTTTTGCTCTTGATGTACTAATACTGTTCTTCCTGGGACATTCTACCAATAAGAGGGTCACTGTCGACGACTGGGACGAGATTTACTCAACTTTTACTTGACTTTCTTCCCACAAAGCATGACTTATGTGCATCCTTTTTTCTCAGAGAGGTCAACAATATCCGCACTCAGAGCAACAACAACCTCTCTTCTCCAAGTATTGGGGTCTCTGGTTGGCCGGGGCAGGTCACCCCAGTGTTCCTGCCAGTTTGGTCGACACGGAACCCATTCACTTCTTCCTTTGCAACACCTCTCCTTGCACTGGTTCTATTTCTCCCTCGGGGACAGTCTTCTACTTCTCTCACACATCGAAAGGACACGATCATTTATTTCATCTCCGGCTACTACTCGGGTCTCTTGATCACCTCTCGTTTCTTAAAGCTATCTCTCATCCCATAACAACCTTCCATTTAAATCTTGAGTCTGAGAGAACGAGCAATAGCCGCCAAGGTGCTCTTTGCCTTGTCTTGTGTCTGACCACCTTATCGTCGTCTTTGAGGTTAGGCGTCGTGAGTTTCGCTTTCTGCATAATCAAGATGCCTGGTGACCGCGTAAGAGCAGTCCTCATCGTCAGCTACAATCCTACTCTAACAGCTACTTTAGGGATCCCGTTTCTGTCGTTTTTGCTCCAGACCTGGTCACGAAGATACGCATTGTAACTTCCTTACACTTTGTCGGGGCCTCTATGAACTTGTACGTTGAACTGGCTGTTACAGCGCGGCTACTAATTCTCGTGCAGTCTCTCATGGTATCGCACCGGCCTGGAACCAGAGTTAACCTCACGGAAACTCAAAGAGCTCTCGATAGAATCGTGACCCGTCGTAACAGAAACAGAAGGCGAGCTATAAGACGGCGCGAGCGTGTTCGAGCAAGAATCACGGATGTTGTAAGTACTCCGTGAGCTGAATTGTCAAAATTGCACAGTGCTGAGTACATCTGTTCAGGCAAGGCGTGGAAATCATGCTCTAGATATTGTATGTACTCTGCAGCTATTTGACAGGGGCTAGCCATGAGCTTATGCTAAGGCCATCTGATATAGAGCCGACGCGGTCCTATCCATGCTGCCGCATCAATGCGCAGGTAAGATACATGATTCTTTCCTGAAATATGGTGACTGATGGGATAAGTGTTCCATCAACCATGCTGAGACTGCCTGCTATTCCCCCGACTGCGTAGGTGGTCCATGATCCCTTATTCTATGTTCTCACTAATTAAGCTGGTTAAGACTGACCTCTGGCCCCGCGAATGCCCAAGTCATTCCAGGGGAAGAAATGACGTTGCCTGCTCACCACCTACCGAGCCTACCTGCCCCTGAGGCAGAGAGCGTATCATCAGTCCCAACTGCAACTAGGTATGTTGTTTCGAAGCCATGCTACTTGAAGAATGATTATCTGACTGTTGTATTAGTGACACTGACGTGACCATGGGTGTCGAGTAAGTATAATCCCATTCTTTGGTGCCGATCTCCGTAATAACACGCCAGAAGAGAGCTTGAAATTAGTACAAACGCATTAGATGCCAGGTAGGCCCCATGTGGAGTATGGTAGAGAATTATACTGATTGCAATTCTCTCTAGTCGGTCAGAATCTGCGGATGATCTGATCGTTCTCGATACGCTCGACACAGCTGATGATTTCGTGGTGATAAACTCAAGTCAGACTAACGAAATAATCGAAAATCACTGCGCAGAGTTGTTTACTATTGTGTAGCAAGTCCTCTTGTGACCAGGAAGGACTGGAGGAATCTCACTCGATAATTCGCAACGTCTGTGACAGCTGCTGCAAGTCCCAGCCATGAGAGGAACGAGGTCAACGTTACCAGTAGCCGAATGCGGGCGTTATAGGCTGCTTCGCTTTCCTTGGAGGCAGCTCCATCTTCGTCACTATACATGACAGTTGTTTTGCAGCACAGCTACCTCTTCGCAGTGTTTCTAGGGCTTTTAGTGGGGACATGGACTGTTGCGAAGACTGTTGCGAACCTAATGGTAACGCAGAATAGCTGCGAACCGCTGCAAGGGATATTCGGGAGAGACTTTGTATCTAGAGATACAGCCTGAAAAGAACTTACCATATTGGGCGTGACTATCTAGGTACAACCAGGAATTCGTGTAGCAACTGGAGACCAGTTAGTATGCAGGAGCCACTGGCCTGATGGTGGCCTGAGGAATGAAGTCTAAGGGTAGCTACGAGGCGGTCATTAAGGCGGTGAACGCAGCCTAGGCAGCTACGTCGATAGATCGGGCCAAATGATGCGGCCGTCGGTGACCTTTGCGATAGATCATCTCACCCGCACATCCCACCCTGCCGGCTTGCATACTGCTGTTTTGATTTGCAGATTGCCCTTCATACTGCTGAGTGGCTGATCTTGCTGGATCACCATCTATGAACTTGAACGAAGCCGTTTCCTGACACCCGCGGACGCCTACACCTCAAAGACCCGCTTGTTCTCCACTTCGCCTCTACCTGTGCGGCGTTATCACACCTGATTTACTGCATTTCAACGTCAGGAGTTTCGTGGATACTCGACTACACTTCCGGAGGCTACGGACCGAACACA
Source organism: Aspergillus neoniger CBS 115656 (assembly GCF_003184625.1). Lineage (NCBI taxonomy): Eukaryota > Fungi > Ascomycota > Eurotiomycetes > Eurotiales > Aspergillaceae > Aspergillus > Aspergillus neoniger. The sequence continues at coordinate 572,259 of NW_020291140.1, read as the reverse complement.
TCTCTTCATTCGATTTGCTCTTGGCCCCACACATCGTTCTATATTACCTCGCGTGTCAGTAGCCGAAAGCCGCACGGAATTGACGACATGGATTACACGCAGTCAGACCCTTTCTATGGGGCTGTTCCAGCTCAAAGTGCTGGGTCAGTCACTGGTGCCGGGGGCGTGGACTTAGAGTCTTTGGGTGGAAATGTAGCAGGTCCTCTGGTGAAAGTTGATGGTATGTTGGCTCTGTTGGATTGATCCAAAGGAACAGCGATGAATAACTCTCATTTTCTAGATCCGCCTAAGTTTGAACTCGAGTCATATATTGCGAACTACACCGGTACGTTACGCCTTAGATCACACGCGCTCCTTGCTGTGGCTAACCCCGCTTCTTTCTCCTAGGCCGAACCAGATTCAATCGACTGTTCCTCATAGGCACATGCTCCACTTATCTCTCTGTCGAGGCATTGAAGGCCGCAGTTGCAGAAGCCAAGGGCGGCAGGGATGTTTCCAGATACGAAAATGCAGTTCGGGCACTTGCCGAAGTTGCACCCGGTGACCCTGAGGCAACGCTTGATACAAACTGGGTGGATCATATGAAGAAGTCTGTCAAGGCGGAAACAGATCGACTAGAACACGAGCTCAGAGGCTATAAGAACAACCTGATCAAAGAGAGCATAAGGGTACGTTAAGATGGCTCTGGTGAGGTGACTGGAAACTGTTTCCTGACTGCTTATAGATGGGCAACGAAGACCTCGGGCAACATTACAATCAGATAGGTGACCTTGTGTCGGCTTCCAAAGCATACTCTCGTATGAGGGACTATTGTACCACACCAACGCACATTGCGTCGATGCTGTTCAAGATTATTAATGTCGCAATTGAGCGCGGCGACTGGCTCAGTGTGCAGACGAATGTGCACCGGCTACGCAACCTGCAATCGAAGCAAGAGGAGCAAGCCAAAAACGAGCCCAAGATGTCTGCTGCGCTGGGCCTTTCCCAGCTACACTCTGGTGCATATGTGGATGCTGCGAACAGCTTCTTGGCCACCGATCCGAGCTTAGGAGACTCTTACAACGAAGTACTCACCTCAAACGACGTTGCAGTATACGGTGGGCTCTGCGCCCTGGCATCAATGGACCGCAATGAGCTACAACGTCGCGTCCTCGACAACAATTCATTCCGCAACTTCCTTGAGCTGGAGCCGCACATCCGCCGGGCGATCTCATTCTTCTGCAACTCTAAATTCAGAGCCTGTCTCGAGATCCTAGAAGCCTACAAGGCCGACTACCTCCTCGACGTCCACCTACAGCGTCATGTGAAGACACTGTTTACGCGCATCCGCACCAAGTCCATCCAACAGTATCTCGTACCCTTCAGCCGCGTGACCCTCGAATCCATGACGAAAATGTTCGCCCCGGGAGTCATAGGCGGCCAAGCCGACCCCACAGACTCCAATTCTCCCTTCGTGCAGGAGCTCATCGAACTGATTCAGGATGGCACCCTCGACGCGCGCATCGACTTGGAAAAGAAGGTGCTGGTCTCCAACCAGGTCAACTTGCGCACCGACGTCCAGCGGTCCATCCTGGATAGCTTGGATAATTACATCCGTGAAGCACATATTCGCGTTCTGCGGACTAATATTATCCAAGCTGGACTGGAGGTCCGTTCAGACGAGCGACGGCCGAGAGATGACCGGGGAAAGGGTGGGGATACCTTTGGCAATTTCCTTCCGCGCGGTCCGGGGGTCATGTAATGCTACTAGCCAGTTAGCCAGCCAGCCAGTCAGCTGATGAATGAGATACGACAAAGATTATCAAATTACCATTAGCTATTTGAGGTACTTCCTCTCGTACAACAACGTTGGATGGGTTCACGTAATGTGATGAAGTAGAGTACCCGATTTTTTTTTTTTTTTTCAGACAGACATGTATGTAGTACTAGTTTCTTGAAGAAACGCTGTGGTTGTAGTGTGGAAGATTGATTGGCTCCTATTCGCTTGGTTGGAAACAGATAAAGACATGGACTTTTAGATCATTCTGATCCCGAGAAACATCAAGTCATCCATTGAATAGAGAGTCATCCTGTCATTTCAAGAAAAAAAACCCATTTAGTGTTATGAATTCTTCATTTCCCTGTGTGTATATGGTATGTAGTAAGAAACACATGCAAGGTGTTCAAACTGTCTATAATTGGTGGATGAGTAGTTGAAAGAAGTCTTGAGACACGCTTATAGTAAGTAGTACTATCTAGAACCTCTTCCCTGATATTATCAAAGTATATCTGCTACAAAGTGTAAACATATCTCAACTCGGATGGTATCAATTGACATGACAATAATATTGAGTGATTAGGATCATAATAAACACATCAATAAGGGTAGTAATAGTAGTAGTAAATAGATAGACATATAGAATATAAAAAAATAAAAAAAGGAAACCCCATTCTTCACTTGTGGTACATGATCATCAATCCACCACGCCTCATTTTCCCATCCAGCTTGCGCGCAGTTCTAAATGCAGGGTTTATATGCTGACATTGTGTAGTGTATGTTGTATATCCTTTTCTGATATACCATAACCACTTTGCTTCCTTTTACGGAAAAACTCACGTCTCTACTTCCACGGCTCATAGATAAATGGCCAGCTTAAGCCATAGCGAGAGCAACCATCATGGCAGCACCACCAGCAACCCACTGGCTAGCGCCAGTAGCGAACGCACCGCTGTCACTGGTGGTAGTAGCAGCGCCGGTAGAGGCGGCGGAAGAAGAGCCAGAGGCATTACCGGTAGCAGAGGCGGTGGAGGCACCACCGGTAGCAGTGCCAGTGGCAGAGGCAGTAGAAGTGATGGTGATGGGGACCTTGTTGAGCTGGGCGGTGGTAACACCGCTGGAGGAGGAAGTCTGGGTGTCAATGTTGTAGGTGAAGGCGCAAGAAGCGACAGTGGTGCCGGTGAAGGAGCAGGTAGCCTGTTCGGAGCTGTTGTTTTGTGTGGTAAGTATACAGACAGATATTATATGGAGTTGTGGGGGCCAGGCATGTGGGTTAGCTTACAATTGGTTACCGGAGGAAGTGAAGGCCCATGTGCTGCTGCCGACCGTCAGGGTCTCGCCGCTGTCGGGGATGTTGCAGCTGTCGTTGAAGTCATCGTCATCGTCATCGTCAGAGCTGGAGGCGGTGGTAGCACGCTTGACGACGGCGGCGCTGGTGGTTGCGGCGGTGGCAGCGGGAGCGCTGGTCACGGAGCCGCTGGCTGTCGCCGGGCAGTTGATGACCAGAGTGGTGAGGCTGCCGCCGGTCTATTTGAGAGTTAGATCTGAGGAAGCATACGATGGTGGGAAGAAGGGGTGTTTGGAGAAGACGTACGGTTCCAATCAGCTTGGCGTTGTAGTTCTCGCCGCTGGCGGAGGAGGGCCAGAGGACCGAGACGACATCGTCAGCGACGACGGTGGAGGCAGTGGCCAGGAGAGCCAGAGAGGTAGTCAATTGGAGACGCATGATGTGTGATTATATGGTTGAATTAGGGAGGAGGGTATCTAGGGCTGTATGGATGAAGACTTAGAGACAATGAGGACTTGGGAGAAAGAGGAGAGAAAGAAGGATAAGAGTTGATTTGGATTGAGATTGTCTTGGAACATGTTCGCTGGGCATGACGAGGTAAATAAAGGCCCGTCAGGATGGGGTCCAGGGCCATGGGGGCGAAATCCATTTTTTCCTCTCCCCTGGCGTGTTGGAAGGCAGACGGGCAAATGGCGGCGAGGCTGAGAGGGTTGGAGATGGACAGGGTCTGGCATCAAGCGCTGTTGGGGGCGCAGTCAAACATCGCAGTGCAATTGCCCAATTGGCCATAGCCAGGAAGCAGACCCTCTCGCACTAATGGGCGCTGAGAAACTAACAACACAGCCTAGAGAAGAACCTGTAAGCGCTGACCGATGGAGGTTCTTGGATGTGGTGGTGGTGGATGTTGTCTGGTGGAACTGCTGATGGAGCCGGGGGAATTAGATGGATCGAGGATCTCCCTCAAGATCATGGCAAGAATTCTTCCACGCCCTCGAAAACCAAATAGTAATTTCGATTCATAGTACAAGAGTTTTTCTTTTGGTTCATTCTCACTTCTCCTGATCTCTCCGTGAAACGGAGGCACGGCAGCCAAACTGGGGCCAGACGTGGGGGCCGAATTTCTTCGTTTCAAAGCGCCGCAACAAACAAATACTCATGACTAGACTTGATGTTTAGTCGAACTGAGCCACGGTAGACTACAGGCGCCGGCTGCGGCTCATCGTTCACACTAAACAAATTTATACTAATTCTTTTAGCAGCCGGGCTACTGCGTTGAATCCTTGTCTCCTAGACAAAGAAACACATATCAATGGAGACGCTACTACACACCGAACCCAGCTGGTCCAGCGGATCGTGAGTGCCCAATGAATCCACTCACCAGGCCTGCCAGCAGCAATGCCCCATTGAACCCAGCCATGATGTAGAACGGTGCTCCCGACGACAGCACATCGAACAAGAGCCCACCCAGCTTGGTCAAGAGCAGGATACCCGCTCCACCGTACAGGGAATATACCCCAGCAATTGAGCCCTTCAGGTGCGAAAGATGCCGCTCTTTCCGGCCAGGACGATGGGCCACGAGAGGTCGGTCTTCTCCGTGCTCCTCTTCCTCGTCGTCGACTGGGTTGTTCTCGTTTTCCTCCTCATCCTCACCCTCATCTTCGCTGGGTTCACTCGGTGAACTCCACCAGTGATCTTCCATCCTACCTACCTCGCTCAAACTGAGAATACCGCTGCTCAGCACTGATAGACTGCAGACAATCGCCCCAATTTGGCTGATACCAACCAAGCCCATCACTACAAATACACCGGGGCTGCCATTCTCCCCACTGAATTCCGGGCTGGGCAGCAAGGCAAACGTGGTATAGCCCACAAGGCCGGCAAAGCAAGCTGCCAAAAGCGGCACGTGACGGCGCCGCGATCGCTCCGACAGATAGCCGAAGGCTGGCGCTGCAAGCAGCGCGACTAGCTGAGAAACCCCTGTCAAAATCGAAGCGAGCACATAGGCTTTATGGCATGACTTTTTTAGATCGCCAGGGTTCTCAGCCTCGCCATCTTGGTTCCCGCACAGCCCCGACATGCGATAATAGTGGTTAACAGCGAGCGGGATGAACAGCGAGATCCCCACGGACGACGCACGCGCCACGAACCCGCCGAAGTAGCCCAGAAATATATCTGAATTTCGGAATCCCAGGGCGAACGCGATTCCCAGCTGCTCGAGGTACGGCAATTGGAATTTGCGAGCATACGAACACGCCTCGCCGCTATCCGGCGTCCCGCGCCGACTTGCGGACCACAGCGAGCTCCATGACTTGCCCTCTTCTCCGGGGAGGTTTCTCAGCCCAAAGAAACAGAGGATACTGATGACTAGAGACACCACAGCCACGAGATAGTAGCTGCGCTGGATAGCTTCCGCAGGGGAAAGTCCTGATTGCTGAAAACGAGCTGGAAGGGGCAGGAAGATGACGAGAGCGACGAGCGCGCCACATCCCGCACACATGCCTACATATCCAGCCAGTCGGGAGGATGAGCTCTTACTCGTCCGGGGGTCTGATGTAGATTGATGCTGTGAGGATGAGTGTGAGCCGGCTACGGCTGGAAGAACTGCCGTGACCATTGTTGATACTGCGGCGCCTCCAAGACTGAACAACAGCCTTCCCAGGAGTAACTGGGGGTAGACATTTTTCGCCTGAACGAAGAGGACCAAGGCAAGCGCCACAATAGCATAGCCGGTAGTGCAGACCTGTGTAAAAGACACAATGTATGAGAAAATTTACAACAAGTGAACTGGTACTGGGGGGAGGGGGGAAATAGCAACGGGGTGAGCGCTTACATGACGGACGCCGATGCGATCCGACAGCACTCCCCACAAGGGGCAGGCGACCAGGGCAAGCAGTTCGTCGGCAAAGCCCAAGGTTCCGACCGCATCACCTTCTCCGTCACGGAGTCCAATTAATTCCGTGACGACAAATGAGATGGACGAGTTGATGAAGACCAGGAATGCAATCGAGAATGGACACACGCCAAGCAGGTAGGTCCATGTTTGCACGCGGCTGGCCGTGAATAGTGTCCGTGGAGAAGCCATTGGTGAGATAGTCTAGACAGGGAAAAGGAAGCCTTAGCTCATTTCCGGCTTGGATGGATGTCCAAACTAATGGAGCGGTTCTGTCGAGTTGCTTGAGCTTTATCCAGAGCCCGTCCAACAAATTATTTATACTGTCTGATTGATATGATCTGGACTTTCCGTCCATCGAAGCTGATAATCGGTGACCGATGACGGAGCTGTCAATCACACCGGATGCCGGCCAGCTCTCCGTCACCTGATCAAGTGGAGAGGAAGACGAGTAACACGTCAATAAGCAAAGTATAATAAGCTTCCAGAAGCTTCAGACTTTCTCTACATATAAGTCTGTAGATGATCTCGTGACCTGCATCTAGAAAGATCCCATCAATTCTTTTTCATAACTGTGGACTGATTAATATTCCAACTATCCAAGCATGGACAAGAATGAAGACCAAACGCCGAAAGAAGTAATGGAACAGTCAGCTGCCAAGGCGGTGACTCCAGGATTGGTAACATTACGCAGTACCAGGTACCGGGCGATACCGAGTAGTAGATTAGCTGTCCAGAACATCTCCATCCATTCATTCATCCATCCATTCTTCCCCCCATCCTGGCTCTTTTCTCCACGCGATCTTCTCTCCCCCTTAGTGATTACTGCTTATCCCCTTCTTCTAAAGCTCCCATCAATGATCTTTTAGAGAGCCCACCAGCCCAGCTGCTACGCCCTTGTTCATGAAAGCGGGCATTGCGCCCACCCTCCTCTCCCCGTCGCCATGAGATTGGCCGTGTATGCTGGGGTATGTTGCCCTCAGGTTGCTCCTTGTTGTAGATCCGGTCTGACTTGTCATCATAGGCCTCAGCTGCCCTGGCAACTGGCGTCTTCTTAAAAGCGCTGCATCAGAGAGCAAACTTCTATGCTGCATGCGTATACCTCTCGCAGAGCAGTGCAAATCTCATGGTAAGCTTTCCCCGCCCCGGGTTTCAACAGGCGCTCCCTCGGCGCTCCGAACATTGGACGCCTCACTCCTCTTTCAGGAATTCGCTAACATATTAATGATTAGATTTTGATGAACATTAGCCTGCTAGCGGTCGGCTTCTTTCTATTCTGGCTTCAGCGTCTCCTCTACGGACCTCTTCGACCTATAGAAACGGAACAGCTCTACGAGAAAGCATGGTTTGCCGTAACAGAGACATGCTTGGCGATGACGATTTTCAGAGGAGAGTTGGGCGGTTGGTTCCTGGTCATGTTCGTCTCTTTGCTAGTTGGAAAGGTCTGGGGTTGGATCGGCGAGGGTCGGGTCGAGTTTCTTGAGCAACAACCCCCAGCAAATCCGCGATTGTTCCACATCCGACTTGCAGCCTCGCTGCTCCTTTCAGTTCTCTTCAACTCGCTTATGCTGAGATACTGCGTTCGCACCGTTCTTGAACAGGCACGGCCCGATATGATGGTCATGTTCGGCTTCGAATTCGCCGTTCTCACCATCCTCTCCAGCTCGACTGCTGCCCGCTACGTCATTTCATTGGTCGAGATCTACATCACCCATCTCCAAATGAAGGCTAAGATTAAGGAGCGCCGTCGCGAAATCAGAGATGCTAGGGAGGAGTCGCTGCGCCAGTACGCCGAGTCGGGAGAGACCGGGGCCACTCCCAACCTGCCGGATGAAAATGATATCGACGAGATGGAATTGGATGTACCTGGGTGGGAAGAAAAGGGCCGCTGGATCTTCTACCTCGACCTGCTTACCGATTTCCTCAAGCTCACAGTATATCTTACCTTTTTCGCGATCCTGTTTACATTCTACGGTCTCCCATTACATATTTTGCGCGACGTCGTCGTCACTATTCGGTCTTTCGGACGGCGCATCATGGATTTCGTGCGTTACCGCAACGCTACTCGCGATATGAACGAACGCTATCCCGATGCCACCGCCGAGGAAGTCGCACGCGAGGAGGTTTGTATCATTTGTCGCGAGGAAATGACCCATTGGCAGCAGCCGGCGGGCGCGCAACAGCGAAACCGGGTCTCTGAGAGGTTGCGCCCCAAGAAACTGCCTTGTGGTCACATTCTACACTTTGCCTGTCTTCGAAGCTGGCTTGAGAGACAACAGAACTGCCCCACCTGTCGACGCCCAGTTATTGCGCCACCCCGGGCCCGGGGGGCGGGCGATGGTGGTAACCCGAACAATGCTGGTGCTCAGAACATGGCCGCTGGCAACCAACCCAGAGATGGGCAAGCAGATGGACTACCAAGAGCGCGTGTTTACCAATTCGGGCCTTTCAGAATCGGTTTCGGTGCGGGCAGGGGTGACCTCTTCCACAACCTTCACCAGCAGATCCATCAAGGCAATGCGCCTGTGCCACAAGCTAACAATGTCAATGCTCCGAATGCCAGGCAGATTGGCTTCGGCTTCGGATTCGGACGGCCTCTCCCGGTCCCAGCGCCGCAGGCTGCCCCCAACCCTGCCTCAAACGTGGCCAACATGCAGACTCAGTTGCAGCAGATGGAGCAACAGATTGTCCGGGAAATTGAAACGTTGCGCGTCACTGCCGACCAGCTTCATCTGGTGCGGTTACTGCAGACGGAACTCCAGCGACTTCGCAATCTCCAGGCCAATCCCACTGTCCCACAAAGTATCGCTTTCCAGAATCCTCCGGCTGTCTCGTCCTCGACTTCTTCGGTTACCATGCGCCGTCAGTTCATCTCAGACCCACAGACACCCGCCATGAATGCTGGAGATAGTCGACTACCCGAGGGGCTGAGTCTCCCCGCGGGATGGTCTCTCATCCCCCTTCACTCCCCGGAGCAGGGCCCCAGTCAGCCGGCAGAACAACGCGCCACCCCTACTGTTCCTGAAACCGGAACAGCCCAAACGTCTGACCCTACATCAGACTCCCAGGTCCCTCCCCCAACAGCAACTGTTCCGGCTGCCAGTCAAGAAAGTGAGCCTGCGGCGGCCACCGAGCCCTCCACGTCCCAGGATCTGCCCAATTGGCAGTCGGGAGCAACGTCAACAGCCACGGGATCGGGCGTGGAATCACTCTCCCAACAGTGGACTGATTTAGCGCCCGAGACCCAGATGGACGGCGAGAGCACTACCGCCGACGACGTTGACGGCGCGAATCACGCCGAGGAATCAGACTCGGCCTCAAAGGGGAAAGCACGGGTAGCAACGGTGGAAGATATAGTTGACGATGAAACGTGATGATGGGTTTCCTTAACTCTTTCTCCTCTCTGCGAAATTCTTCTCCGCCATTTTGGTCTTTGCCTTTCCATACCTGGTGTCTCTATTTTGGCTTGATATATTACCATCTCATTTGGTGTTGACCCCATCTTATGGGGAAGTTGTCCATTTTACCGGCGTTTTTGAAGCGGCTCTCACTCATACCCCATTGCCTGTATGTTGAATTCCATGGAACTGTGGCTCATGCATGGTCATTTTCCCCTACTACACCAGTTCCGGTTTCATTCTACTCTTTGCTGCCACATTAGCCCCTTGTCCAGCGAATCAGGAGGGTCTCTAATAACCAGGTGTATATCTGTACATACTAGAAACATGATCGTGACAATTCCTTGGTTTTAATTTCAGTTCATTGTAGACTATTACGGAGTAAGGTAGACAGGATTGCATGAAGAAGGGTTGTACCCACCTTGGCTGGAAAAAGGGCGGATCTGAAGTTGCCAAGGGGTTACTCCATAGTTACTATAGTTAGCAGGTGCAACATAACATAGCGTCTGTCAGAACTCTGGCTAAGATTCTACTCCGTACTAGACTCCATCGACGTTTCTTCGATTTATCTAATCACCCAGACTATAAGCACCGTGCATCAGATCGATCACAAAAAATGTCTCGGGGGGCAAAATGCGATCCAGGGGCAACGACAGCCAGCCTCCAATCATAATTGCGGGCCAACATCCAACCTGCGCCCGTGGGGAACAAGCGTGAATTTCTCCGGGATGCAAAAGCAATTTGAAGAGTACCAGCCAATCCCGGTGGCCGGTAACCCTACAGGAAAAAAGGCTGGATTCCCGGTGCTGGATCACATCTGAACCTCTTGATCTGGTCTTTATACTTAATTCGAGGGAATTGGGCTCATTCGACAGGGCCCAAGATCGTCGTCATCAGCGCTGACGCCAGCTCCGCCGCCGCCCGCGTCTCCCACCCGCTCCTGCGCCATCTTTTTGCGTATGCCTCCTTCTAGCTGGCTTGTCCGACCAATCTGTTTTCCTCCTCCAGTCCCCAGTCGCATGAATTCGCCCTACGAACGGTCCTCGTTCCTCCCTGCCCCTCTCTCTTTGGCTCGTGGAACCTTCGACCGGCTGTGGCCGCGCATCTCGCCCTTCGGTTCTTGGAGTTTCGCGGGGATTTGACAACTGTTCCCGACTGTTGCAAGATCTCCAATTCCTATTCTTCCATGGCTTCTTTGTGTCTTCTGTAGCGTTTGGATATCAAGGTGGGTGAATTGTCCCGACTTTTGTTGCTAGGCCTAGATGCTGCTAGTCCTTGCGAGCAACTCTTTGGCCTGGCTTCGTACTATCTCAAACAAACCCTCATCGCATTCACGCAGTTGCTGATCGAGCGCTTTCGTCCAATCGCAGTTCATACTATCTTTATTCTTCGTCTCCTTTTCCGTACCAACATATCACGCTATCTTCCATGATTTCCTCGCGCCGGGCTGTGCCCCTGTTTGGCTTTGCCTTCATCCTTTTCATCCTCCTCGCTATCCGAAGCCTCTCGTCACAATGGGAACAAGCGACGCAGGTCGTCGGTTTGGGTGAACTAGCCTCGACCCCCTCTCCATCGCCGTCAGTACGCTTCAATGTTACTAGGGTGCACGAAGAGCCTGCGATTCGGACGCCGTATGCACCCAAGCCACAATTCGTCCCAGGCCTTCCCAAGCCCTCTGGGACAACGTACACAAAGACGCTCGTGGTGCCCAAGACTTCCGACGAAGATACCAGTTGGATGGAGGTTGAGCTTCCTGAGTGGCAAACAGCAGTCTATGCCGTCGATGACCCGTCAGCACCTCTGCATCCTCCGAAGAATAAGGGTCATGAGGTGATGGTCTACCTGAGCTACATCATCGAACATTATGACAGGCTTCCTGATGTTGTCGCTTTTATGCATTCGCATCAGTTCGCTTGGCACAATGATGACCTCTTTGCCGGAGATGCAGCTGATCTCCTGCGCCGTTTGAATCCCGCCTGGGTGGTCCGCCAGGGTTACGTGAATCTGCGATGCACGTGGAGTCCCGGTTGTCCGGCCTGGTTGCATCCGGGCACGCTGGTGGAGGATCAAACGAAGCAAGAGGAGGTTATGCTGGCCCGAGCCTGGGGAGAGATCTTCCCCGATGATCCGATCCCAGAAGTCCTCGCCCAACCCTGCTGCGCTCAATTCGCCGTATCGCGCGACCGTATTCATGCCATTCCGAGAGCCCGCTTCGTATATTTCCGCGACTGGATGCTCCGGACAGAGCTCAGCGACTACATCTCCGGTCGAATTTGGGAATACTTGTGGCATGTCGTCTTCACCGGAGAGAACGTTTACTGCATTAAGGAGCACATTTGTTACTGCGATGGATTTGGCATCTGCTTTGGCGGCGAGGATGAGTACGATGCATTCCGAGGCCACCATGCGAAGAAGTCTGAGCTCGAGGAGCAATTCAAAGGATGGAACGTTCGGGCCGACATGATCGAGCTGACGCGCATGAGCGGGACGCTGGGCGAGGAAAGCCACCTGAGTTTCCCGCAGCCAGGCGAGGATTTGACGCTCGCAGATCTGATCGACATGGAGGAGCTGCTCATCAATGAATTGGTGGTAAATGCTACGGAACGTGGCAAGGACCCCGAAGCACGCGCCCGCGAAGTCGGGAGACCCTGGAAGGAGGGCGATGGATTCTAAGTATTCTCCATTGAGAGTGCCTAGGATTTATTGACGATCATTGTCTTTTTGACTTTCTTTGTTCAAACCCCGACAGCTCATAACCCTCTCGGTTCCTGGCCGCGAGGGACTATATATCATCATCTTCATCTTCTTGTGTTCATATTTGACTTGTCTGGGGTTCAGGTGGCTTGCTGCGATGCCTGGTATAGATACGATTTTTGATTCCATTGTGTTTGATATGTTTTCTTGGCCTGCGATACTTGGATGATGTGCTGGGGTTTGTGCCAGATCTTGTGATATCCTTTGCAGCTAGGACCAGTTTGGCAGGCTCCAAATTGAATAATGAAAAGCATTTATATAACTGTCATATACAGCACATGTTGTGTAGTAATCATGCTATATGTTGATTAACTGCCTTTACTGACAGGATAGTGAATGCCTGATGATACTCTGGTATATATCACGTGACCCAGATCCACCGCGGCTAACTGGGTTGGGCAATGTGCAACGGCGTCTTCCCTGCAGAGTTTGCACTGTCTGCTCCTCCTTCAAACCAGCCAAACAGCGTCATCGGGTTAAACAGCTCCATCTATACAAACTATATCGCCGTCCTCGCCTGTTTGCGCGAGACCTTATTGTCTCTTGTTGACAGCTCCTGATCTGCTATTCACTCACGCGCCCGCTCGCCGTAGGCGACCGTGTTTTCCTCCCTGCCCGGGAGCACCGGGTGTCTTTTCTAGAAGCTGCGTTGTTTGGCGCTCTGTCAACAAGCACCGTCGACGCTCACCCGCACGCGACGGACGCTCCAAATCACGGTTCCCGAACTACGAGCTGACGATTCGCTGTTTCGGAGTGTTTACCTTACGTTCAGGTCCTGTTAATCGGGATTTGAAGCTTGTTTGCCACATAGGATCAACCAATCGAGCTTGTAACTGTCTGGAGTTGTGACGGCTTCGCCGCGCCGCACTTCTGTGTTATAACTCTATTATCTGCGTGACTCCCCTAATATCACTCTGCCTACGTACCTTTGAGTGGCTGTTCGTTTCACGCGTTCACGCGGCCCGAACTGAAATGGCATCGACCTCCAACTCAAACCATCAACATCCTCCGTCGACTTCGGCTGCCGAGTTCTCGACCAACCCGACCACCTCCGCTAATGTCGACCCTAATAATCACCTCGCAAATAGCGGATATGCGCCCAGTGAGAATCAACTAGCTGGATTGGTGGAGGCTGCTACAGCTGCTGCCGGCCAGGAAGTCTCCGACTGGGCTGCTGCTGCCGCTGTCGCTGCTGCGGCGGGGGCTGCGGGACTCCAGCATCACCTCGAATATGGTCCGGATACCCACATCGATGAGGATAGCTTTGCAGATGCAAGTTTCGGTGCTGGAATGGGACCGCAGCGGCACATGCGCGGACCGGGGTCTACCTCTATGAGTGAACATGGCCAGCCTTCCGGTGGACTGACCAGGGTGCCAACGAAGAAACGGAAGAGAAATGAGGATGCGCTGGATCCGGCGTTGACTGCGGGAGCTGCTGTCGGCCTTGCAGGCACTCACCACCCTCACCACCAACAGCAGCAGCAGCATCACCAGCATGCACATCACTATGGTGGGGAGGGTCTGGGTGTCGCGCCGTCGCAGTCTCTGTCCGAAGCTCGTGCTGTAGGTTTGCATTCCGCCGCTGCCTTGTTCCGTCAACCGTCGAGTAACAAGAAGTACACTCGTCCGCCGATGTCGAAGTTGTTTGCGTCGCTGGAGCTCTCCCCAGAGAATTTCTTGCATCTGCAGGCGGCGGCTAAAGCATATATGCTGGATGATCGCCACCCGGAGCGGCGCGACTGTGTTGGCCAGCGTGGAAAGGGAGACACCGAGATGGTTAAGTTGCGGTTGTGGAACTGCGTGCGCCACTTTCTTGAGGTCGAAGGCCACGGTGAGCGCTTCTTCGGGGAAAACGTGGTCAATGAGGGCATGGGGCCCAGGACATACATCTGGCCCCGAGACCAGCAAAAGATCATCTCCTTGGTTATTCCTTTGCTGCGCCGAATGGTCACCAATGAGCGACAGCGGCAGTACGCAGTGGAGACTAGAAAAGGAGGTGGCACCGAAGAGCGACGGAGACGCAAGACAGAGGACAGTCTGCAGAATCTGAACGCGACCACACCGACAGATGATCAACTCCACATGCATTCACACCACCATATTCCGGACGATTATGCTTCTGCACAGACCGGGTTGTCGGCACCACAACCGCAGCTCGGGACCGGGTCTCAGGTGGATCTGGGTCTCACGGATCTCTTGCTGGATGGGTACTCGACTGACTGGGACTCATTCTCAAAGTCATATGACATGTACAATCATAATTATGAGCTTGACAACCTGTGGTACATTTCGGGTCTCCAGCAACCGGATTGGCGTGGACTGGTCGCTGCGATTGACAGCCACTTCCAGGTCATTCACAACGGCGGTTATGACTGTCCGTCTCCATGTGAGGATGAGAACCTCCATCGCATCTTGAATGCAGATGTCACCTCGGACCTGCGTTGGCGTGTTGGCGGGAACTCAGAACGGCCTGCCAGAAATGAATTGTACGTCCCCAATATAACAGTTAGCAAATTGTGTACATTACTAACAACCCCATAGTGCCAGCAGCATCACCCGTGATATCTCGCGGATCATCCGAGACAGCCTAGCGACCCAGCACAATGTCCATCAATCACCCCACAGCCAGGCACCCGTGCCCCAGCCCCAGCCATTCCCTCCTCCGAATTTCCCACCTCTCCCCAGCGCTGTCTCTGGAAATGTCGGCTCTTCTCCGTCTCCTCCAACCAACGTCTCACTCCGAATCAACATCCTCCAAGACGGAAAACGCGCGCATCCCCGCTTCGACATCCCCGGAAGCCAATGTACCGATCTTGAAACCCTCAAGCAGCTCATCTCCCGCAAATTCGCCGGCCAACTGCCAGGCCTCTCTTCCGAGACCAACATGGACTGGGTCTCTCAACTCAACTGGAAATTCAAGGTCTGGCTCCCAGATGGACTGGCCCCGGTGCAAAACGACAACGAATGGGCAATGGCCCTCGTCTCAGCTAGCAATGTCGACTGGATGGATGGCGACCTACGAGTTCTGGTTGAATTAGACGGGATGGCGTCGGCTTCTTCTTGATCGAATTGGCGCTCATTGAATCATTTTCTGCGATATAACTTGTGTGTCATGGTTGTCGATTCTAGGTTGCTTTGATCTGCTTTGGTTGAGTTGGGATTGCGTGGAGTTTTTCGGAGACAAAGGCTCTTGTCCTTCTTGCTTTTGAGTTCGTTATCATACCCTGGTGCTGGTGGTTCTTGCATTGATGATATGCATTGCATGTGATGATGAGATATGATACTTTTCAGTTCTGATCCTGTTGAGAATTGGTTGGTTGGGGACGGGGACGGTTGGATGGATGGATGCTTGTTTGTGTATATGATTTCTTATGTTGGGTTAGGTCAGGTACTGAGCTGGACTGGATGTTACGGGGATGGTGGATGAGTTTATTGAAAGGTAATTAATGAAAATATGAATGTGTAAGATATTTCATTTATTATCGTCTTTTACCGGCTTCTTAGTTAGTTCAAGTAGTTGATACCTGTGTAGCAAGTGGTGGTAACTTACTGGCAAGTATATATTGCCTTCCCTGAATCAGTGTAGTCACAATCAACTGAACTTTAATAGTATCCTAAAATAATTATTATGTGCTAAACACTTACGGGACCTGTTCGTTCATAATGTATTGCCTAGAAGAAAGCTCAATAGTTACTAAGTGCTTGTTAGTTGCTGCTCAAGAAGTGTATAGTAATTGCGTAGTGGAAGGAATACCTTTCCTTTTCCTGGACATCCCTTTATTTTTCGAGTGTAGAACAGATAGTCTTATGGTGGTGACTAGCAGTAGTAGCTACTCTATCTGTGCTATATCCTAGTAGTATAGTGAGTAGCAGTGGTGGTATTTACTACTTAGAGGTAGTTACTAGTAGTCATTGGCATGCAGTATCAGTTAGTAGTCACAGGAGTAAGTAGTACTAGTTTGATAGGCTGAAGCAGCGAAAAGAAGCCTGGTTCGGTTGATAGTTAGTATATTCAATTTTCACTATGAATTATTATCTGATATCAGGGTGAAGATGTATATTATTACTGGTATATGGCTACAGATGCTCGAATTAATTGTACTGGTATAAAAGTGCATGAATGTCTGGCGACTCCCTAACTACCAGTCCAAAAGCTAGGTATATTCACGGATGCGGTAATTTGTCATTGATTAGCGTTGATTCGTTACATGGGTGACTTTAATATGCCTAAAGTCTAATGGTAAGGCTAGCTGCGGCTAATCACACCGGTATTGAATCATCGAGCATATAACTGCACTCTGGTGATTCATGCGCAGTGGTGATGCCAGATGTCAGGAGTCTGTTCCTGACAGAAACCCAAGTAACTTCGGTGATATAGAGGTCCTGGGCTCTTGCAGCTCCCTTGGGTTTGTTCATTTCGTCATAAGTATACTGTCAGTCGCACCAGCAAGCTGACGGCCTGACCGGCACAAGGCCCCTAGAGTCAGCCTGCAGACGATAGGCGAGGAATGTGGATCCGCGAGCAACCTGGGCAATCGACAAGCGCGCCCTTGCTCCGCTGTAGCACATAAGGTTCCCTCAGCTGAACTCGCTCAAGCTCCGGCAGACTCCAACCGAGCCTTCTTGGCCCGGCGCTTCATTTCGCGCTTGGACAGCGGTTTCTCCGCCTCTTCGCCCGTTGGCTCTGACCCCACCGATGCTTTTCTCTTCAAGTTATCGCCCGTGGCCTCCTGGGTCTTCTTCTGAAACGGTACGTTCGCTTTCGTCTTAGTCACTCCCCCTGCCACGATATCAATGATCCCTCGCCAACTGGTCCGCTTCAGCTTGGCCAAGGCGGTCACTTTCCGGGCCTCCTCGCAGATCGCCTCTTTGCCACGCTCCTGCGAAAGACCCCAAACGCATGCCAGGTTGATCACATCCCATGGTGCCCGAACAGCCAGAGCTCGCTGCGCCTCACTCGAAATGATGATTCCCCGGCCGCGCGTGGCTCGTATCAACGACATCGCATTCCCGATTAGGTTGCGGCGAGCGTCAAGTCCGCTCCCGGTGATTCCTGGTCCATAGCAGATCTCAAATCGAACCCCACGTGATATAGCAGCGGAAACCATCTTGAACTTGAAGTGGAAGGGTAGTCGTATGGAGAAATCCAGCGAGATGATATCACACTCGAGGTTGGTGCATGCATTTAGGAGCGCCTTTTCATTGGTGGGCCTCATTGCGACGAGATCATAAACCTGAGTCAGGCTGGCAAGTCGCTGGTTCTGCGCAGGGTCGGAGAGGGTCAGGTTCAGGCGAGTGAGGAGCGTCAGGCCCTTGGGAACATTCTTTGGCGCTGGTGGGGGAGTAGGGTTTGAGGGGAGTTTTCCAGTAATAGATTGGGATAGGGCAACGGTGGTGTAACCAACTGGTCGTCAGGTCAGCGCTTCATGTGGCCGTGGAGGGGGAGGGACTGCTCGATGATCGGGTCTTGTGCCGAGGGGAGAAACATGACGCACGTTCTGCAAGAAAACTTAAGGTATTGGAGATCTCGGGATCATCCGAGGCATAGGGCAGATTGAGATCATAGAACATGATGCTGGCAGTTTGCGACGAGCTTAAAAAGCTCGAATGCGCCCGAGTGTACGTTGGAGACGGGCAGCAGAAGCAAAAGGATAGCGACCGCGTGCAAAAGAACTGTCCGAGAACGGCAATCGAGAATCGGCCGGGAATGCAGGTTATTCCGGGCCGGCAGGTGATCTAGCCTCCAACGAACGGGAGTCCCGTGACTGCAAAGGCGGAGCGAAACGCTCTTACTAGCCTAAGCCCATTCTGATCTCAATCCCCAAAGACAGACAGTCTATACTCGACCCTCACCTCTTCCCTTCCCCCTCCCCTTAATCGCTGGCTTCGGACGATAGCACGGCTGCCTTCTTGACATAGGCCCCCACCATACCTGGCCTCGCAGCTGCTGTTGTCTGTCCCCTCCATCGCAATTCTCCCCTCGCGACGACGCCTCTTCGCTCGCCGCCCTTCCTACCCCGCCGCTTTTTATCATCGATATACGTTTCATTGTGGGCTGACTCCGGATCTGCCTGCCAGCCGCCATCAACATGGCGCGCGTCTATGCCGATGTTAACGAACATATGCCCCGGTCCTACTGGGACTATGACAGTGTGAACATCTCCTGGGGTGTTTTGGAGAATTACGAGGTGGTCCGCAAGATCGGTAAGGCCAATACGACCGGCCGTCATCTACCCGCAAATACACCAAAAACGTCGTCCGGCCGCACGGCGAATGAATTGTGTACGTTTTGTGCTAACCACCATTTGGAACAGGCCGCGGAAAGTACTCCGAAGTGTTCGAGGGCATCAACGTTGTCAACTACCAGAAATGCGTCATCAAGGTACTCAAGCCGGTCAAGAAGAAGAAGATTAAGCGTGAAATCAAGATCCTTCAGAACCTGGCGGGTGGCCCCAATGTGGTCGCCTTGTTGGACGTGGTTCGCGACAGTCAGAGCAAGACGCCAAGCTTGGTGTTCGAATATGTCAACAACACGGATTTCCGGACTCTCTACCCGCGGTTCTCTGACTATGATGTCCGTTTCTATGTTTTCGAGCTTCTGAAGGCCCTGGATTTCTGCCACAGCAAGGGTATTATGCACCGGGATGTGAAGCCTCACAATGTCATGATTGATCATGAGAAGCGCAAGGTAGGTCTCCGCTCAAATCTCCGCCGGCATTGTGCTGATATGGATAGCTCCGCCTTATCGACTGGGGTCTTGCCGAATTCTACCACAAGGGCACGGAATACAACGTCCGCGTCGCTTCCCGTTACTTCAAGGGTCCCGAGCTTCTTGTTGATTTCCAAGAATACGACTACTCTCTGGACATGTGGTCCCTGGGAGCTATGTTTGCTTCCATGATCTTCCGCAAGGAGCCCTTCTTCCACGGTAACAGCAACTCCGACCAGTTGGTGAAGATCGCCAAGGTGCTTGGTACCGAGGAGCTGTTCGAGTACCTGGACAAATATGAGATTGAGCTGGACCCTCAATATGATGAGATCCTTTCTCGCTTTCCCCGGAAGCCTTGGCTCTCGTTTGTAAATGCTGAGAACCAGCGCTTCGTCAGCGATGAAGCCATTGACTTTTTGGACAAACTACTCCGTTATGACCATGCCGTATGAATTATCCCCCTGTTTGAGGAGGATCCCCCTGCTGACGATTTCCCAGGAACGCCTTACTGCTCAGGAGGCCATGGCTCATCCATACTTCGCCCCCGTGCGGGCGGCCGAGGCCCAGGCTGCCCGGAACAACACCACGACTGCCTAAGAGTTGAACGGTGTGCTGATAGGACTATTTTCATACCCCTGCATCGGGATCCTCGCTGCAGCGAGCTACTTTTTCCAGTGTCGTTCTCCGATGTGATAACGAGATTTGATTCGGATGTTGAGTTAGTCTGTGTCTGGAATGGGATGCTGGATCTAATACTATAAAAACATCACAAAACATTGTGCCGCAAGGGCCGGGGGGAAGTTTGTCGTGGCATGAATGAAAGCGCCACGGGTGCGATGAGTTATGGCATACGGAGACGACGATGATGACAGATGACATACGCCTAATATATCTCGACTCAATCCTCTTGGCATACCCCGTGAGTGGAATCTATGAGACGGTGTTTAGAGTGGGAAGGACTTTCGCTCCCCTGTTTGAACCTGCGTAACCATATAACCTTTCCCCATACTCTGCGCCTTTCTCGTTCCCGTTTTTCCGCGTGACTAGTTGGTCTGGTGTTGATGGGATCTCGTTTTACATGTGTCTGCGTTGCATTTCAATCTATCGCGTTTGCCATTTTACTGGCGTTTTCTCCCATAATCTGCATGCCAAATTCCAGTTTGATACGTCATTGACATCGGCGTGAGGACTAGTTATCTTTGGTGCTCATCTGATCTTGATTCCGATTTCTTCCATGGGTGGGTGGTGATGGACTAGGGCCGGCACTTTTGGGAGGCCTGCCTGGTCGAGGAGTGCTGGAGGCTACATAGAGCAAAAGATGCCTTTCGACAGACTAGATGACGTATGCACAGGCTCTACCAAAGGCACTGTATGATGTGACTGGAGGAAAGACGTAGACCATTTGGGTAATCTTGTCAGATAGTTGTATTATAGTATCAATAGTAGAGCGACGGTCTGGCCGTGCCCTCACGTGACCCGAGCATTGACTCAAACCGGCGCAGGGCGTGCAGGATTTCATCCGCGGAGGTGACTAGCAGATGAGTCAAGAAGAAGAAGACGACATTGAGAATCCCCAATCGCTGTCCAACATAAAAACCGAGGGTAGTTCCAGTCCAAATTCTGACATCTGTCACTGTGCATAGGGGACTGACGAGCAGTTTACTTTAGTTCGGACTTTAAGGCACACTGCGTTCTCCACTGTTTTGGGGGAGAAAGAGACCTCAGGCCCCGCACCCGGATGCTCTGATTCGTTCCGATCTTTTGCTCTGCGCCAGGAAATTTAATTGCCCGCATTCGCACAACGACCCAACCCCTCCCCCTCTTGCTCTCTCTATCGCCGTTTGAGTCACCGGTGGTCAAGATACTTATCCGTCGGTTCGTGGCGCGATCGGCGCCTTGGAGATTCCCTCCTCCCCTTCCTATATATCGTCCATTTTCCAGAATGGCCCAGCCCTCTGCTCCCCAAACCCCGAGTACGTTCTTTGTCGCCTTCCTACTCCTCCTCCTCCTCCCCCCTTCTTATCGTTCCATCCCACCCCGCAGGGGCTCAATGTGAATGACTGACTGACTGACCACCCTGTTGCTTCCTCTAGCTGGTGAGCCCAAGGCTCCCGTCGACGTTCCTCCCCAGGCCGACGACCAGTTGCGGAACCAGGATGCCAATGATGCCGCTCAGCCCGCCGAGGGCCAGAAGGTGAAGACCGAGAAGGAACGTATGTAACCATCCTCCGGACCATAGGACCATACTGTCCTGCCACCACCCGACATCCTGATACAACAACATTCTGACAACTCGCTGGATATCTATAGTGGAGCGTGAACGTCGCAAGGCCGAGAAGGCGAAGAAGTTCGCCGAGAAGCAGGCCAAGGCCGCTGCTGCGAAGACTGCCGCCCCCAAGGCCGAGAAGAAGCCCAAGGTCGAGAAGGAGAAGACCACTGATGCCTACGACCCCAAGGTTATCGAGGCTGGCCGTTACGAATGGTGGGAGGAGCGCGGCCTGTTCAAGCCCGAGTTCGGCTCGGACAACAAGGTCAAGCCTGAAGGTTACTTCGTCATTCCTATCCCTCCTCCCAATGTGACCGGTGCCCTGCACATGGGTCACGCCCTTACCAACGCCCTCCAAGACACCATGATCCGCTGGCAGCGCATGAAGGGCAAGACTACCCTGTGGCTGCCGGGTATGGACCACGCCGGTATCTCCACCCAGAGTGTCGTCGAGAAGATGCTCTGGAAGTTGGAGAAGAAGACCCGTCACGACCTGGGTCGTGAGGCTTTCCTCGAGCGCGTGTGGGACTGGAAGAAGGAATACCATGCCAACATCAAGAACGCCCTTCGCAGAGTCGGTGGTTCCTTCGACTGGACCCGCGAGGCCTTCACCATGGACCCCAACCTGTCCGCTGCCGTCACGGAGACTTTCGTTCGCCTCCACGAGGAGGGCATCATCTACCGTGCCAACCGCCTGGTCAACTGGTGTGTGGCTCTGAACACCTCTCTGTCCAACCTTGAAGTCGAGAACAAGGAGGTTGAGGGTCGTACTCTTCTCGATGTGCCGGGCTACGACAAGAAGATCGAGTTCGGTGTCTTGACCCACTTCTGCTACGAGGTCGATGTCGATGGCAAGACCGAGCGCATCGAGATCGCCACCACTCGTCCCGAGACCATGATCGGTGACAGTGGTATTGCTGTCCACCCCGACGACAAGCGCTACGCCCACTTGGTCGGCAAGAACGCTCGCCACCCCTTCGTTGACCGCTTGATGCCCATCGTTGCCGACAAGGATGTCGACCCCGAGTTCGGTACTGGTGCCGTCAAGATCACCCCCGCCCACGATTTCAACGATTTCAACCGTGGAAAGGCCCACAACCTCGAGTTCATCTCTGTGCTGAACGACGATGGTACCTTCAACAGCAAGGGTGGTCCCTTCGCTGGCATGAAGCGCTTCGATGCCCGTTACAAGGTCATCGAGATGCTGAAGGAGAAGGGTCTCTACGTCAAGTGGGAGAACAACCCCATGAAGATCCCCCGCTGCGCCAAGTCCAACGATGTTATCGAACCCATCCTCAAGCCCCAGTGGTGGATGAAGATGGAAAGCCTCGCCAAGCCCGCTCTCGAGGCCGTTGAGAAGGGCGAGATCGTCATCAAGCCTGAGTCCGCTGAGAAGAGCTACTACCGCTGGATGACCAACATCAACGATTGGTGTCTCTCCCGTCAGCTGTGGTGGGGTCATCAGGCTCCTGCCTACTTCGTTCAGATCGAGGGTGAGGAGAACGATGACAGCGATGGCGAGCGCTGGGTCACTGGCCGCACCGAGGAGGCTGCCCGGGAGAAGGCTGAGGCCAAGTTCCCTGGCAAGAAGTTCAGCTTGGTCCGGGATCCTGATGTCCTTGATACCTGGTTCTCTTCTGGACTGTGGCCATTCTCGACCCTGGGCTGGCCCAACAAGACCCACGACCTGGAGAACCTGTACCCCACTTCCGTCTTGGAGACTGGCTGGGATATTCTGTTCTTCTGGGTTGCCAGAATGATCATGCTTGGTATTAAGATGACCGGCCAGGTTCCCTTCCGGGAGGTGTACTGTCACTCTCTGATCCGTGATTCTGAGGGCCGCAAGATGTCTAAGTCTCTGGGTAACGTTGTTGACCCTCTGGATGTCATGGAGGGTATCCAGCTCCAGGAACTCCACGCCAAGCTGCTCACCGGTAACCTCGCCGAGAAGGAAGTTGCTACTGCTACCAAGTACCAGAAGAAGGCTTTCCCCAAGGGTATTCCCGAGTGTGGTGCTGATGCTCTGCGCTTCGCCTTGGTTTCTTACACTACTGGCGGTACGTTTCACCCACTAATCTCAATGCAAAAGAAACTCTGCTAACATCCATTATGTAGGTGGTGATATTGCGTTCGACGTCCAGGTCATTCACGGTTACCGCCGTTTCTGTAACAAGATCTACCAGGCCACCAAGTTCGTGCTTGGCAAGTTGGGCGACAACTTCAAGCCCAAGGCTACCCCTACCAAGACCGGCAAGGAGTCTCTGTCTGAGCGCTGGATTCTGCACAAGTTCAACCAGGCTGCCAAGGAGATGAACGAGACCCTGGAGCAGCGCGAGTTCTCCCAGTCTGCTCAGATCGTCTACCAGTACTGGTACAGCCAGCTCTGTGACGTCTTCATCGAGAACTCCAAGTTCCTCCTGGCAGAGGACGTCCCCGCTGAGGTGCAGGAGTCTGCCAAGCAGACCCTCTACACTGCACTGGATGGTGCTCTGACCCTCATTCACCCCATGATGCCCTTCGTCACCGAGGAACTCTGGCAACGTCTCCCCCGCCGTGAGGGCGATGCCACGATCTCGATCATGAAGGCCAAGTACCCCGAGTACACTCCCGAGTTCGATGACGTCGAGGCCGAGACTGCCTACGAGCTGATTCTCAACACCTCCAAGGCTGTCCGGTCCATCATGGCCCAGTATGAGATCAAGACCAAGGCCGATGTCGTCATCCAGACCTACGATGCCACCAGCCACAAGACGATCTCCGACGAGCTCACCAGCATCAAGTCGCTTGGTGGCAAGTTCCTGGGCGATCTCAGCGTGCTTGGCCCTGAGAACACCGTTCCCCCGTCGGGCTGCGTCGTGGCTCCTGTCAGCTCCCAGGCGGCCGTCTACCTCCGTGTGTCCAAGGAGGTGGCCCTTGAGCAGGAGCACAAGGCCAAGGCCAGTCTTGAGAAGGCGCGCGAGACTGTTGGTCGCCAGCAGAAGCTGATCAGCAGTGCTGGTTGGGAGAAGGCCAAGCCCGAGGTTCGCGAGGCCGAGCAGAAGAAGCTCCGCGATGCCGAGAGCGAGGCCGCTCGGTTGGAGGAGCAGATCCGCGAGTTTGAGAAGCTGCGGTTGGAGTAGATGCTCCGAGTAGATGGCTTTGAGTAGATATCAGTGATACACATACAATTGGACTTAGACACCAAAATAACAGTTTTCTTTTCTTTTTGTTCATTTCGATGATTTGTATTGTATGCCTTGTAGTGGCTGCACGTGACCTGATCACACTCTCTTATTGATAATGAATAGTAATGTCACATAAATTTCTTTCAGAGCACACATATTCCACTACTACTAACGAGAACATCTAAGCAAATAAGCTAGAAATAGAAATATTCTAACTGGCAAGCAGGAGCATTGATGTTGGCGTGGAGACAATAAGCTTATCGATAAGCGATGCCAAGCCTCATCCGCCAAAAGTTTTTGCTCCGCCTTTTTTCATTTTCCGCAGCCAACTCCAGCATTCTCAATCTCCTCCACTGCCCTCAATCTCGTCCCATCCGCCAAGATGCTCCGAGAAGTGTACGTTGATACCATAATCTACTACTACTATTCTGAATACGGCTAATGGAAACCATCAAAATAGAAAACCTAAGAACGCGCGCACTGCGCGCATCCTCAAAGCCAAAGAGCCGCAACTTATCGAGCCCCCGAAACGGACTCTTCTCCTTCACGGATCGAAATGCCCTCAACCGCTGCACACGGTGCTGAAGACCTTCCACTCGCTGACTCGGCCCAACTCGGTTCTATTCCACAAGAAGAATGCCAACATCCACCCGTTCGAGAGCGTTGAGAGCCTGGAGTTTTTGGCCGACAAGAACGAGTGCGGTATGGTCGTGTTCGGAAGCAGCAACAAGAAGCGCCCTAACTGTCTGACGCTGGCCCGGGTGTTCAACTCCAAGATCCTGGATATGTGTGAGCTGTTGTTGTTGCCGAATCAGGACCAGACGGCTGGATTGGAGAGTCTGCAGATCGGTATTGGCATGCGGCCGATGCTGTTGTTCTCGGGCAGTGCTTGGGATGATGAGACGTCGACGGCGCATGTTATGCTGAAGAGCATGTTTGTGGATATGTTCAAGGGAGAGACGAGTGATAAGATTGACGTTGAGGGGTTGCAGTATGTGTTGATGATTGGCGCGGAGGAGGCCACGGACGGACTGGCGCCTGTTGTGCACCTTCGCTGGTATAAGTTGCGGACGAAGCGCAGTGGGCATAAGTTGCCCCGTGTGGAGTTGGATGAGATTGGTCCTAAGTTTGACTTCAAGGTTGGACGTCTGCAAGAGGCGCCGAGGGAGGTCATGAAGGAGGCCATGAAGCAGGGTAAGAGGCCGAATGAGGAGATCAAGCTCAAGAAGAACATTGGGCTGGATTCGATCGGTGATAAGATCGGTCGCGTGCATCTGGGTAAGCAGGATCTTAGCGGTCTGCAGACTCGTAAGATGAAGGGTTTGAAGCGTCGTGCTGGTGTCGAGTCGGATGACGAGGAGGGTGATGCCGATATGATGGATGTGGATGAGATCTCGGAGGATGAGGGACGCAAGAGGACGAAGACAGCCTGATGTGCTTGATCACACTACAGTTTATTCATTTCTTTGATGCGCATACTGTCGTCTACTATTGTCTATCTACTATCTAGTATAGTCTACCTCTCTATCGGCGTTCCGGGGGTTTGGATTTCACTCTTGACTGAGGTCAAAGCAGCTCGCTCGGACCGGTATTGTTGATATGTGATGATGTTTTAGACATGCAAAAAGTTGTTACTGTTCCAAATATATGATCAATAAATCTTCGTCTATCACTACTGTCTATTCCGGTGTGTCCACGTGACATGACGTTCGGCTCTCACATGCCGAGGATCTTTGGAGCTCGTCGCGGATCTGCTTCCCTTCCTTAAATGCCGACTTTCCTTTCCTTCCCCCCACCATCATTACTGCCATGCTCCCCTGCTACTCCCTCCCTTATGAAGCAAGCAAGCAGTGCTCCTGGCGACTGCGGCTGCATACTCTCCCTGCTCTTGGAAGCTCTCCGGACGTGAAATAAACTCACTCATCCTACTTACTACCTCCGCGCTCACTCACCGGATCCGTGCCGAGGTCCGACAACTAAACAAGAAAGATCAAGATGGATGCTCTAATGGTGAGTTATGAAGCCGGTTGTTCATTCCAACACAGCCAGACCTTAAGACTCAATATCAACTTGAGATAAATATGATATTGACCGCAATACAGTCCCGTCTTGACTCACTAGTCACAAACCCCGATCTTGCGCCGCTCTTAGCTCTCGTCAAAGGTGTGCGCAATGGCGCCGTCTACGGTGCCAAAGTGCGGTTTCCGCATGCTTTAGTGTATGCATATCATATCATACTACCCTTGTTATTATAGCAGGTTATGGTATAGGTCAGAGCTAATCAGTTATGTGCTTGCTGTGCAGAATGATCTTCCTCTTCCGTTCCGGAACGTGAGTGCCCGCATTCCTCTGTCCCTCTTCCACCCCCCCCCTCCCCTCTCCATGGGTATTCCTCCCAGTCAGCACGGTCAAGCCCACGCAAGCTAACAACAACGATGTCTCTTGATACAGAATTCGAGAAAAGGTCAAGCTCGTTCTTAAAGCTACCCGTCAACACGCTCGCAACCTAGCCACCTTCGCGCTCATCTGGAAGGGCGTAATGCTCGCACTTCGCAACATAAACCCCACAACTGGTGGAAAGGAAGGCAGATACGATAGTTTCATGGCTGGGTTGGTAGGAGGATACGTGGTCTTTGGAAGACACAAGACGAGCATTACGCAACAGGTAGGAATCCCACGACGCCGGGGCGATGATTAGAAGTTAACAGGGATCTAGATCGTCATCTACGTCTTCGCGCGCGTTATGCTCGCAATGGCCAAACTGGCCGTCCGGCCCAACATGCACCCGCTGTCGTCGTCGATTACTCCGGATGCGAGATCCAAGATGGAGAGTAATGCCTGGCCAGTATTCGCCAGTTTGACATGGGCCTTTGTCATGTATATTTTCCGGTGGCACCCCGATACCCTGATGTCGAGTTTGAGGAGCAGTATGGTGTATATGTATGTCCTCTTTATTGTCCTGGTGGCCTGCGAAAGGCCGTCTAAGTGGATATATACTGACTCTTGCAGCTACGCCGACTCCGACCACTGGGATTCGTTCCGCAATTTCTTGATACACAACAAATAGAGGTGGTGTGGAGTGTATCCGTGCTAAGCACTTGGGTTTTCATTTTCTTGGTTTGTTATACGTTCATTGGGTTGTCACGTTCACGGGGCGTATAGATTGGTGTCAGGGCTGGCATTGTTTTTTCTTTCCCGTTCATGTCTATGCTTAGGGGTATCCTTATTCAGAAACTCGAGCCTTCCCGCTGGCGGATAGGGGAGTTGGTAGTGATGGTGGTTGTGTGATGTGGTGTATATGATAAGATAGAGAGAGAGAGGTAACGGTGGCTGTTGAGGTATCAGATTGTCATCCAGGTCATAACCAAAACACGAAGTAAATCCGATCTACAATACAGCTTAGATCTGCAATTCGGAGAATAGACTAACTGCACGCACGTACATTATCCTCCGACAGCGCAATACAACCCCCGTACCCCTAATGAGTGTACCCTGATGCATGCTACACTAAACCCCTTCCATCCCCACCATATCCAAACACGCCCGACTCGGCCACGCATTCTCCGTCCCCAACATCCTGAAATACTCTACTACGCGCCATTGATCTCCTCGGCCGGTGAGGAACTGTGCTCCTGTAGTTCAGTCAAATACAGTTAGATCTTCTAGTCTATTCCTTATACTGGTTGCGCTCTCATCATTTGTCATCCCCTGAAAGTATATTTTGAAATCCTAGGAAGGGAATGAGGTATGATACTCACCCATAGCGACACAATGAGAGGCGTTAATCCGACATCCGAAGTGATCGTTGGAGAAGGAGATTGCGCAGAGAGCGTGGACGTGTGGGAGGATGGTGGTTTTGAGGTGGTGGTGGTATGTTAGGGTGTTGTTCGTGTTGATGTTTGTATCTGGGGTGGTGTGTGGTGATGATGGTGGTTGTGGGAAGTGCGAGGCGAGGAGGATTTTGGCTGTGTGGTAGAATTGGAGGCCGACAACTGTTTACATTTTCATGTATAAGTTATTGATCGATGGTTAGCTACCTGAGTAAACACGTGGAAAGGGAATTTCTCAAGTATATGGGACATTGGGGAAGGACATACCATGCCAGGGACAAAGCAACCTAATTACCGGGAACGAGTCTCGTTCCTGCTCCTCATAGTAATACGGCTCAAATGTATCAGGCACATTACTTCTCCAGTCATCGATAAGTTCACCTAACTGAGCCCTCGGCAACAAACCTGGACACTCACGACCAAAGCAGTGATTGATCGCATGAACTAGCAGCCACGTCATCCTATTCGCCCAGTCAGCGTCTGTCTCGGGGTAGCTTTCGTCCAATGGCCAGCTAGATACAGCGATCTTGGTGCTGCAGCGGCCAAGAATCGCCATGCGGATATCTGCCCGCACGTAGGAATAGAAGGTCGCTTGTAGTAGATCCCCAGTGCGGGTGGATGCTTGCACGGAGGGGTCGAGATGCGCGAATGCTCCTGGGACTAGGTGGCATTGGCGGTCTATGTGGTATTCGTCGTATTGCTCGGACATGCGGAGGATGGTGATGGTGGCGAGCACGGCTTCGTCTTGGACTGCTGAGCCTACGTCGTTGAGGATGGGAATGAGGAGGTTGATGCATGTAGATTGGTATTTGTCTTCTTCGGATGACAGCTCGGTTCGCTCGGGGTTGAGGAGGCGGAGGATGTGCGCGGAGCAGGCCATGATGGCTGTGTGGAGGAGGGTGCATTGTAGGGATAGTCTGTGGTTTGGTATTAGATTTGTTGTCTGCTATAGAAAAGGATGTGAGTGGATACCGAGGAACCGTATATGTATAATGGCGCTCAGGGCTGGTGACATCTAGCTGTTACATTGTCAGGGCATGATCGTACTATTAGATGGTTGTGTGTACCCAGGGTCCGATATTCTGCACGAAGAAATGTAATAGTTCGCCCTCTATGGTCGTTAGTCTCCGAGACGCATGTCTGTATAAGAGACCGGGCCTGGGAATTGGTGCAGTCGGCGAAACTGTGTACGGGTTTCGTGGGAAGGATGGACTCGATGCTGCTTCTCCTGACTCAGAGGTAGGATAGCGAATAACATTGTGCGGTAGGGTTCGATCATTAGCGGGGAGAGCAGACACCACCGATTCAGTAGGAAATAGAGAAGTTGATGGCACTTGAGTGGTTTCTGTCACCACCGGAGTAGATGCAGGGGGTTGTGTTGAGACCGAGACGTCAATCTTATCAGTTTGGGTGAATCCTTCTGCTTGAGCTACGAGAGTCGACAATTTGCTATGTCGAAAGGCGATGGTCGCAGACCGATGTTGAGCGTAGCGACAAGAGCGACTTGACTTCGAGCAGCGACCACAGACAGGCTGAACTCCATCGCCTGTGGGGGATCAGCTCTATAGACCTGGCATAATCTCCGAGCTCACTGGGCCCTTACATCGCACCTTGCGAGATTTACATGTCAAACTGCGTTGTCTGGGTCAGCATACATCCCTGCAGTCAAGAGACAACTTACCAGGTCTTCTTGCGCATTTTCCAGCATTCGGGAGGCGGCAGCAGTGAGGATGGTGGAAAGACATGCTCGGTCGTTTCTTCCTTTGCGGGGAAGTCTAAGACAACCCTGGTTTGCTGCAATGTTCCCGATCAGGCAACTCGGCGCCGAGGGTGTAAGTATATCAGCTTCATCTAGCATCAAGCTGCGTGACAGAAGATTGAGGCAGGATACTGCTTGCTATTTGGCTTCTGATATCAGCGCATCATGTACAAAGAGATTATTGTCGTGGTTAATATCCTTATCGTTCTCAGGGCTGTCCTCGCCCCTATATACACATATCTTCGTGACCCTAGAGGTCTGAAGCGCTTCCCTGGAGTGTCAGTCTCTCCTTTAACTGATCTCTGGGGATTATGGAAGCAATATCTTCGTACACGTACCGTGGCCGTCCGCAAAGCACACCTCAAATATGGCAGCATCGTCCGAGTCGGGCCAAGCCACGTCTCCTTTTCGACGGCTGAAGCAATTCGCGACATTTATGGTCACGGGACACCAGCACTGAAAGATGACTTTTATCAGACATTCAACTCAACTCACCTCAACGTATCTGACGCTCAGGATAGAGATATCCATAGTATCAAACGAAAGCGATTTGCCATCGCCTTTTCCCAGAAACGTATCGTCGAGCTCGAGCCTGTGGTCCAAGACCACCTGCAGCGTGTCTTTCGCATACTGGACTCTTCCAAGGGGGAGGAAGTGGACATGAAGCAGATAATGGTGCACCTCATGTACAACCTCATCTTTGTCACTTTCTTCCACCACGACCCCCACTTCATAGAGCGAGGCAGCACCAGTGTCACTATCAAAACACCGTCCGGGTCCCCATACAAAGGCGAAATTCACCATCTGCTGACTAGCGCTCTGCACATCTCCACCAGCCTCGGATGGGCACCGAAACTCAGGGCCATGCTCAAGCATCTAACCTGCTGGCATTCAGGCTGGAAGCACGGTACCCAACTCCAACACGTAACCACACACTTTGTGCGCGAACGAGTAAACATGGACATTGAGCGAGTGGACGCAGGTCTCCCGCCACTAGACGATCTTATGACCACGCTCCTCTGGGACAGAAACCGCGAGCATCCTCTGTGTTTGGAGCTGGGTGAACTAGTGACAGAGGCCCAAAACCTCTTCAGTGCTGCCGGAGGAAACACAGAGATTGCCCTGACCAACATCGTCTGGTACCTCGCAAGCAATCCACACGTAGTTCGACGTCTTCGTGCAGAACTTGCAGATGCACTTCCACCTCACAACGATTCATCAAACCCCATATCGTATGACCTGGTCAAAAACCTTCCCTATCTCCGTGCTTGCATAGACGAAGGCCTACGTCTTCGTCCCTCCATCCCCGGTGGTCTTCCTCGCGTTGTCCCGAAGGGAGGTATGAGGGTGTCTGGTGAGTGGTTAGACGAAGGCACCACCGTTTCTGTATCCACGTATACCGTCCACCGAGATCCGGATATCTTCGGTACCGATTCAGAGCGCTATATTCCCGAGCGGTGGTTGCAGCCTGGGTCGCGTGATATGCAGCGCGGGTTTCTGGCTTTCTCACAAGGGGGAAGAGGATGCTTGGGACGAAATGTTGCATATTTCCAGATGCAGTTGATTATTGCGGCGTTGGTCTGGAGGTATGATCTTACCTTAAGGGAGGAAGGGTGGGTGTTGGAAACTATGGAGACGTTCAGTGCGCATACGGGGAGCTTGCCTGTTGTTGTCACGAGACGGGAGTAGATTACAATGTTTGGTAGAGGAAGTATCAGTAATAGTAATTGGGAAGATGTACTATCTGAAAATCGCGTTCTCATGTATGTAATTAATTTGGGGCATGCCAATGTTACTCCGAAGCCTCCCTTAGGCTGGCTCAGTAACCCAGTTCTTTATATACCTAGTGTAAACCATTGACAGAGTATGTACATGCGTCCAGTTCTGCTTCATATTCCGGCTTTCTCCCAGCTCCTGCTGGCAGAGCAGCTACTGCATTCATCCTATAGTTGGTTCGGGAATGCCAGCACATGGGGTCTCCAAAGTACTCATTGGCAGCAGACTCGTAACAGTCCCGTTGGCAGCAAACATCATCGCATACCCATCAGGATGATACGCAGGCCATCCCATTGCTGGGAGCGCATTGACCGGATCCCGCATGAACGCAAGATAGAGATCCTGCCAGTGGGATGCTACAGCGGTCTCGAAAGGCGTAGCGGGTCCGCCATACTCCGAGTATGTGCCAAATAGCAAGGGGAGTTCGGAGCTGTGGTAAGCTCCTTCCCAAGGTCGAGGGGAAATGTTACTGAAGTTAGCCGTATTGAAGTAGCGGAAGGAGAGGGATGAGGTGTTGTAGCGAAGACTATATTATCAAGAAACGATCAGTATTGAGCCGAAAACATGGGGTGGATAAAGACGCACTGCCCATTGTAGTTTGCCGGACAGAGGTGGGTGGACACGGTCTCTTCGTGAACGTAGGTCATGTTTGGACCTTGAGGTCCAGCCCAAGCAACCAAAGAGGCTTCTTCATTGGCGTTGGTGCCGAAAATAGCGGGCTTGATGGCAAGGCAATCAGCATAGAACGAGTATCAAGAACGGTAGCTGCTCACAAGCTTTGAGTAATTTCCTGCATAAGCCCTGGCAGTGTAGTCCTCAAATTTGGTCACATTGTCCACAATAGTTGTGAACTTCAGAGTAGGACCGGTCGAGTACAGGGTGTAGTTTTCGTAAAACTGAATGATAGAGTCTGCGCTAACGTTCCTCATGCAAGCCAATTCTGCTCGAGGGGAGAGATCGCCGCAGCCCATGTTCTCAGCCACAAAGGTGAAGTTCGTATGCTCGACGTCCACACTGGAACCTGTAGCAAAGACACTGCCTGAATGCATGATCAGGCCAGACACAATGGGATCATCGGGCCAGGCGTAGTTGTAATAGTCCGTGCTGGCTGCTCCAGAGCTCTGGCCCCAGAGAGTAATCTTGGATGGGTCTCCTCCAAAAGCAGCAATGTTATCTCGAACCCATTCAACGGCAAATCTTTGGTCAAGAAGACCAAAGTTTAGGTTCTGCTGGGTCTCAGCCAGGCCTGCGGCGTTGGGAAAGCCGAAGATGTTGACCCGATAGCTAGAGTTGCAAGTGATCAGTTGCAATGCCGAGAAGGAGAGACATTCGTTGCCAAGTACAAAACGAGTCCAAGCAATGGACAAGAAAAAGAGGACTCACTTGATGGCAACGACAATATGAGACTGTGTCCTTTGGATCCAATTACTCGGATCAAAACCGTTCGTCAAGAGCCCTCCCTCGTAGAACCCGCCGCCAAACATCCAGATCAACACTGGCAATGGCTCATCCGTCTCATTGACGGCATGCAATGGGCTCCAAACATTGAGAGTCAGGCAATCCTCTGATGTCGGTCCATATGGTTGTAGCCAAGGAGAGTCAAACGTGTAAACAGACGGGTCTGTCTTTGTGGTCAATGGATATTGCGGGCAAGAAGGCCCGATCTTCGTGGCATCAATGATAGCCTCTGCAGGCTTCGTCTGGGGAGGCGCGAATCGTAGTTCGTTCACAGGAGGTGCTGCAAACGGAACTCCAAGGAATTGCGCAACATCCGGAGCTGAACCATTGACCATGCCATACAGTCGCCCAACTGTTGTATCGACAGTTAGGCGAGATGCTGCTGCAGTCACTGCAGAAAGCTGAGCTGCAGCAACGAAGAAGCTGAAGGCTTTTACCCCCATCTTTAAGCTGCAGTTTCCACTGGTAGGTTCAGTTGGGTCGATAGCAGAGAAGCAATGACCTCAACGCCATGTTGAGAGTGACATACAGCCATACTAATACTTCTAAATTCTTGATAGCATGATGCTTGATAGCTTACTCTTTTCCGAGGACGGCAAGCTAGTAGATTCTGCATTGGCCGCCAATGCGTCATTTGTGCCGTCAACTCCACATTTGCAGATGGACCAGACGCGGAGAATCCCCGAAAACTGGGGAAGGGACTTCCAGGGTCTCCCGCATTGGTCCAGAGTGTGAATTCTAATTCCTCGAAGGAATAGTCCGGTAGGATAACTCCGACAGACGAGCAGGCGGAGTTCAAGCCTATTTCGACTTAGCAGACACCTCGTGTCGCTTACACGCCTATCCGTATAGCCGATGCACTAATACTTCGGTCGTTCGAGAGGCCATTTAGAGCCGGAAATGGATCTAGGGAAAAGAATTAAGCCGGTAAGAGGATTTCATCAAATTAGAATGCAAGCATGGTGCTCGTCAGTTGGACGTTTATCGTTGCAGTAAAGCAATCAGTTTGCCTGGCGGATTCCGTCTGCTTCGTTAGGGCGACGAGACACATGAACATAAATATTATTTATGCTTACTAATACTCAATGCATAACTATTATCAAATCGCTCTCTGGTCTTCGTTTCCTCACACTATCTCTCTATCAATCTATCACCCCTAGGCAGTTCCCTTACTGCGAGTCAGTATCATAATTCAGCTTAAAAATCACAGTCCGAAGGTAATTTGCTGATGACATTGATGAGACTCATGATGCCGAGTTTGCTACTGTTCATTGATCCCATATGGTCTTCTTTTTACTTCGTCTACTTTTCTCTAAGTAGCCTCTTTACAGCAATGCTCCCTCGTTATAGGCACAATGCCGAAAGTGAGTGCCCTAGCCGCCCGGAAGCAGAGCCAGACGCAGTAAGTTCAGTTCTATCATGTGTGATTCACTTCTTCCTTACCACCTCTACCTAGAAGACAGCCAGAAAATCAACCGTAGAAAGGAGTAACCTGCCCAGACCTTATCCCCAGGAGATAACCTACATATGTGTTTCTGGATTGACAGAAGGAGGAGAATTCTCGAGTCTCAGCAAGATACCGGAAGCACGTCCAGGAGAAGTGATATATGTTACCAAAGGCAAAACCTTGACTTGGGGAGGAACCGCTATTCTTGAGCGATTGCCTTCTGGTTCCGTTATGAAGACACCCATTCCCAATCCATACTGCCCTCCTGAAGAAGAAGACCACCGCCGCAATATGCGACTTGAGGCCAATATTTATGTAATGGTAGGAGAACATCCATGTGTTCCCACGATACTAAATTGGGATCAGGAAACTTGCTGCCTCACTATAGAATATTTGGAGAATGGGAATCTCAAAGAATACATTCAACATAGCATGCCAGATATAACCCTTCAACTTTGACTCCAGTGGTGTAAACAGGTTGCTAGAGCACTCAGTGCTCTCCATGCTCATCACATCATACACTGTGATCTTTCGCCAAGAAATATCCTTCTCGACTCGGGCCTCAATGCCAAAATCGCTGACTTTGGTGGCGCTTCACTATGTGGTTCAGAACCCTCAGCTACTCCGGCAACAAGATTCCGACCTCCTGGCTATGACTGGAATGTCACTCCGGTTTATGGAGACGACAGTTTCGGTCTTGGGTCTCTAATATACTTTATAATGACAGGCACTTATCCCTACAAGGACATACTCAGTGATGAATTCGAGAAGCTATACGAAGTTCAACAATTCCCCGATGTTTCTAACGTCTTATGTGGTTTTGTGATTTCACAGTGTTAGCATGGACAGATCCATTCGGCCCAGGCTGTTCATGACGCCGTTGCAGCTGTGGAAATCGAGTATCTACCATAAGTCATTCCCTCTAGGTCCAACGACTTCCGTCCAAGCCACTCATATTCATCGAGTGTCGCACTCTGCGAATCCCTCATCTCTGTGGTCTGGGCACTGGCTTCGAGTGA
Organism: Aspergillus neoniger CBS 115656; assembly: GCF_003184625.1. NCBI lineage: Eukaryota > Fungi > Ascomycota > Eurotiomycetes > Eurotiales > Aspergillaceae > Aspergillus > Aspergillus neoniger. Next base: position 536,745 of record NW_020291140.1, on the reverse strand, counting down.
TTGTTTGGCCAAGGTGCTTTTCTTTCGGATAGGGGCAAGTCCGTCCAGTTGCTGCGTAGGTGGGACATCCTTCTCTATACAAGACGCGCCTGACTCTGGTGCAAGAAGCAGGGCATTTTGTATAGCGTGTCGTGGTAACGTGGACCTCACACATTTTCTACGCACGTCAGTATGATTGAGCTGTAGAATTATCAAAACTCACTTTTGCTTGGAAGTCTTGCTTCTATGAACACGGAGTAAGACCTCGATTTGTATCTTCCTCCGGTGTGTATATTACATTTTCGGGTTATTCGAGAGCTTTGTCTGTCTTTTATAGGTGTCGATTATCACCTCTCATCTGACAACATCCACTGTATGTACCGTATCATGTCCGAGAAGGCTACAGCTCGACGCATATTCGGTATGGGATTCTCGCAAATATGCCTCCAACTAGGTCTATCCATTTTATTCAGTTACAGTCGCCTATTACTGGGATGCGAGACACCAGATTGGATCAATTCATCTCAGCCTGCCCAAAAAGTGCGCCTTCATCACTGCAGCAGGCAAGTGGGCTCGGGCTATCATTGTTAGGGGAGGTCCCCGCAGAAATTTAATGGGAAACCAACGGAAATCCAACAGAAATCTAACAGAAATCCAACAAGACTCCATCAAAAATCCATCAAAAATCCATTGAAATCCATTGGAATCCATTGAAAATCAATCGCGCCCCCTTCCCTCATCTTTAATTTTAGCCTTATTCAAACTTTTATCTTAGCTTCAAAGACCCTATTGTAACGGGTGCACAATAAAGCCCTGATGATATAACTTCATATTGGGCTAGGAAAATATTGAAGGCATTCTATTCATACAAGTACTACAGTACTAAACCGTTCTCACTGGATCATACTACTAAAACCAATCATATACTATGCGCCAGCCAAGTGGAGCTGTCAACAAATCAAACGATGAACTGTCATACAATTGACGTGGGATTTACGCTATCCATACACTCAGTACTAAGCGACGAGAAGCCTGCAACGTGCATAAGCATTGTGTCTATGAGATCGCTCTACTTCTCATTACTCACTCGGCAAAGAAGGGATGAAAGATGGAGAGAATATCGGCAAACGGGAACCCCAGCCAAGACACAGACAAACTGAACAAACAGCCATGACTCAATCTTTTCGCCCTGCATCCATCTTCCCCATCCTATCTTCTCCTCGCCAGAATCTTTACAGGCTGATATTGGCGTTCCGTTTCTTGAAGAAGAGGTCCCAATGGCGCTGGGTTCTTCTAGAGACTCGACTGGTGCCGATCGGCAGCCAATCGAAATGCTATCCACGTCCGGAACCATGAGCGAGAACTATGGACCTGATCAATGCGGTTCGGAGAATATAGTATCCAATGCACAAGATCTAGAAACTCCCCCACACGGACCTCAGTCCGATGAACCTGAGACTTCTGGACCTCGCAGTAATTGGAAGATCTTTGCAACTATGCTTGCCCTTTCGGTGTGTTTCTCACTAAAGTTTATTTTGAACACCCTGCTTATAAGAAGTAGCTTGCGCTCTTTATTTCCGCACTTGATCAGACCATTGTAGCTACTGCCACACCAACGATCTCGTCCGATCTGCATTCAGCATCCGGTTATGTATGGATTGGAGGTGCCTATCTCCTCGCCAATGCCGCCAGTTCCAACATCTGGGCCAATCTGTCCGATATCTGGGGGCGAAAGCCTATCCTCCTCACAGCCGTTGCCCTATTCTTTGTAGCATCAATCATCTGCGCCAAAGCCAATGGTATGCCCATGCTGATTACCGGCCGTGGCATACAAGGTATAGCTGGTGGTGGTCTCATCCAGCTGATCACAATCACCATTTCTGACTTGTTCAGCGTCAGGTACTGCTCACACCTCTTATCTTGTCTGGTATGTAGCTAACATGATACTAGACTCCGCAGTCTATTCCTCGGATTGATCGAGTTCATCTGGGCCATCGCTGGTGCCTTGGGGCCGATCGTGGGTGGGGCTTTCACCCAATCTGTTTCATGGAGGTGGATTTTTTGGATCAATCTTCCCGTCTGTGGAACGGCCTTTGTGCTGCTCTATGTGTTCCTGGATATACACAATCCAAGGACCCCCGTCCTGGCCGGTATCAAGGCCGTGGATTGGTGGGGGAGCTTCTCTATGCTCGCACTCATCATCCTACTTCTACTAGGTTTAGACTTTGGCGGCGCCACATTCCCCTGGGGCTCCCCCAAGGTAATCTGCCTGATCGTCTTCGGCTGTCTGATGTCGTTCGCCTTCATCTACAGTGAGAAGAAACTAGCCAAATACCCCCTCATGCCACTCGGGGTATTCAGGAACCGGTCCAACGTCGCTTGCTTCCTAGTCGACTTCACACATGGCTTTGTACGACCCTCCACCAACCTCCTCCTTTAATCACACCACTAACCCTTCCCCCTCCCACCAGGCCTACCTCGGAGCAGAATACTACCTCCCACTCTACTTCCAATCCGCCAAAGAATCCACCCCATTCCGCTCCGGCGTCCTAATCCTCCCCTTCGTCCTAACCGAAGCAGCATTCAGTCTCTTCTCCGGCCTCCTCATCCACCGCACAGGCCGCTACCTCGAAATCATCTGGGCCGGCACCGCCCTCGTAGTTCTCGGAGTAGGCCTCTTCACCAACTACAGCGCCACCTCCTCCCTCGGGAAAATCGTCGGGTACCAAATCACCGCAGGCATGGGCTGCGGAATGCTCTTTTTCCCGCCTCTCCTCGCCCTCCAAAGCAACATCACCCAGGCCAACACCGCCAGCGCAACCGCCACCTTCGGCTTCATCCGCAACGTCGCAATGGCCATGTCCGTAGTGCTCGGGGGTGTGGTGTTCCAGAACAGCATGGACATGCGACAAGACGGTCTCAAGGCTGCGGGGCTGTCCTCGTCGCTATTGGCTGAGTTCTCTGGCACCGAGGCGGCAGCTAATGTTGATGCCGTCCGCGCGGTCCAGGATCCGACTCAGAGACACGCTGTGGCGGATGCATATGCGTGGAGTCTTCGTAATATGTGGATTATGTATGCTTGTCTCGCTGCTTGTGGTTTCGTTGCTAGTGTGTTTATCACTCGTCAGCATCTTAGCGAGGAGCATGTGGAGACGAAGACCGGGTTGAAGGAGAAGCAGCCCGTGTTGGAGCAGTAGGTCATTTCCTTGTATTGGGGATGTTTTGTGTTTTGTGGTTTGTTAGTCACAATGATTTCTTTTGCTCCTGGCAAACAATGTCTATTGCCCTTGGAAAAATTAAAAGTTTATGCCGTTTTTAGTTTATATACCATACATACATCATACCGTGTTTCTGGCAGTTGATGGATGCGATACAATTATTAGCAATTGCATGTACATACAAAACGCTCTAATAGCAATACACCCTACACTGCCATATGAATCTTCTTCCCACATATTGATAGTGTTTGCAATGATGCTTTTGCAGACATATCTTCGTCTAATTATTTACACAATATATACAAAACTAACGCCAATTATGGTATCATTAACCGAGCATCAACCATGCCATCAAGCCAATCCAACCCCCAGCAAAAGCAACTGTCACGATGCCCGCTCCGGCGCGGTCTCCCGTGGTGATCGTGCTTAGAATGGTCTTGTCATCGGAGCTGTCATCGGTTCCGGCCGACGGGTTGCTGGTGCTGTTGCCTCCCGTGCTGGAAGTCAACGGTGCAGACGAGGAGTTGAAGGCGATCATATTCGACGAGAAGACGCTGATAACGCTCATTTGTTCCTCGAGTCCGCTCCAGCCATCCCAGGTACTGTTCCACCATCGCACGCCGCAGGTGTTGTTACCATACCCGGTGCAGGTTGCGGCAGCGCCCTGGGCAGATCCTTGCAGCTTGGGCAGGATTCTATTGTAGGTGGACGGAACCAGTAGGGCAGTGTAGGCGAGCCAGGCAGACACGAGACCCTTGAAGATGATTTCGTTGTCGTTACACACCTCTGTCGGTTCACATAGAATCTCCGTTAGGATTTCACCGCCGTGGCTCGCCGGGAAGAACATGTTCAACGTGCGATTCAGCAGGCCATCGACGGCGTTCATCCATTTGGTGCTGGTACCGTTGGTCTGTGATAGGTTATGAGTTGATCGTTTCTCGATGCGGTGGGCCCACCTACGTAATTGTACATGTATGCAGCTCCTCCAAGATAAGCACCGTAGTTGTAGCTCCACTGGTTATCGCCCTGGGTACTGCAGTCGTTTGTCGTCGATGTCGAGTCAGCGACATTCCAGGTTGAGTTGCTCAACAGCGGCGTCGTGGTCGACCAGTCCCAGATGCGCTCCGCCCAGTCATAGTAGGTCTGGTTGCTAGTATAGCGCGCCAGCCGAGCCGACAGTTGAAACAGACCACCATTGGAAATGGCGTTTTTCATGGTATAACCGGATTCGTAGGTGTAAATCTGCCACCGCATACCCCCGTCGCAGGTAGAATTATCCCAGCGGGCGACCTGGGTATTGAAGACACCCTGCGCCAGCGAAAGCCAGGAGTATCCATCGCTAGAGTCGGGAAAGTTCAGTTCGGCACCAGTCATAGCGGCCAAACCCCAGAACATTTGATCGTCGTTTCCCTGGATGCCTTGATTAGTTGGGGAAGGGGCAGCCATTAGGCGAGGAACTCACGATGTAGCTACTCCAGTTCGTCGGCATGAAATCGCAATCGCCCGACTGCCACTGCATGCCCTTAATGACTTCCTGGTTGTAGGTGGAATCCCCCGTGTAGTGATAGTATTGCATGAGCGTCATGAACATGGCGCCACCTTCCCACCAAGTATTGGGGATCTTGCCCGGAATTTCGCCAGATTCATTTCCTTTGTAATGCTTCATCATGCCGTAGGCGGCGGTTGATGCTGCATTCTTAATCGAATCTGTGAACGAGAGCGGTTAGGTTCATCTGCGGTTGGGTTGCGGAGATCGAGCCATCAATCATATCTCAGGCCCGATTAGCTACCACGGCTTAAAATTCACATACCCTCGCTGCTGATATCAAGACTGATACCTTGGGCCCCAAGTACCGCCAGGGCCAGAACCAGCACACATCGTAGCCACTGATTCCCCGCCATTGGAAGGAAGATCATGACGGCACAATCACAGGATATCGATACAAGATAAGGAACGGAAATCCGAAAGCGAACAGGAGGCAAAGACTAGCGAACTGGGGAAGGCATTTCAACGCCTTTGACTGGATCAGAACTGGTGGGCAAAGAGTTCACCTTATGAGACTGGATTGGCGCCAACAAAAAGTGACTGCCTAAGCCGGAGTCGTCACCCTCCGCACCAGCGTACGTCAACCAACAATCTGCCATTTCTTGTCCGAATAAATTTTGCATGCCTTAAGTCCGACCTCAATCCAGCTAAGGCTAGCTCGAAATTCTTTTTCCGGTACCTGGTGCGTCACACTATTGATCCAAGAAATATAAGAAGACCAGGATCCCGGTGAGGACCGAGTTTCAGTAGTGTGTTTTCCAGACTATCAATTGGCAGCTGATGAGTATACTCATTTTGATTGCATAATTTGAGGGGGAGAATCCACTCGTTTTCCACAAAGCATTGGACAAGCCTGCGCCGAGGAAGATGCCCAGACAAACTGGCATCATAAAATCCGAACTACTGACGAGTCTCTGTGGAGCCCAAGCGAAGCGCGATAACGCTTTCAGCCTTTAAGACCGGGAGATTCCACTGCCGATCCACTACCGTGAAGTCGGTTTTAGTCGTCGGTTTTTTTGGCTTTTTTGCCAGCCCCGATGGATCGCCCCGATTAGTCAGAGGCTTAGCCTCACGTGGCAGTCCATTGGCTGACTCAGCCGATCCTGCATGTCCAAAGGAACTGACGGATCCTAGCAAATTATTTCACGAGAATAAAGCATCAAAGGTAAGCAGTTGATGGTTTCGCTATCATTGTTATCGGAAGACGAACCGGTGTCTCTGTGTGTTAAGGTGATGGTGAAGACCTCCAGTACTGTTTCCAGCTTTTCATCTGCCAGCATCAGTTGAGTGGCTACTAGCATATAGTATGGTAGTTTCTCTGAATATATATTCGGAGCTTAACAATGAATCTGAATCGCGTGTATCTGAGACCTAACACACACTTGATACAACCATGGACCATGTTGCTCTGAGTTCAATTAGGAATCATTGTGAAAGATTTCATTGGAATTATGAGGACATTGATAAGAGTGTATAACCGAAGCCGAAGAGGTGAAGATAGACGGAAGAAGCAGAAGAAGGTACTAGTAGAGGAACCTGATCACCTGACCTTATAGATAGGTCACATTTGGAAGGGACCAACCATTGAAACCGGGACAATTCAAGAGATAATGCGGTCATTAAATGACACTTGTTAACCTTTTAAACGCCCGTCATCCCTTGCATTGTGACCCGCATCTCAATGTGCCAGAATGCAAGTGACGGGCCCGGGAAGAGGGCTAAACTTCCGGTAAGGAGGAAGAACTACTTCCAAAAATACATCTCCCAGAACAAGAATTGGGATCTCTCCCATGTCCCACAAATGATGTTATCAATGATGAAAAGACGCCTTCTAATAGCAGAGCAACATTGATCTACTCCTCTTCTCCAACCCAATCAATCTGACGTCGGGCCCTTCCGACCGCCGATCTTAGCGTCAACACTATGACGGCGACTCCCGATGCCCTTCTGGGGTACTTAGATAACAAATCATCACCTCATCCCGCCCTTCTCCTCTCATTCTTCATCTATCAAACCACTCAATTCAACCATTCGGGCAGGTCCCCTACCTTCAATACTTCCTTCAAATTGTACATTATTTCTTCTTGCAAATAACCCGAATAAGCACATATACCTCCAACACACAACAATGCCACCACCGACCCTCACGACCACTCCCCTCCTCAACCTCACCCCCGCTCCCCTCACCCCAGAGGCCTTCTCCGATTTCGGCACAGCCATATCATCTCCCCTAGCTCGCAACATCACCACCCCTCCAACTGAGAGTATCCCGAATACGCTATCGCCCGTCCCCGTCCTCGCCAATCAATCCTCCGCTCTGAAGTACAGCCCGATCGGTCCAATGACTGATAGTTACTCCACCGCTCCGAGCGGCCAGCCCTCTTCCGCCCGCATGACTATGTTCTCGTGCTTTCCGCGCAAACTCCGCACTGTCGCCCATAAGAATGTGAATGTGTTTGACGTGCGCATTCTGGAAAGACACCCCTACACTACGCAAACTTTCACCCCAATTGATTTGTCGAGTCAGGTGAAGACGTCAGGCGCGGGAGGTGAGGTGGAGGAGGAGCCGTTCTACTTGGTTATTGTGGCGCCATCATTGAAGGGCACTACGGCTACTGCGAAGACGGACGATGGGAAGACTGTAAATGTGGTTGATCCGCCGGACTTGAGTCGCTTGAGGGCGTTCGTGGCTAGGGGTGGCCAGGCAGTTACGTATGGGGCGGGAACGTGGCATGCGCCTATGGTGGTTATTGGGAAGAGGAGGGTGGATTTTGTGGTGGTGCAGTTTATGAATGGGGTTGGGGATGAGGATTGTCAGGAGGTGAGGTTTGGGGAGGGCATCGCTGTAGAAGTATCGGGTGAGGGAACTAAGAAGGCTCTGGCGAAGCTTTGAGAACGGTTATGGTAAGGGTTGAAGCCTCTGCGGGGGATATGGTTCATTGTACCTTCTTATCAAAATGGCTATTGTACATAGATTGTGAATGATATGAAATTACTGATGGTATGGGCAGTTTCATTCTCCGTTTGCTGTATGTTTTGGTGCCGAGTTCTCATCCCATTGTGGGCTGTTGTTGTGGTTAGAAAATCGCTGACGCACGCTCTTTGCCATTTCAATGGCCTCCATGGGTAGTCCGGCCAATTGAGCAACTTTCAATGCATGTGACTCGCGGTTCACACCTTTGCGTAGTCGATGGACGAATGAGAATGATCCAGAAGCGGATTCTTTGACATCGGTGCAGTATCTGCCGAGGGTATCAAAGTCGTGGGTCATGTCGGCAAGGACATGGAAATGAGTCGCAAACAGTGTCCGGCATTTGTTGTGATAATGCAGGTGATGCAAGCATGCAAAACTGACGGCAGTTCCGTCTTCTGGCGTGGTCCCACGCCCGACCTCGTCCATGATGACAAACGAGCGCGAGGTTGCTTGTTTGAGAATAGCTGCTGTTTCCAGCATCTCCACCATGAATGTGGACTGGTCTCGGAACAGATCATCAGCGGCTCCGATGCGACTGAAGATCTGGTCAACCAATCCAATCTCTGCGTACGCTGCAGGGACAAATGACCCGACCTGGGCTAGTATAGTGATGAGTGCGTTTTGTCGCAGAAACGTGCTTTTACCTGCCATGTTGGGACCGGTCACAAGCCATATACGCTCTGGGCCTCCGAGAAAGCAATCATTGCTGACAAACCGTCGGCCTTGCTCCTCGAGTCCAAGCTTGACTGTGGGATGACGTCCGCCCACAATCTTGTGGCTCGTGCCTTCGTTGAGGATCGGGCGCACTAGTTGCTGTTCATGCGCCAATGTGGCAAATGAGCATGCGACGTCGAGTTCGTCCATAACGGCTGCATTGCGTCGGATTTTGACAAGATTGAGGATGACCTCCCGACGCAGCTGCTCAAAGATCACTTGTTCCTCTTGACGAATTTGAGCCCTCACTTGATCCATCTGACCGCCTAGCTCTGTCCATGTTGGTAAGTAGAACGACCTCGTCGACTTGGTGGCCGAAACATTTCGTGTTACACCAAGTTCCTCCAATGATTCTTGGGTGATTTTAGCCCCCTTGACATGGCATATGTGACCTAAACCCGGAGTCCACTTGAGAGTTAGAGCAGATGAACCCACGGACTCGCGAAGACGCTGTGTTAGCTCTGATTTTGCTGTATGTAATTGCTCTAACTCCTGATGGAGTTCACTTAAAGCTTGGCTTGCATCTCGTCTCATGATCCAGGTATCGGCAATCGTCCCCTCATCCGCAGCTGCGTTAGACCGATCACTACTTTTGGTCTTGACTTTCTTCGGCAGTGCAGCCATGTCCTCTGGAATACCCTCATTCAGGGTGACAGACTGTGCTAGAAGTGCTGCTTCTGCAGCTGTGTCGTCTTCAATGCGCTGCTTCTGCAGCAGACCCTCCTCGTCAATTGCTGCCAGGATTTTGTCAGCTAAGACTGTAGGCCCATCCATGTGGATTCGGTCGACCATAATTTCAATGCTGCGCTTGGTTTGACTATCAACCTCGCTATGCCACTTTCTTGATAGAACTTGTCGGACTTCTTTGGAGGCTTCAATTGCCTTCGAAAGACAAATCAAATCATCAGGGTCACCCCGACCAAGTGTAAATTTCTGAACTAGACGTTGGGCATCATAACTGCGTTTGAGAAACTGAATCACGTTGTCATGCAGATCACGGTCTTCGATGAATATCGAAACAAGGTCAAGCCGTTCGTTGATTATCGATAGAGAAGTGGAAGGCGACGCTGCCACAATGTTAGACCTTGGAGAATGGTTAAGGGAAATTATTAGGCATACTTAAACGGTCTCTCAGCAAACGTGCTCCACTCTTGGTAGAAGTCCGCCGCACTGCATGAAGTAGGCTTCCTTTCCCAAAGCCATCACGGGCAGTCTCCAGTATTTCTAGACCTCTCAAGCTATTCCGGTCAATGCTCATTGACTCGTCCAAATGTCGGCGACGAGGAGGCTGAAGCTTCATATTCAAGCCTTGCAATTGAACCCGGATATACTCCAAGAGACTATACCCTGCGGCGACTTCTTCACGCGTAAATGTTTCTGCGGCGGCGTCTGACACAGGGGCTTCAAGCATAGCCTCCCATCGGGCCATGGGCGCAACCTTTTTCGGAAATTGGAAGAAAGTCATTAATCGTTGGTCGTGTCCAATCAATAACTGCAGCTCCTGTCCGACTACATCCTGGAGACCTTGGTCCACGAGTATCTCTCGGGCGCCAATCCTGGCGATAGCAGACGGTAGCATCTGTGCTGTAGTTACTTGCGTAAAGAAGTCGCCTGTGGAGAGGTCCAACCAGGACAAGCCTACATTTTGGGATGCGGATAATAGGACGTGCTGTTGCGAGGATGAGGCATCCTGTTGCTGCAACTGCTCCTTCAGCGAAGATTTATCAATGTAGACTGCCAATAAAAAATTATTTTCGGAAGGATCCATGAACTTCTCATCGATTAATGTGCCAGGTGTGATGATTCTGGCTACCTTACGATCAAAGAGAAGACCGCCGGATCGGAGCTTGTCTTCTGCGGCATTCGGAAATTCCTCGCTGACAGCCACATACTTGTTCAGGTCCTGAACAAGGGTCTTTAGGAAACGGTCTAGCTGGAAGAAGGGAAAACCAGCCATAGGAACAGGGCCGGCACTGGTCTTTTTGGAGGCAAGCTTAAGGTTGAGCAACGGGGCGAACTCTTCAGCTTGCTCAAAATAGAGCTAAAACAAGGTCAGGGATACTCTCTAAAAGATTTGTATTCCACAGATCTAGAAAAAGTATTAAGATGGTAGTCATACCTCGTAGAAGCCGCCTACTCTAGTCAAGATCACGCAATTTTTGAACTTCTGCATATTGTTCCAATGTCCTTGGACGACCGCCGGATATTTGGGGGCATCGTCCACCACTTCCTGATAAGGCTGCAGCTTCAAAGCCCCCTGGGGCAGATCTTTCAACTTTACAGTAGTCTTCGTTTTGGCGCCTCGCCGCGGCACCGAGTAACAAGTTACCTTGGGGAGAAGCGTGGACGGTCGCCGGGCATGATGGCAGATGGTCCTGTGTACATGGCAACGATATGGTGGGAATATGTCAGGTCTAGCAATTGAACGGGCTTGGGACTGACATAAATAGGACATATGTAGTCCATGAGCGCGCATCATCCCGAAACAGCGCGTTGTCTTCGGCGCGTTGAGAGAAAGGGAACAAGCAACTATACAATGAGATGACAGGCCGAGAAGCGCGGCAGAAAAGCGGCGAGCGGGTGTATACCTCAGGCTCCCGCTCGCCAAACCTTCCCGTCTTGCCACGCAAATCTGCTTGACAAGAACTTCCCGCGACCTCTCTAACGCAACTCACTCAAACTCCTCCAATTCCTCCCAAGCAGCTTGCAACCTTGCGCCGACCCCTGTGCTTGTTTGCTGCCGGAGGATGGTCCAGGTTTGTGAAGCCTTTTAGGATCCCATACCGTCACGAAATTCATTACTTGTCGCAGGTGTCTCGACGCGCCGGCTGAACCTGAGCTCCACCGAGCCCAGTCGACACATTACCGTCGCAGCACGTTCGCTTTACCATTTGTTCTATTGTTTTTTGTTATAATATACCATCAAAATGGCGGACCAGAATATTTCTCAATATAAGTACTCGGCGATGTCCAACCTGGTTCTCCAGGCGGACCGTCGTTTTATCTCTCGCGTCAACGATGAACCCACCGGAGACCCAGAGTCGCTCGCTGGTCGCATAAGTATTCGGGAGATGGGCGGCAGGATGGCGCGTGATGATGCGCCTAAGACGAAGAAGAAGACTGTCGGCCCGACGGACATTGAACGCGGTGCGATTCGAGAGGGTGAAGATGTGCTTGCCCGTGAACAGAGGAAGACCCAACGGGGTCAACCGGCACAACTACGAGGCCAGGGGATTCTCTCTGCCGCAGACGCCCTCATTGAGGGCCTCAAGTACCGTCCCCGCACGCCTGCCACCCGAGCTACCTACGACCTTATTCTCACCATGACCGCGACCCACCTTGGCGACGTCCCCCACGAAGTGGTCCGAAGTGCCGCTGATGCAGTGTTGGAATTGCTGAAGGATGGAGAGATGAAGGACTTCGACAAGAAGAAGGAGATCGATGACCTGCTCGGAAGCTCGATGAACCCAAAGGAGTTCAATGAGCTCGTCAACCTCGGCAAAAAGATTACAGACTACGACGCGCAGGACGAAGATGAAGAAATGGGCGAAGGTTTGGAAGGTGAAGGTGAAGGCGAACTGGACGAGCGCCAAGGTGTTGCCGTCGTTTTCGATGAGGAGGATGAGGACGACGAGCGCATGGGCACTGTGGATGAGATACGCGATGACGACGAACTGTCAGAGGACGAAGAGGCCGATCAACAAGAAGCTACCGGAGTCGACGAGACAACCACTGAGAAGGCGGATCTCGATGGTCTTGAGGAGGCCGAAGAGATGGTAATAGATGGTGGCCTGGGTCGGGATGCAGATCGACGAGACAAGGGATCAACGGTACCTGCCCGGGAGATCGATGCCTACTGGCTTCAGCGTCAAATCGGTGCCGCATATTCCGATGCCCACATACAGCATGAAAAGGCTACACAAGCACTTGAGATCCTTGGTGGTCAGGGCGAGGACGGCGCGGAGCGGCCGCTACGTGATGTTGAAAACGACCTGATGGAATTGTTCGACTACGAGAACCCCGACCTTGTCGCCAAATTGGTCACCAACCGGGATAAGATCGTTTGGGTCACTCGCTGGCGTCGAGTGGCCGAAGACGCAGACGCCCGCCACCTGGTAGAGAGTGAGATGGTCGAGGCTGGACATCGCCAGATTCTGGACGAGATCCGGGGTAAATCAACTCGTTCCGAAGGTGCAGGTCGGCCAGAGAAGAAGATCAAGCTGGATTTGATGGATGTCGATGTCCCGAGTGCACCTCAACAACCCGAAGAGAAGCCTACAGAGGGAGGACTGGTGAGGGGCTTGCAGCCGAAGAGGCTGATCAACCTGGAAAACCTCGTCTTCCACCAGGGCAACCACTTGATGACGAACCCCAACGTCAAGCTACCACAGGGCTCTACGAAGCGGACGTTCAAGGGCTATGAGGAGATTCATGTGCCTCCTCCGCAGGCAAAGAGAGAGCCAGGGGAGAAGAACATCCCGGCTACCGAACTGCCCGAGTGGGCTCGTATCGGCTTTGGTAGTGCGAAGGAGCTCAATCGGGTCCAGTCCAAGTGCTTCCCATCTGCGTTCCATGACGATGGAAACATGCTCGTCTGTGCTCCCACAGGATCAGGAAAGACGAACGTTGCCATGCTCACAATTCTCCGCGAAATCGGAAAGAACCGCAACCCTGAAACCGGTGAGATCATGTTGGATGACTTCAAGATCATCTACATCTCCCCGTTGAAGGCGCTGGTTCAGGAGCAAGTCGGAAACCTCGGCAAGCGACTGGAGCCGTATGGCATCAAGGTTGCTGAACTCAGTGGTGATCGCCAGCTCACCAAACAGCAAATTGCTGAAACGCAGATTATTGTGACCACCCCCGAGAAGTTTGATGTCATTACAAGAAAGGCATCGGAAACGAGCTACACAAGGCTCGTTCGTCTTATTGTTATCGATGAAATCCATCTTCTTCACGACGACCGTGGTCCTGTCATCGAGAGCATCGTCAGCAGAACAATTCGCAAGGTGGAACAGACCGGTGACCCTGTGCGAATTGTTGGTCTCAGTGCTACTTTGCCCAACTACCGTGATGTTGCAAGCTTTTTGCGCGTCGATCCCCTCAAAGGTCTCTTCCATTTCGACGGGTCTTATAGACCATGCCCGCTGAAGCAGGAGTTCATTGGTGTTACCGACAAGAAGGCTATCAAGCAGTTGAAGACAATGAACGATATTTGCTATAACAAGGTGCTTGAGCAGGTTGGACAACGAAGGAATCAGATGCTTATTTTCGTCCACTCCCGAAAGGAGACTGCCAAAACCGCCAAGTACATCAGGGACAAGGCTCTTGAAATGGAGACCATTGGTCAGATCCTGCGAAGCGATGCTGCAAGCAGAGCCATCTTGGCCGAAGAAGCCGAGACCGTGGACGATCCTTCCCTCAAAGATCTTCTGCCCTACGGCCTCGGTATCCACCATGCTGGTCTGAGTCTTGCGGATCGTGATTCAGTTCAGGCTCTGTTCAGTGATGGTAGCATCCAAGTCCTTGTGTGCACGGCAACTCTCGCCTGGGGTGTCAACCTGCCTGCTCATACCGTCATCATCAAGGGTACTCAGATCTACTCGCCTGAGAAGGGTAGCTGGGTTGAGCTTAGCCCTCAGGATGTTCTCCAGATGCTGGGACGAGCTGGACGACCTCAGTACGATACATTCGGTGAGGGTATTATTATTACCTCGCAGACCGAGATTCAGTACTATCTGTCGCTTATGAACCAGCAGCTGCCGATCGAGAGTCAGCTTATGAGTAAGCTTGCGGATAATATGAATGCTGAGATCGTTCTTGGCAATATTCGCTCGCGCGACGAGGGTGTCGATTGGCTGGGATACACTTATTTGTTCGTCCGTATGCTTCGTTCACCCGGATTGTACAGCGTTGGCGCCGATTACGAGGACGACGAGGCACTGGAGCAGAAGCGTGTCGATCTTGTCCACTCTGCAGCAGTAATCTTGGAGCGGGCAGGCCTTGTCAAGTATGACAAGAGGACAGGACGCCTGCAGTCGACTGAGCTTGGACGCATCGCCTCTCATTACTACATTGGCCACAACTCCATGTTGACGTACTCTCAGCACATCCAGCCCTCCATCACGCCCATCGAACTTTTCCGTATTTTCGCCTTGAGTGACGAATTCAAGTACATTCCAGTCCGTCAAGATGAAAAGCTCGAGCTTGCCAAGTTGTTGGGACGTGTGCCTGTTCCCGTCAAGGAAGGCATCGACGAGCCTCACTCGAAGATCAATGTTCTACTGCAGGCCTATATTTCCAGACTCAAGCTTGAGGGGCTGGCTCTTATGGCAGATATGGTTTATGTCACACAGTCGGCTGGTCGTATTCTCCGCGCCCTGTTTGAGATTTCCCTGAAGAAGGGCTGGTCATCTGTGGCCAAGACGGCTCTCAACCTCTGTAAGATGGCTGAACGACGGATGTGGCCGACGATGACGCCGCTGCGTCAATTTCCCAACTGTCCTAGAGACATCCTGCAGAAGGCTGAAAGAATCGATGTGCCATGGGCTAGTTATTTCGACCTTGATCCTCCTCGCATGGGTGAGCTTCTCGGTATGCCAAAGGCTGGTCGTGTTGTCTGTGATCTCGTCTCCAAATTCCCTCGCTTGGAAGTTCAAGCGCAGGTTCAGCCTGTCACTCGTTCTATGCTCCGGGTTGAGTTGACCATTACTCCCAACTTTGTGTGGGATGAGGCGCTCCATGGAAACGCACAGGACTTCTGGATCTTGGTCGAAGATTGCGATGGAGAGGAAATTCTATTCCATGATCAGTTCCTTCTCCGCGGAGACATTGCGCAGTCCGAGATGAACGAGCACCTTGTCGAATTTACTGTTCCGATCACCGAACCTATGCCCCCCAACTACTTCATCTCGCTCGTTTCGGACCGTTGGATGCACTCGGAAACGAAGATCGCTGTTTCTTTCCAGAAGCTTATTCTTCCGGAACGCTTCCCCCCGCACACTCCTCTCTTAGATATGCAACGTGCTCCTGTCAAGGCACTGAAGCGCGATGAATACCAGCAACTGTACCCTGAGTGGCAATACTTCAACAAGATCCAAACACAGACCTTCAAGTCTCTGTTCGGTACGGATGACAATGTCTTCATCGGTGCTCCTACCGGCAGTGGCAAGACTGTTTGCGCAGAACTTGCGCTGCTGCGTCATTGGGCTCAGGAAGACAGTGGCAGGGCCGTTTACATTGCCCCGTTCCAGGAATTGGTTGACCAACGCCTCGCCGATTGGGAGAAGCGACTGAGCAACGTCGCCGGCGGGAAGACTATTTTGAAGCTTACTGGCGAGACGACTGCCGACCTCCGGCTTCTAGAGCGTGCCGACCTTGTCCTTGCCACCCCTACTCAATGGGATGTCTTGTCCAGACAGTGGCGGAAGCGTAAGAACGTCCGGGCAGTGCAGCTTTTCATCGCTGATGAGATCCAAATGCTCGGTGGCTACGGAGGATATGTGTACGAGGTGGTGGTCTCTCGTATGCACTCCATGGCGCTGGAAACCGAGAGTGGCATGCGTATTGTTGGTCTGAGCGTGCCGCTTGCTAATGCTCGCGACCTGGGTGAGTGGATTGGTGCCAACAAGCACACAATCTACAACTTCAGCCCGCATGCCCGGCCGGTGCCTCTGGAGCTTCATATCCAGTCTTTCACCATCCCCCACTTCCCCTCGCTTATGCTCGCCATGGCCAGGCCAGCGTATCTTTCGATCCTTCAGCTATCCCCCGACAAACCTGCCATCGTCTTCGTGCCTAGCCGCAAGCAGACTCGTTCCACCGCTATGGATCTCCTGGCTGCCTGCGCTACTGACGATGATGAAGACCGGTTCCTTAACGCCGATGCCAATGAGCTGGCGCCTCTCCTGGGCCGCATTAATGAACAAACTCTCGCAGAGTCACTGTCACACGGCATTGGTTACTACCACGAAGCGCTCAGCGCGACCGACAAGCGCATTGTCTCTCATCTCTTCAGCATCGGTGCAATCCAAGTCCTCCTTGCCTCCAGAGATGTCTGCTGGGAGCTCAATCTCACTGCACATCTCGTAGTTGTCATGGGAACGCAGTTCTTCGAAGGCCGGGAGCACCGCTATATCGACTACCCTATCAGCGAGATTCTCCAGATGTTCGGCAAGGCCTCTCGTCCTGGCGAGGATAAGATTGGTCGTGGTGTGCTCATGGTCCCAGCTGTCAAGCGGGAATACTACAAGAAGTTCCTGAACGAAGCTCTGCCCGTTGAGAGTCACCTGCAAGCCTACTTGCATGACGCCTTCGTCACAGAGATCAGCACCAGGACGATTGGATCAACTCAAGATGCGATCGACTGGATGACTCACACCTACTTCTACCGTCGGCTTTTGGCCAACCCCAGCTTCTACGGTCTGACTGATGTCAGCCACGAGGGCCTCAGCACTTTCCTGTCGGAACTGCTGGAGAACACGCTGAAGGAACTGTCGGATGCCAAGATCGTTGACCTGGATGAGGAGGATGACAGCGTATCGCCTCTGAACGCGGCCATGATTGGGTCTTACTACAACATCTCCTTCATCACAATGCAGACCTTCCTTCTCTCCCTGTCGGCTCGCACGAAGCTCAAGGGTATTCTGGAGATTATCACATCAGCTACAGAATTCGAGTCGATCCAGATGCGCCGTCACGAGGACCACATCCTGCGTCGCGTCTACGACCGTGTGCCTGTCAAGATGTCGCAGGTCGCCTACGACTCGCCGCACTTCAAGGCCTTCGTGCTGCTGCAAGCTCACTTCTCGCGCATGCAGTTGCCGATCGATCTTGCCAAGGATCAGGAGGTCATTGTCAGCAAGGTTCTCAACCTGCTGAGTGCTTGTGTCGATGTCCTCTCTTCCGAGGGCCACCTGAACGCCATGAACGCCATGGAGATGTCCCAGATGGTCGTCCAGGCCATGTGGGACCGCGACAGCCCTCTGAAGCAGATTCCTCACTTCGGCCCCGACGCCATCAAGGTGGCCAACGAGTACAAGTATGTCCCATCATCCCCTCCCTCCTATACCAACATCACTAACAACCCTCCCAGCATCAACGACATCTTCGAGTTCATGGAAGCCATGGACCCCTCCGAGAACAAGGACTACGCGACCTTGGTCAAGCGCCTCGGCCTGGACAACAGACAACTGGCACAAGCCGCGGCCTTCACCAACGAGAAGTACCCCAACCTCGAACTGGACTTCGAAGTCGAAGACCCAGAGAGCGTCACCTCCGGCGAGCCAAGCTACCTCAAGGTCAAGATCGAGCGCGAGGTCGAAGAAGACGAAGAGCCCGACACCTCCGTGCACGCACCCTTCTACCCCAACAAGAAGATGGAGAACTGGTGGCTCGTGGTCGGCGACGAGAAGACAAAGAACCTGCTGGCTATTAAGCGTATCACTATCGGTCGCAAGTTGGAGCTGCGTCTCGAATACATCGTGCCTACGCCTGGTGAGCACGAGCTGACTCTGTACTTGATGAGTGATAGTTACGTTGGTGTGGATCAGGCTCCTACATTTACTGTTACGGCTGCTGAGGGAATGGATGAGGATGAGGACGAGGAAGAGGAAGACGAGGAGTAGATGGATTGATGGTTAAATCTCTTCGCCGTGGATGGTTCTGGTTGGGAATGATTTCATTATGGTTCGCATTTCTGTAATTATATGTGTAATGTGGAATAACATGAATCGTTTGTTCAAAGTTATGATTATTTTTTCTACTTACGTGTGAATTCTATTGTACACTATTTCTCATAGGAGTAAATTACTAGTAACTAGAGTCTATCGGGCAATATTTTGAGGCACAATCCTCGAATTCACTCAACCTGCCTTCTTGGAGCTCAACCAGCACGCTTCTGATAAGAATAAGACCGTTAGAGATTGAAGGATTAGGAAGAAACAGATTATTTCCTTTTCTTGGAAGTAAATCCGAAATCCTGGCTACCTGCATAATCCACATAAATCGATCACTATGCAGTGGCCATGTGTACATCTGCAGCTTATTTCACTGGGAAATAGCAGTCTCCATATACCTCAAAGGTAGTCGGATGATGAAGATCCCGGTTGGCAGAAGAAGCCAAATGGAGACAGGCGGTGGGATGGATGGCTGCTGCGGGCCCGAGCCGAGCTGACTCGACAGACTGACTTCATGACTGTCAGCGTTGTTTGATATTTGACTTAGATGATTTTAGCGTATGGTACTTCATGGACTCTTCTTTAGCCTAATGAAGAAATGTTTTACATATCCCTACCTTTTGAGGTTAGGAACAATATCTGCTGGGCATGGTTGGAGAGATGATTCAGCGGATGTCGGAAGCCCGAAGCCCGAGAGAGCGTGTCCATTTACCGATTAGGGCTGTTCTGTGGACCCGAGCCGCAAGAGCATGGGTCCTTCACTTCAGTTGTTTAGGAAGTGGGCCGCTCGCGTCTCGTTTGCTCTGGCAAAGGTCATGACATAATCCCAGGGGCCTTAGATGGGGGGCTATATTGGAAAGAAGACAGACAGAATGGATAATATAGTGAGTATTGAGTGATACCGAGGACGACCCATACCAGCGGGTTGCTTAGGGCGCTCGTAGTCGTGTCAGAACTTGCTCATAGATCCTACTGATACCCCAGTACTTCAGCGCTCTGAGGCTCAAGATTGATTCGTCTAAGAATCTGGAGCGGCCTCGATCAGACATGATGTCACCAATTCCGGGCAGTTTGATGCGGCCCCAGCCAGTGTTGATCCATTCAACAGCGTTCATGCCACCCCAGTCCGGGGCACGGAGGGTAATAGACGGCGCCTCAGTCGCGGGAGAAGGGTAGCATTGGGGGTTGCAGAGTGAAGAGTACAGCCATATCACTAGGACGGCTCGGAAGAAGAAGACGGGGGTGGAGAAATGTGCACAGTGATGGGATCGCACGGTTTCGAGTACCCGTGCGGCGTAAAAGATGGCTGATCTTCCTTTATGTGACACAGCGCCCCATTCGTCAGCTATTTTGCCCAAGTCAAACTCACTCAGCTGCCGGCCTTTGATCTTCAAAGCTGTAGGTAGTAATGGCAGTTTCGGAATATTGTTGATCATGAGGGCATAGAGAATCATGAGCCTGTGAGTCGCGCAGGCTTTGAGGTCATGGGAGGAATATTCTTCCTCATTCTCTGTGATCTCCAGTAGTTGTCTCAAATCTTTATCCACTTCACTTGAATTTGATGATGAGAATCCTGAGAACTTTTGGTGACCACTGACGGCATTGAGTAGGAGCTGGATAATAGCTTGCTTCCCAAGAGTGCCAGTTTTAGACCAGACAGCCGACCAGTTTCTATCAGAAGCAATATGCTCCAATGTAAAGGCTTTATTTCGGCCTGATATGTTAGAAGTGACCATAGGAAATGGCATATCGAAACCTACTTGTGCGTGTTGGGAAAGTAGCCCAGCCCTGTGCTGTCGCCGCTTCCCAGAGCTCCTCTTCCTGGGGCAGGGTATTCTGCATCTCATCATCCCGTACTATAGAAGACAAATCAAAATGTATGGAGAAAGCTGTATCCACTAGCTACATGGCCACGTCAGATGCTGTAATAGCTAATATGTCCAGGTAAGCACGAAAAGATTTGGGGAACCACTAACCCAGATAGCGTAACCGGTGCGTCGCCTCTCCTCATCCAGAGTCCAGATTTGCCATTTTTGGGCATTTGGAAGCTCTAGCTGATGGATTTTCTGGAGGGATACAATGCTTCTGAAGATCTGACTTCGCCGAGCCACGGTAACTGGAACCACTTGGTACACTTCAGCGATTTCTAGGGCCCTCCGTTCGCCAGAGTATCGCAGCCCCAGTAGGTTGAGAAGGAAGACCCGCATAAGCCACAGCTCCCGGGCATGTACATTCAGATTCTCACACTAGCAAATAAGTGTCTTGCCAATCGTAAAGCATTGAGCATATAAGCTGCGGGACCTCGCTTACCAGATGCATGGACTGACGTCTCACCAGCTCATGCATAGCTCTCGAACAGGTCTGCGCATGTGGGAGCCCGGAGAATTGAGCGCCGATAGCACTCACGACAAAGATAAGGAGCCAATGCGTGCCCGGTGTACAGAAAGACGGCTTGTGCAATATAGGGAAAACGGGATGGAAGTGCTCAAAATACAGCTGCACCCAAGAATTGATTACCGGCAAGGGTGGAATTTTCAGCTCAGTGAACGGTGGAAAGGTCGGGTTTCCTTGCATGATCCGCGCCACACGATGTACTTCTTCCACCGCTGCAGCAGGCACGTCGTTCACGTGGGCAAAGTTCTCTTCGTCCACTCGTTCTATAGACAGGCCCTCCATGTCTGGGAAGGACAGCTGCGCATCGATAGTGATAGTAGTTGGGGAATACCGTCTTGGTTCCATGGCTTCGTCGGTTTCCAGGGAGTGATCATGACCGTAGATTTCGGCAACTGCACTTGGTGTCAACGGTAGGAATGGCCGAGCTATCCTCGAGACTGTATTTAACAGGGGAGATGAGGACTCCGTCTCGGCTGAGGCCAACCACAAATCATTCGGACCATCGTTCAATGGAGGGGTCTGCTCTAGGATACCAGGTAGCACATTAGCATCAATGTCAAGGCCCAAGAAGCTCTCAAATCCCATCGCATCTGTGGCGAGCAAGGCCGATGTACTCTCGTGCGTAGCTGCTGGAACGTGGCTCGTAAGGTGACTGCCACTTCCAAACGCCTCCGCATTTTCCATGCTCCTGGCATTTACTCTTGACGTTGTAGGCTGCAGTTGAGTCATTGAATGTATGGTAGGTGACGGTGGTAAAATAATGTCCTCTGGGAGTTGGTCTGATGCTCCTTCGTCATCTTGCTGATCCGGTGTGTGAGATGGTTCCCAATTCTGAGGTGTAGCTGTACTACGGCGCCGTTTTGAGTTTGAAGGATGTGTTGTAGCAGCAGCATTCGTGAGCTTTCGCTTCTGGGGTGACTGGTAAACGCACTCGGCCCTATTTTTCTCACACCTCTGACACGGTGTCTGACCGTCACAGCGAACTTTGGACAAATTACACTGCTTGCATGCCTGCGCCACCCGGCGTCGCTCACTGGTATGCGCGCTACCATTGGGGACGATATGTTCATGTTTTGTGCCGTGATGACGAGCAAGTGAGTCTCTAGAGACTGCATATCAGCTTAAAGGCACTACATGATTCACAAGTAAACGAGGGCATACACCCGACTGAACTGTTGGCCGCACTCGACACAAGCAAAGGGCTTTTCCTTGGTATGAGTGCGGATGTGGCGCTGATAGTGCTCGGGCCGCTGGAATGAAGCATTGCAAGCTTCGCAGCGCCACTGGGTGGATTGCATTGCACCAGATTATTCTGTAAGTATAAGTTGTACAGCATCACCTGAAGGACTGAATGATAGGCACTCAGGTAGCATTGTAGTTGCTGTTACCAGGATGGAAAGGGACTGGGGGGGCATGGGATGCGGCCTGCTCTTCGGGCCATCGCCGCTAATCCCGAACAGGACTCCACCCACTTCCTCCGTTCAATCCACAAAGACTCCACATCTAACCTCTCTTTCTTCCCCTTCGATTTCCTACGCGAACCCGATACAGCATTTCTGTGCGGTTCCTAGATATCTATACATAGGCTGTAGTATTAAGCAATCATTTGACAATTCTATTTATTACATAGGCCTATTGGGCAGGATCAGGACAGAGTGACAGCACTCGGGTCTGTTGCAGTACTTTTAAAGAGAGTCACGCTGCATTAGGCGCTCACTTGAGCTGCCCGGAGAAGCTGTTGAGCTTCCCGACTGGGGTACGACCTCCAGGTGTAGGAAAACATATCCGGAGGCATCTTAGCATCGGGCACATACGTCCTCAACTCGTCTAACATCTGGCCGCGGCGATCGTCGCTTACCTTGGACATGAGCATCACCGTTACAGATCGCCCATAGCGTACCTTGTTGTAAAGTTCCAGTCTGCCCGGGATATCATCTTTGGTACATTCGGGTGTGAAAAGGGCGCCCAGAGCTGCTCCATCTTCGAGGCTCTGTGCACCGCCTTGTCCCTGGTCTAAGTCATGATGTAGTTAGCACTGGGCGCAGCATAAGCCCGGAGTCACCAGAAACTCACGAGGCAGTGTTGGGTGGGCCGCATCTCCGATGAGTGCTAGCTTGCCACGGATGAAGGTGCGCGGTGGAGAACGAGATGCCAAGCTCCAGAGCTTCAGATCTTCTGCCAACTTGCACATTTCTTGAAGCTCAGGGCTGAACACACTGCATGTTTCAAGCAACGAATCCAGATTGCCGCTGTCTAGCCATGAAGACTCTCTAGCGCTAGAGTCGGCTCCTGAAGGATGGATGGCAGCGACATTGAGCAAATCGCCGTGACGACAGGGATAGACGACTATTCGGCGATCCTCTGCGGTGAAAACGTCCACAGCGCCCGATCCCATCTTTTCCAGAAGAGAGGCAGTGAGAGGGTTGCTTTTCATCTTGGAAACAGGGATAAGGAAGCGAAAGCAGTTCTGCCCTGTGCTTTCCTTCTTCGTAGGTCCACCGATGATACTGCTAACACACCGAGACTAGTAGAACACATTAGTATACTAGACATAGGTTCCACAAAGGAGATAGTTCGTACATGCATGCCATCCGCTCCAATGATTAGGTCACCAGTGTACTTGCTACCGTCCTCGAGGGTTACCACTCCAGCCTTGGGATCCTATCAATCATCTAGGTGAGTAGCCTGGAAACACTGGATGAAGCAGAATAGTATATACTGACCACCGAAGCTACACGAGAACGCAAGTGAATAGTAGGCTTCTTGCCATTGACCTCCTTGGCAGCTAAGCCCCTAAGGGTATTGTGCAAATCTACTCGGTGTGTGAGTAACCACTCATCGTAGATGCCCAGTGCTTCCTGGGCATCCTTGGTCACCTGCATGATTATTAGCCATGGTCGACCATCTCAACCTTTAAGAATAGCACCTACAACTGGGGTATGAGTAAGGTTTCCTCGGTGATCCCACAACCGCATTTTGTTGCAGTGGACCGGCTGCAGGTCCCCCAAGTTGCATCCCCATTCTTTGAGAATGCGCGTGGCATTAGGCGCCATGTGGATTGCAGCTCCTACTTCATTCAGGAAGCCGGACTGCTCGAGGATCTGATGAAGTTAGCTCCACTCAGGATTGAGCGATAGTGTAGCCCTATTGACACACCTCAATATCATGACCTTGGCGGTTCAACGCAATGGTTGCGCCCAGACCAGCCAGGCCAACACCAACCACGACAATCTTCAAGGGCATTTTGAAACAGCACTTATATTGAAGAGTATTAAAGTAAGTAGACGTGCAGCGGAAAACATTCTAGTGTGGCTATCGAGTGGACATCTTGCTTGCTTTATACACGTGGTTGAATCAAGTTCTCGGCCAGACCACTCGGCATCTCTCTTCGGTCTGCCCACAGTAGCCGATCGGTTCTTGGCTGAGCATCAAATCTTTGCATGGTAGCTCCACCGGACAGGAGAACCAAGTGAACCGGTGTTTTGCATTTGCGCTATGAAGTCATAAATTCAAATCTTAAATGCTAAACTATCCCTTCCGTGGCATTGGGTAGAAGCCGCTATCTGCAACGGCGAATCCTCGGTACGATGCCAAACATCCTTTCTGTAGGGCTCGGAGACTTGGACCCTTATTTCACGATCTGCGGGTCTCTGGCTGACAGTGCTAGGTCATTAATATTTTCCCACCTAGGATATAAGACTTTCTCTGGGATAGCATCGGATTTTGTTTCAAAGTTTATGCCGGTTTGTAGGAAATATGGCCACACAACCGAGCGGGCGAGCCTGTGATCATTATGGAGTGCCTGAGGTCCCCACCGGGATGAACCACAGTAGCAAGTAGGCACTTGATTCCCCGCATTTCTCGGAATCCCGTATCAACTCGAATCAATGTAAATCGCGGTTATATCTGCTAGAATTGGGATCTGCCGAACTTTGCCATCTAGGTTGCAGTAACTCCGTGGAAGCAGGGACTAGCCGGAGGTCCGTTGGGAAAGCCGGGGAAAGATGATGGCAGAAGGTGGCAGATGATGGGTCAGCCGATAAGGGAACTCCCCTCACCGACCACCTCATTCCTTCTGCTGCTTCCCCTCACGGTCCCCATTCCTCATTCATCTGCCTGCAGCTCTCCCCCATCTTTCTTACACCTACTCGTCTGACATCCATCAGCCACGAGGGGGAACTGCGCTCGTCCATTCCTCACTGGCTATTCGTATCGATTTTTGTTGTTCAGGAACAGTAATCTACCCCCTATCTTATCACTGCTTGTCGATCAGCTACTGACCCTTCTTCGATGCAGGTGACATGACCATCCGATCCATGAAGTTTACTCCAGAGTAAGCCATCACCAATACCAGCAGCAGAGCTCACTTCATCGTTTTATCTACAAATAGTACTTCTTCTATCTAAGCAACTAAAGCTGACCTGTCAGGGTTCTGCTCGGAGCCCCTAGGCGCTCCGGACCAGTTCCGAATGCCTCAGGCACCCTTGCCGTCTACACTCAGACAACCTACTCGTTCGAATCTCACTCCAAAACGAACGAGATTCGCGTTTTGGATATCGCCACTGGCCGGTCGGCTCTGATCACCAACGACGCCGGCGCCAGCTGTCCGCAGTGGCTGGGTGACAGCAACCAGCTGGTTTGGCTCAAGGCCAAGGCCAACGGCAATACCAGCTTTATTGTGGGGGATGCGCGTGAGGCAGACAAGACGTACACGGCGGGAACGGTCCCTGGCCCAGTTTCCGATCTCAAGGTCACGGTCGTCGAGCCGGGCAAGATCGGCTTTGCTGTGACTGGTAAGGCGAACCCTGATGGGACGCTTCATAATCCGCATGACGCAAAGAAGCCAATCAGCACCGGGAAGCTCTTTACGTCGCTCTACGTGAGACATTGGGACTCGTACATCGAGCCGCAGAAGAATGCCATCTGGTATGGCTTGCTGCAGCGCGCCCCTCTGTCGCCAGCTACCAGGCAAGCGGGCAAGTACTCCGTGTCAGGACTGACGAACTTGATTTCGGTGAGCGGTCTTGCGGGTGTCGAGGCCCCTATCCCGCCATTCGGGGGCACCGGAGACTTTGACATCAGCCCCTCAGCAATTGTCTTCGTTGCGAAAGATCCGGACCTTAACCCTGCCACGCACACCTCCTGCTCCTGCTACTACTGCCCTATGTTTTCATGGACCGGTGTGAACGCATTGGAGGCCAAGGTCTGCGCGGTAAAGGGACTCGAGGGGGCCATGTCTTCACCGATCCTCACTTCGGATGGCAGCTCGATTGTTCTTCTCGCCATGCGCGAAGATGGTTACGAGTCGGATAAGAGACGTATCTTATATGTGCCGAACCCCTGGAACGGCGAAATGATCGAGGTGTTTGCCTCCGCAGACGGAGAGGGGTTGTGGGATTCCAGCCCGTCTGGCCTGACGTTCTCGAATGACGACCAGTCTCTGTTTATTCAGGTCGAGGAGTATGGCCGTGGCGTGTTGTACCAGCTTCCTATGGCTGATATTCGCCATGCAACTCCGGACAAGCTGAAGAAGATCACTAACGCGGGCTACGTCACGGACGTCTATCCCGCATCTAAGAAGTCGACAAAGCTGCTCATTTCTAGCACTAGCTTGGTGGATAATAGCGTCTGGTCCATTGTCGATCCCGAGTCTCCCAGCGACGTGCGCGTTATCTCCTCCATCGGTCGCAACGGTGCTGTGTTCGGACTCTCGCCCTCGCAGGTGGATGAGATCTGGTACCGAGGAGCGAACGACACTCCCGTCCACGCCTGGGTTGTGAAGCCCTCTAACTTCAAGCCGGGCAAGAAGTACCCGTTAGCCTACTTGATCCACGGCGGGCCTCAGGGTGCCTGGTGCGATCAGTGGAGCACGCGCTGGAATCCGGCGGTGTTTGCTGAGCAGGGCTACGTGGTAGTTACGCCCAATCCCCGAGGCAGCACCAGTTACGGACAAAAGTTTACGGATGAGATCCGTGGCAACTACGGCAGCCTGCCATATATAGATCTCGAGAAGGGGTTCGATTATATTGAGAATAACTTGGAGTACGTCGACACATCCCGTGCTGTGGCGCTCGGTGCGTCATTTGGTGGCTACATGGTCAACTGGATCCAGGGACACCCACTGGGCCGACGATTCAAGGCTCTGGTGACCCACGATGGAATTTTCAGCATGACGTCGATGCTTTCCACCGAGGAGCTCTACTTCCCTGTGCGGGATCTCAAGGGGCCCTTGTGGAAGGTCCCTGAGAACTGGGAGCGTTGGGACCCGTCTCGACACACGGCAAACTGGCAGACACCGCATCTGGTGATCCACAATGAGCTGGACTACCGGTTGACGATCGCAGAGGGTCTTGCTGCCTTCAACGTGCTGCAGATGCGGGGAGTCGAAAGTGCGTTTTTGACTTTCCCGGACGAGAACCACTGGGTGCTCAACCCGGAGAACTCGCTCATGTGGCACCACACCGTGCTCAACTGGATCAACAAGTATGTGGGACTGCCGCCGGCGTCGCGGGAATTTGCAGAGTTTAGCACGACGAAACAAACGTCGATGGAGCGACGCCTCCAGCAAGTGACGTTGGATGGGGCCTCTAGCTGAACACTGGTTCTGTATAAATTAGTGTTTAGTAGTATATTCAACGAAGTCAAATACGAGGTCATATGCTCATCTAGCGATGCTTTGTCGGCATTGTCCAATGCCTTTATAAGGCTATAACAGGTGTAGCTCTTGTTTCGAACTACACCATACGTAGCTACCACGCGGATACAGACAATGGAGCAAGACAAGGCGGGAGATACCATCGCTTTATGCAACAATGCGCCCACAAAGACCGGGTGAGGCTATTGTGCAGAGACAAGGGACCGGCGACGCCCGTTTCAAGTCTTTATAGTTACTTTCAGAGTACATTGTAGATGCAAACAACAAAGCAGTCAAGGTATATAATTACATCTTGTTCCTCGAAGTACCAGTAACTATCTCGAGGAATCAGACAGGCAATATACTACCAACTCGGAGAGATTGTTGACAATGAGCAAGCGTCGCATCTCAGAAACCATATCACCATCTCCTGATCCACCACCGGCAGTATCCCCAGCAACAGCATCGGCACCAGCACCAGCACCTAAACGACGACGAATGCGACGACAACACCACAGACAGTATTTATCAGTCGACCCTCCATCTCCGGAGGACTACTACCACGCGTCACCTACTACTACTACTACCCCGGTATCACCTACTATCCCACCTGCACCCTCCTCCCCTCCACCACCACAACCATCACCATCCTCACCACCACCCCTACCACCAAGATCCACCCCCCGATATCGACACATCCTCCCAAAACCACCACCACCACCCACTACCATCTCCATCCCCAAACCCCCTACACACTCACCTCAACCCCATCCCCAACCCCCAAAAGGGACCCCCCAACCCCCCAAAGATCATCAAAAAAAGAGAAAGAGTAAACTCCACCCGCACCTCCCCCCCATCCTCCACCACCTGCGCACACCCCTCCACCCCCTCGTCTCCAGCACAACAGGCCACGAACACCCGGACTTCCCTCTCTCCTTACTACAATACAACCTCCTCACGTCGGATCAACTCGACAGACTCGCCGTGCATTTCCATCAGGTGCATCCGCCGGTGCGTGGCTCGTTCTGGTATCCGGTCAGGATTGTGCCGTGGCTTAGATGGGATGATTCTGATGGTAAGGGGGGGTATGTGGGGGATGCGGAGGTGGGGTTGGAGGTGAAGAGGAGGAGGTTTGGGAGGTTTATTGGACTTAGGGGGTGTGAGGGGGATTATCCCAGGGGGAGGAGAGGGAGGGGGAGAAGTGGGAAGGGGAGGAGGGAGGTGGTGAGGGAGGAGGTTGAGGAGGGGGAGATTAGGGAGGAAGAAGTTGTAGATGAGGAGGAAGAGAAAGAGGAAGAGGAAACGGCGGAGGAGATGTTGGCGAGGATGGAGAGGGAGTGGTTTGAGGCGATGGTTAGGGCAAGGTATGAGGGGGAGTATGCGATGAGGTGGAAGATGGGGAGGGGGTGAATTTATTATCATTTATTGGTATCGTGATGGTTGTTTATGTTGTTGGGACTTGGTTTGGTTGGATTATATATTCGTCATGAGTGTGTGTATATAGATGGCGTTATAGTGAACTTCATTGTTGAGCTAATGCCCCATCCCTCTCGCCCAATTCTCCTCCACAATTCGCCAATACTTCTCGCGACTGTGCATTCGGAACGACTTCCCCCATTTGATCATCACCAGGAATACTGCTGCGCATGCCATGCCTACGAACGCAGCGGATATAAAGCAGTTCTGGTATCCGAGGTGGTTTACCCATGGTGTGATTCTATTGCAGTTAGCTTGGGAAGACACCAACGTGGAAGAAAAGGGGGGGCATACCCATAGCCCATGGCAAATGACATGGTGTTCCGAACCAAGATCACGCTCGCCATTGCGTCCCCGCTCAGCTCCCGGTAGCTGTCGACCAGGTAGTTGACGCTCAGCGTGATGCCGCATGTGTTCGCCAACGCTAGCAGACACATCGCGACGATGAGTCCGAACCAGTGCACTTCGTGCGCGGCGCCTACACCCCAGAGCAAGAGAGATCCTGGCACGAGGAGAAGACAGATGGCGAATGGCCACAGGCGCTGTTCGGCTTCCATGACTCCGTTGTTGCGTCGCGCCAGTCGGACGGTGAGCCAGTCGCTAAAGCGGCCGGTGAAGAGGGAGCTGTTGATGTTAGTTGGTTTATTATATACTTGAGAATATCCCGGAAGGCTCACGCTAGTATTGTACCCACAATGCAGGATAGATAGCTGAGTCCGACCATGGCAGAGCTATGCAGGTTAGCATAATGCATGATATAGAATGAAGCAACCGACCTGAAGTTATAAGGCGCGCCGCCCAAAATTATAGAGGCCGTTCCGTTCAGCACATTGAACCAGATAAGGTATGAGCCATAGGAGAACCTGCCATGGTTAGCTATATAAAGTCACTGTTGCGGCAAACATACCCCGCGTAGAATACCACCGGCCAGCTCAGATAGTACAATGTGTGGTAGAACCGGCGGAACATATTGTTCCTCGGCAGTCTGGGCCCTATAAGCGAGAGTTTCTGGAGATACGTCTTCTTCGGATATATCACCCCGCATTCTGTGTCACTCTGCTGTGCCACATCAGCAGGACGTTTCGCCTTCTCACCCTGCTCGGACGTGCGCGAAGAAGCTTCTGTCGAAGTAACCTCGGCGACTGATGGCTTCTCGCGCACGTAGTTTGTCTCCTCCATGAAGAAGAATAAAAATACAATGCTGAAGGCGCAGAAAATGCTGGGCCAGTAGAACACCCATTGCCAGCCTTGGTACTGGGCGATGAAGCCGCAGATGACCGGGGCAAAGTAATTGCTGCCTGCCAGGAAGAATGCATATAGCGCCATGTATGTTCCCCGCTCATGGGTGAAGTACTGAACTGTCAGCTTCGTCTGATAGTATGGAATCCGATGGACTCACCACATCAGTTACGGTTATTTCTGGGAGGGCTTCAATGGGTGCCGTGAAGAAACCCGATAGGATACTGCGCGCGATCCATTGGCCGTTGGTGTGGATGTAGGGACTGTCAGAGTTAGTACTTACACACACGCGACTATCGCCAAATGGGAGAACGTACCCCCACATCGAAGTGCCCTGTAGAATACATTAGTTCTGGTAGTGGTGAGTTTCCAGGGTACATACCAAAATGCCAACCAAAGAAAGTATATATGTCAAACGCTTGCCATACTGCAACGCCAGTGGCTGCCAAAACAAAAGCCCCCATCCGGCGAACAGAAACATATACCCCGTTCCCTCATTGAGAGTATCAACCGACACACCGGTTGCATCGGAGAGCTGCGTGAGCACCGAGTAGACGACCGAGCATGCAATACCAGCAAACAGAGTGTACCTGCAGGTCCCATGTTAGTCCCCGCATCCACTAGATCAACTTAATAGACTCATCCTGCAGACATACACGCTCACACAAATGGTAGACAGGGTCTTCCTCCATGGAGCCCAGTTCAAGGGATCATCGGGATCATTGGACGGTTCCGGAATAAGAACGATGTCACTATCGCCGCGATCCGCATGACGGGTGGCAAGGACATGCTCCAAATCCACCAGCGTCACAGTGCCCGGAATAGCAGTCTGATCAAGGCCTGGGGTCATTTTGTAGATACTGGATTAACCGCGCAACTCGTTCATAAAGAGAGGAGAGGAGGATAGAGAGTGGGGAGACGAGGAGGAATGAAAGGAATGTAACGTCAATGACAGCAGCAGGCGAGGTGGTCGAACGCTGTTTATCAGAAATACTCCGAAAACGACCAGAACAAATCAAGTCAAAGCGTCGGCAAATAGCAAATATGCCATCCCCGCTGCAAGACCAAATTCCTAGCAATGCTGGTAGATAAAGAGTAAGCCCATATAGATATCCGTCAAAGGTCCACCAGCCTAGCTGGTTCTGTTATCATCATCCACCAGATAAGCAGGCGGAAGACATTCCGTTGTGCAGCAAGGAGGCACACTGACAACCGCTCAATTGTTGGCTCTGTTAGCTCTGAATGACGCTCTGTCCAGCTGATAACTAAAGAAGCCTGGGATCCACCTCTGCTATCTCCTCCCAGCAGATCAATCCATTGATGGCAGCTGGATAAGTTGGATAACCACCCGTCCGGCATGGAACTTCCCCGCGCAGGGCCCATTTAACTCCATCCAGATGTCATCCATCGCTAACCGGTTTGATTGCTAAAGCGAGGCGCGGGGCTGTCGGCAAATCGTATCTCGCAGGCTGATCGGGAATAGCCTAGGCTGCTTTATTGAGAGCCCAGGAAAAGACCGTTGATAGCAGATGTTACTGGTGCATCGCTCCGATCGTTCTCTTCGATGGGGACAGATGTGATGCTCACGGACTTACTCCGCTTTAAACATGGCCCCCCTCCAGCACGGATCACACTGGACAGAGCCATGGTAGTCCTTGTACTCCGTCGGGTGGACTCAGCTAGCTATCTTATCAGCTTTGTTGAATAATGATCTGATTCGTACTTTCTCAATGGGGATCACCAGGCTAACGGGGGGGTGCTCCTACCTTTGGACCGGATTTCGGGATATCTGGTGTGCCGGGATCACTCTACGAATGGGCCAGAACAAGCCCAGATCATCGCCAACCCATGGGATGCCCCCAGATCTTATCAAAGATATCAGGGATCCTCCAAGTTGATCATCTCTACGCCGGGTTGGGCCCCAATAAACAAGGAGGAATGGAATCAAACTGCCGCCTGCAGCTAATATTATTCTGGTATCAAGTTCACGAATCTGGAAACCACAGCAGAGAATCTTAGATGACAACCCCAAATAACCACAGACAGGAACATGTAGGAATAGAAAATGAGGCGATATGTGCAGATCTGGCTGGTATAATACAATCTGGCCAGGGCCAGACAATTCCGCACGTAGTTCAGCCTACAGGAACAGGCCCACCAGCTGACTCACGACAGGACTCAAAACAGGTAGACACTGCAGCCCACTAGCTTGAACCACTGGCAATGTCATCCTCCTCGGGAAGATCCTTGATAACGTCTTTCAGGATCTGAATCAGCTCATCAATGTCAGGCCGGTCTGCAGGCTCCACCTGCAGGCACTTGCGGACCACGTCCTTTACGGGCGCGCTGATCTGCATCGTGTTATCTTTGCGGCTATCATCGCCACCGGCCTTGCCCTTGCCCTTGGTCGCACTCGATTTCTCGTCGGGGAACCGCCAATCACCACCCAATACACACATGCTCAAGCTGCCACCTGTCTCTTCGCTGCGGGCTTCAAAGGGACTCTTGCCCACCAGACAGGCGTAGAGCGTGCATCCTAACGACCAGATATCCACCTTTGTGTCAATAATCGAACCCGTCTTAACGTCGAAGAGTTCGGGTGCCCGATATGGCATCGTGCTGTGTTCCGCAGCAGTGTCTTGGACGGCCAAGGCGAGCGACCGGGAGGTGATGGCAATGGGGCTGGGTGCTAACGATCCGAGATCCATGAGAATGGGTGTACGGCCATCATCGGCGATCATGATGTTACCTGCAAGCAAACATTAGCGCACAGTAGCTACAATAGGAGCAGCAACCGTACCGGGCTTGATATCCCGGTGGGCATACGGGCGAAGATCGCCGTCTTGCACGCCCTCCTGACTTATTGTGACCTCGTCATCCATCAATGGCTCATTCTCTTCTTCTTCATCCACATTTTGGCTGGTGCGTCGCTTCGGTTTCGGCATCCGCATAGCAGTGTCCGCATCTGCCTCTGCACCCTCTCTCCTCACAGCTTTAGCCTTGCGTGTCGGGCCCGTACCGCTTTTCACACGGTAGAGATGCATCGCTCGGAGCGCATTGGCAACGCCGAGCATCAGCACCATCAAGCGCTTCTCCGGGAAGCGGGAATGGTTGACGAGGTTCGCATTGATGGCATCTTGTAGGTTACCCCGTTGGTAGTATGGTAGGAGAATGTAGACCGTCTTCGATCCTGCGTCGCCGCCATCGGCGCGGAATTTCGAGCCGGATTCGGTGGACACACAGTGGTCGATGGAATGAATAATGTTGTTCTGGGTAGTGAACAGATTGTAGGCCTCCACTTCCTTCAGCGCCTGGGAAACGGACTCCTGACCGAAGGGACACCGGATCTTCTTTAGCGCAAACAGTTCCGAGGTCGATTTGTCTTGGACGAGGTAGACATAAGAGAAACCACCCTAGAATGATGCGTTGATTGTCAGCATCGCGCATTCCGGGTGTTGTGCAGTAAACCATTAGCCAGAGGCAATCATACCTCACCGAGAAGTCGGAGCAATTTAAAGCTACGATTGTTGATCTTTAATTGCGGCGTGCTGGGAAAACAGCACATGCAATCTGTGAAGTTGTAGAGAAGATCGAAGAAGTATTGCGCCATGGTGGATGGAGGAGCACGCCGGTGTAAAGAAAGCTATTCACAATGCAGCTACAGGAAGCTGATTATTGAGCCGCGATAGCTGTAGGGACGGGGTCCCCGTGGCGACTAGGAGGTGACTACGCGGCACTATCGTTCTGACGGCTGGGATCCACCCCGACGATGGCGCAGGCGCACAGGCAGCAGAAGAAGCCGGCGGAGCAAGGGAGAGGGGAAGAGCAAAAAATCCGAGGCCCTTGAGCAGATGGAATGTACAAAGTAAGGTCCAGCGGAGAAAGGGAATGAGGATGAATTGGGGAGGTTGAAAGCAGAGAAAAGAGAGAAGAGCGTGAATGAATACTTTGGAAGCCGCGTGTTCAGACCGGAGTCGATATCCGTGGACTGAATTGAGGCGGAGTTAGTGAGTGAGTGGATGCAATGAGAGCCAGTCGATGATGTGGTGAGATGGAGAACCTGAGGCATGAAAAGGCATCCACTAGTCATGCGTTAGTCAGCCCGCCAAGGAGCTGGTGGTAAACTGTACTTTTCTGTGGGTAATACATACCAGTATATACTGATACATAGTACTCAGAATGGACGGTTTCGCATGATTAATGCAGGTATGAGCATGTATTCCGTAAATACAAAACAACCACTCGGGCCGGTGGGGCAGGCCACCCGCCGAAAGAAGCAACCCATGGTTCGTGTGTTTATTGTGGCCGAGGCCGCTGCGATGCGAAGATGGAAGAATAATTGGTCTTCGACGGCCAACTGTGACCAACGAGACGGTGTGAAAGGGTCCCCTGTCCCTGCTAGCATGACGACACAGCACTGGCCGTTCAACCTTAGCAACTGTTTTGCCTCTGTATTTCACTCCGTGAGGCAGTGACTGACTGACTGAACAATTCAGTCTCTAGTCCATCTCTTGCTATCCACCGGACGGATTGGCTCTTTCTCTTTTCCGTCCTTCGCTGCCCAACTGAGGCAAACGCTGGACGGCATAAGGAAACAAACCCTCCGAGCCTCTCCTCCTCGCAGCTGAACCCCAGCATCCAGCAAACACCATGACGACTGGCCTATGATCAGTCACCTCTCCAACCTCCCTACTACTTCTGCAACCACCCCTTTCTAAACGCATTCCTTAAATCCCGCCGTCGCAGTTCTCTAAAAGCTCTCCCCCTCCTTCGTGCGGTATAAGTCGACTTCATTTCCACCACCCCCTCTATTTAGCGCACCACCAGTCGTCCCATCCCCCATCGCTATGGCGCCCCTCGACGACGTCCAGGTGGGTGACCTGGTCAATGTCCCCGGGGGTATGTTTGGGACGGTCAAATATCTGGGAAGTGTTGCGGGCAAGCCGGGAAAGTTTGCAGGCATTGAGCTGGCGCCGGAACATGCCAGACGAGGAAAAAACAATGGAGACGTCGAGGGCAGGCGATACTTCTCTACGTCTGTCCCGGGTTCAGGGATCTTTGTGCCTATGAACAATAACAAATACGTCACCAAGCGCTCGTCTGGTCCGACCTCGACAGTGAGCACCGGCCCTCCAACCCCCTCCCGACCGGTCAATTTCAGCAAGTCCGTTGGACCTGGTCCCGCAATGCGCCCACCACGCGTCCGACGCCCTTCTCTCCCCCGCCCTGAATCTCCTAGAGGACCTCCGCCGTCCAAGCTCACCTTGACCGGGCTACGCACGCCCTCTTCAGCCTCCCGCGCGGCTCCCTCCAGCACCTACCCCCGCAGTCCTATCAAAGCCCCGTCGCGCGCCTCTGACCGCCCTCCCTCGCGAGTCAGCCGGGTGAGCACAGAAGATGATGGCCCGGCATCTAGAGTATCTGAAGTTCAGCAATCAGCGATGGCAGCAGAGGTGCAAGAGCTGAAGGATCACATCAAGAGTCTAGAGAACCAACTTCTCGACCGAGATAAGCAGCTAGATGAGCAAGCTCATACCCTGTCCGACTTTCAGAGAACTCTGGAGGAATGGGAGGGGTCAGATTCGCTGTCCATCCGGGCCCAGTTGCGTGAAAGGAACGAGAGGATTGCTCAGCTGACGGCCGAGTTTGACTTGCACCGCGCCGACTTCCGAAGCACCTTGGATACTTTAGAGATCGCTGCTTCCGAGACGGAGCGAGTTTATGAGCAGCGGCTGGACGAATTGATGCAACAAAATAGAGAGCTTCAGGACCGCGGCGAGGATGTCGAGGCTGTTGCGCGACAGCTCAAGCAATTGGAAGAATTGGTGTCGGAGCTCGAAGAAGGTCTGGAGGACGCCCGGCGTGGTGAGGCCGAAGCCAGGGCAGAAGTTGAGTTCTTGCGCGGGGAAGTCGAGCGGACAAAGCTCGAACTACAGAAGGAGCGGGATTCCAAGGACTCCCATGCAGCTAGTGATGGGCCGCAGTACTCGAAGGAACTGGAGCAGAAGGATGATGAAATCCGCGGTCTAAAAGCAATCATCCACTCCTTGAGCCGTGGCGACCCAGATTTGCATGCCCTGCAACAGAATGGATTTGGAACGAGCCCGCCGAACCATGATCCCGACCATGTGGCTCACTTGGAACAACGTGTCGAGGAATTTGAGCGCATCGCCGAACAAAAGACATACCGCATTGAAGAACTAGAACGCGAGCTCCAGCAGTTGCAGCTGAATGGTGAAACACACGCTCCCGGCTCCGCGGTCTCTTCGTCGCCCAACCACCAAAAGTCCCCCAGTGTCAATGGGAAGCTTACGAACGGCCATGGCATCAACCATGCGCATCGGCTTTCGGATCGCACGGTCGTTCCCCACGACTGGCAAGATTTACCTCCGCATGAGGGACAATATCAGGCCTACTCTACCCGCCACCGCGGTATTTCGGATGCTTCTCATCATCGTCTGGAGACCATGCACGAGTCAGACGGCCGCTCGGAGGACGGTGGCTCCTTGTGGTGCGAGATCTGTGAGACAGGAGGGCACGATATTCTGACCTGCACCAACATGTTCGGCGCAGAAAGTAAGAAGGTCCCTGATGCTGCTGAGGCACCCCATGACGACAGCTCTGTGGATGAAAAGCCAACTCCAGAGGAATCCACGGGTGAACCATCCACATCCTCACATGAAGAGGACGCGACTCCTCAGAAAACGGGTCGTGATGTTGTGATGGAGGGACTAAGAGAAGCGAACTTGTCGGCTTCTTCCTCAACCTTGGGCCCTGTTGGCGGCAAGGAAAGCGGCGTCGTTGACGAGTCTAAGTGGTGTGCTCTTTGCGAGAGAGATGGCCACGAGAGCATTGACTGTCCATTTGATGATTGATGGAGGCGGAATGCCAATGCATGAGATTCATGGCAGCTTAATTACCGGATGGTCATGATGCTACGTGCACCGATGATTGAGATGTGTGTCCTATATGTCGGCTTAGTGGACCTATCATTTCTGGTATTCTTCTGTTCAAGGCGCACTATGTCTAAACACATTTTCAGGATATCCTTCTTCTTGTTCATTCACAAACAACATAATCATGTTGGCATTTTCTGGTCTTTCTTTTCTACCTTGGCTGTATGAAACCGCATAGCGCGCTTTGCAAGGGTTGCTGATTGTTCAAAGCGGCTGCATTACATTCCTGTGCCACTACTCTACTAGGCTTTTTCTTATTTCTGTCACATTCTTTAGACTGTTTTACTTGCCTGTTTTGGTCACAGCGGCTTCTTGGCTATGTGGCTATTTCTCTATCTTTTATATTCCCCTATCCAGAACTGTGCCTGATACCTCTTTAATTATACATTCCAATCACAAGCCACTTTCCACGTATACAACTGCCTTGGCAAACACCTAGCATCATACTACTGGTAATTAGAAAGCAGACAATAGATTCTTTTACACAACTACTATTACATCCAACCAACCAACCATATATAGCTTCAACAGGGTATCTCTTCACCACAACACCACCCAGTCAACTGTTAACTAAACACCACCCAACAAACAGCCCCTCCTAAGAAGTCCTACAACTAAGGCTGCACGACCTCCCCCTCCTCATACTTCGACCTCGCGACCACCCCACAAGCCTTACACGTCCTCTTCTCCTCATCGCCCGCAAACTCCTCGACAACCTGCTTAACCTGCGTCCCCAAATCCGTACAAACAAACTTCTTCTCCCACACCACCTCCCCGCAATCCTTATTACGACAATACCACCTCATCGCATCCACCGCCCCTTCTTTCCTCGGTTGCTCCATCACCACGCCCACCGTATCCTTGAACCGTACGGGACAGTGCGGCGTGTTCGCCGGCAGCAGAAACAACGATCCCTCGTGGATCGGGATGTCTTGGAAAGTGGGCGGGGTGGTGGATTCGTCGACGGTGCGGAGGAGCATGGAGCCTTTATATTGGTAGAAGAATTCGGGCGTCGTGTTGATGTGGTAGTCTGTTCGGGCGTTGGGCCCGCCCACTATCATTACTGTGTAGCCTTGTGTGGCGGGTGAGGAGGGGTGGTAGACGCAGTAGTTGTTTACGGGGGGTTGGAGGAGGTGGGAGTTGGTTTCGAGCCTGTTATACTTTAGTTAGTGAGTTGTTTTGATGTCTGGATTTGGGAGGGAGTGAGTTTGTGTTGCGTGTGTTTGTTTGTAGAGGAGTAATGCGGGGGAGGGGTAGTAGTAGTAGTAGTAGTAGTAGTAGTGGTAATTTGTAGTGGCGATGTGGAGGTGGATTACTGTACCATTTGGGGATGTTCAGTGCTGGTGGAAGCATGATGACGATGTGCTGTATCTGTGTGTGTAGTATTGTGGATTGATAGAGTGAAGATAAATATGGATAATTACCAAAGTATCGAAGAAAGCAAGTGATTATAAATGCAGATCAGATCAACCCAACCCATCGCATCTATCCGGTGAAGGGTCCTTATCCGTCCCGGAGATAACCGCGGATTAACGCCGCGCTCGGTGCCGGAACAACTCGGCCCCGGCAGATTTTCTCGATTCGCTTTTTGCGGTCCAGGCGAGCATCTGGCGCCGACGAAGATTTTCGATCTACAGATTGTTGATTGACCACGGAGATTTCGCAGAGTCTCCAGTACAGCTACAATGGCGTCAACGTCTCAACCCCCTCTTCGGTTCACTTCCCACAAGAACTTTGTGTACCGTCTCGTCTTCGCTACGTTGACCGGCCGCACGATTCAAATCTCCCAGATCCGTCCTTCGTCCCCTACGAATCCCGGTCTCGCTCCTCATGAAATTTCCTTCCTCCGTCTCCTGGAGTCCATTACCAATGGCTCCCAGATGGAGATCTCGTACACCGGTACTATCCTTGTTTATAAGCCCGGTCTCATTACAGGCAGTTCGCCAGGCGTGGCCATGAGCAGCGGAGGTGTCGTCAGGCACGAGCTCCCTGCAGGCTGCAATCGTGGTGTGAGTTACTATCTGCTGCCGCTCTGCCTTTTGGCGCCCTTCTCCAAGGCGCCCATCAAGGTCCTTTTTACTGGTCCAGGTGTGATCACCTCGTCCACCCCGAATGGTGACATGTCCGTGGACAGTGTGCGGACTGCCATTCTCCCTCTCTACAACCAATTTGGAATATTCAACAACATCGAGCTGCGCATCCTACGGCGATCGAACCCTGGACCCAATGGCAGAGGCGGTGGTGGAGAAGTTCAGCTAGTTTTTGGCCACCAGCTCCGGCTGCCGAAGACCCTGCACCTCATGAATGCCGGTCGCATCAAGAAGGTCCGCGGTGTGGCCTACTCTGTCGGTGTTTCCGCATCCAATAACGCAAGAATGATCGAAACCGCCCGTGGTGTTCTGAACCCACTCGTCCCTGACACCTATATCTTCTCTGATGTGTCGTCGGCGCCGCTCGTGCCTGCCCCCGAGAAGAGCAACCCTTCCGCGAAAAAGAAGATTGGTCTTGGTTTCGGACTCTCGTTGGTCGCTGAGTCGTCTACTGGCTGCCTGTTCTCCGCCGATGTGGCGTCGCCTCCCGCAGGCGGCGAGGCGCCTGAAGACATTGGGAAGCGATGTGCTTACCAGCTACTCGAGGCCGTTTCAAAGGGAGGTTGCGTTGCCCCTGCAGCTGTTCCGACCATGCTGGGTCTGATGACGATGGGATCGGAGGATGTTGGACGAATCCAAGTTGGTCGGGACGTGATTGCCGAGGAGAGCACCATCCAGCTGGCCAGGGACCTGACCAAGTTCGGTGCTCCGGGTTGGGGTCTGAGAGACGCGAGTGGTGAGAATGAGAATGGGGATGTGATCATCAGTGTGGTTGGCCGCGGCATTGGCAACGTTGGCCGTAAGGTTGCTTGATTGTTGAAGACCCAACATCAGCCTCACATCAACTCCGCGGTCGGCTGTTTCAGGTATTACCGACCTTTTCTGGTCGGTGGTCTGTCCAGTGGAGCTTCAAGGGCCCTGTCACAGCGTGGTTTCAGAGTATGGCCAGTTTGCATCTGATTGCCCAATGTGAGCGCCGGGTACTGCCCCTGGCGACAGCGGTGTATCACGCAGGCGCAAGGGAAGGGCAATGGTTTCATCTCCACTGAGGGGAAAAGCGCAGACCACGTCATTTCTAATAAAAGCTGCATTTCGTCTTCGACCGCCGACTTTTACCTTCTTTATCGCCAAGTTGCATCGCTCACTTGGGTCATGTGCCACGTGGCTGAGATTGGCGCCCAGCCGACAGCTGTTCGCCGCACACCGCAGCCCGGATCTTGGCCTGTTGGATTCCCATCTCCTGGCAGGGCAATTTGATGCTTCGGACTGGCGAGTGGATGTTCTCGTGAGGCACTTTGTTGTTCATATTTCCGTGATACCCTTTATTTGTTTGGTATGTGGGCTTCCACCTAACCGCTGGAGCCACTCGAAGATGGAATGGGATTGGCAGTTCGAAGTAGGGTTTGCTGGCTGCGGCCTAACCGACGTGCTTCATGCAGCAAGTTTAAGTTTCTGAGACGATAATGGATCGTCGTTCCTGTACATAGAAATAGCATGAATATAAGATGCTCGGCTCCGTCCTGATTTCTTCCCCGACTTTGTACTCTCTTGACATGATATAACTCCAGCTATCCACACCGTCGCCTTCCCGCCCACCTCATTAGGAACATAGCTCGCCTACGAATCGGAGAATTTGCCATTACGTTGCCAGAACCGTCGATGCCCATTCGCCCGTGACTACGCCGTCGACATGGATTGCGATACCCGATGCTTCGACTTGACGCTCGTCTTTCCGATTCTTCTAAAGCTGACACCAGATCGATCGTTCGTTTAACGATGCTGTTCGACAGGCAGCCGACTTTGCGAGAGACCGATATCAGATGGATTGTTCAACCCTGACCGTACTTGCTCGTCCTTGGAGTGTCATCCCGGCTTGGATGCAGTTTGCCCGCCTCTCCATGCAGCTCGAACCTTCCCGAAGAGGAAGTCGCAGTTCTGCATCTGCTCCTTCCCTGCCGGTGTCTGTATGCCCGTCTTCGGCCTAGTCTCTCTGGCGATAATGACGGCCTTCCCCTCCCCCTTCTTTCTTTCTCTTCTCTCCCCTTCTATCCTTCTTTCTTCCTTCTTCCCTTTCCCTCCCCACTCTCTTCTTCCACTTTCCACCTTCCTTGCCCTTGCTAATCTGCTTGACTGCCATCTCTTCACAGGTATTCCTCGCCGTCGTTCCTTCCCTAATTCTGCTTCGAGCGATTTCATGAACATGCTGCTTGGGTAAGTGCTCGTTCAGGTCTGGTTGGGCTGACCGCCGTCTAGGCTCTTTTGGTGGGCATACCGAGGGATTTGACCTTGTCTAGCATGGGTTCCATCAGAGCTTCTCTGGTGGTGCTTGTGTGACGGCAAGGCAGTTAGCTACTAACTGAGCAACAAAGCAGGGATAGTTGCGTAACACCTCCTTTCTGAGCATGAGCCGCCCCGTGGGCAGGCCCAGTAAGTGACAGAGCTTGTGAGTCACAGCCAGATGCTTTGCTGCTTCTCATACTGACAGTCACCAGGCTGGCTAAAAACATGCAACCCACCACGCAGGCTAGCTCCAAAACGGAGATGCTCTGGTTAGTCCTCATGCTCACCATATCATGCCTCTCTAACGTAATCAGTGCCTTCCACCCATCCTCTTTCTCCTCCTCATACCTGGCCACCATCGGCCCTTCCTCCTCTCTTATCGCTCCTCCTGTTTCTATGCCTGGCGCTGTGGCCATGCCCAGTAAGTGACAGAACTTGTATGTCATACCTCGTCAGCAGGCTGATTTCAGAGCTGACTGTTGTAGGCTGGTTAAACATCGTCCGCACGTCAGGCTAGCCTCTACCGTGCATATGTCAGTGCCCTTTTCATATTTAGGGAGAATCATACGCTGATTGTTATAATAGCCCAGCACTAACTGCCTGCCATTTATACCTGTCAACATCTCTCTTATATGGCTATGGCTAAAACAAGGCAGTCATCGAGCGCTGGGATATCCCGGTTAATATCCACTGGGGCACCTACCATACACAGGAGGGGACATAACCAAGAGCGAGTACCTGCACAGTGGCAGGCCCAGTAAGTGACAGAGCTTGTAAGTAGTACTGCCACTTATTTGCAACTGGTACTGATGGCTCTGCAGGCTGGCCAAAACACAAAGAATGCCACCCCGCAGGGAAGCGAGGAGAGTTAGCGGATAGGTTAGTGAACCAGAACAGATTTCCCTATATACTGGTACTAACCATCTCATAAGGAGACTGATGGTGGTTGGGGATTATATATTCAGATTGACTACTCTGTATCGTCCTGGTCAAGGTTTTTACCCTACGGGGAGTTTTCCTTGGCTGCAACCCGAATGGGAGGATAGAAATCAATACATAAAATTCTAACATTTTATAATACTTCAAATTAACGTAGCTTTGTTCTTAAGGTGCTCTGTAGACCATCGTAGGCTCAGTCTTGTCCACTGCGTTGCAATATCGGTACGACTCCGTCTCAAAAATCCATGCCTCGATTTCTGCGAGTTTGAGGGAATTGACAGTATTCAAGGCCACATCCTACTTCACACAGTGAAGCACTGCATATATAG
Organism: Aspergillus neoniger CBS 115656; assembly: GCF_003184625.1. Classification (NCBI taxonomy): domain Eukaryota; kingdom Fungi; phylum Ascomycota; class Eurotiomycetes; order Eurotiales; family Aspergillaceae; genus Aspergillus; species Aspergillus neoniger. The sequence goes on along the minus strand of NW_020291140.1, from coordinate 494,300 downwards.
CATAGCATCCTATAGCCCGGATCCAATAAGGTCAAGCAATGTGAATGCAACTGCAAGTTACAAGAATAAGTTGAATTAAATATAGATATAATTGAATCGAATTGACACATCAAAATTGAATAGTCCATCCTCGACTCCAAATTTTAAAAGACGACTCCACCAACAAACTAAACAACTTACCATCTTCATCACTGCTACCACATTAGAGAAGCCACCATATTCGCGGAAGTCTCCACACACCCATAGATTGACTTTTGAGCAGAAAAGATCAAAAAGTCGTAAAACAAAGACATATATTATCCATATCAATAATATTATGACACTGAGTCTCCAAGAACAAGCCAATTATTGAATATATTGAACTTAACACAGGAGGACTAAGCCCTACTCAGAGTAGCAGCGAGAATGAGAGCCATACTAGCGAGAAAGTCCCACGAAGAACCCACCGAGCCCTACAACCTATCATACTTCCTAACAGACTTTCTCACACATTCACCATTGACATCATCATGGCACTACCAAAGGGAGAATTCATTGCTGTGTGCACAATTACAAATACATTTACTAAATAGACCACTTTTATTGCAGGCTGAGATACTTGGATCGCAGCTCAGTGTGTCTCAGGCCCTCCTAGACTATCTGGTGATAGGCGACTAGGGAATACTAAGAGTAATTATCAGTAATTATGATCCTCGATGGCTAATGATTTCTGGTGTAGTATTTGGAATAAGCTCGGAACTAAGGGATATTATTCCACAGTTTACTACAGCTAGACTGACGGTTAAAGCGAAATAATAAACCAACTGGTCGAGATCTGTCCTTTTGGACTGGTATTCCCTACTGCCCTACGCCTAATCCATACTAAATAGCAGTATGAATACCTCAACAGTTGCCTCAATATATAACTTTATCTGACCTGGTACTAAATTAAGAGTATTTATCAAGAAATACCAAAACACGCGACAGCATATGACACCTTGCAAGTCACTGCAGTGTTTATGAAGAAAGCACACGATGCTAAATATAGAGCTATTTTGTTCAAGAAAAGCAATCTGATCATGCTTAAACTTAATACTATACCACAAGGATTACCCTATCCAGCAAACTCGGCAATCAGTGCACCGGAACCTTTCAAGGTCGTTGAGCGAGTCGGACGTCTAGCGTACAAGCTTGAGTTCCCCGCTGAAGCTGGTGAATACATCAGGGATAAACACCATTGCATTATACTACGCAGTTAGTTGTGACCAAGTCATTGAAGTTACATAGTTAGTATGCTTCCTTGAGTATACCTTTAATTCGGGTGGAGAAACAAGGAACAAGGAAAGAAACGAGCAAATGCTGCTTGCTGGAACATATCCACCATCAATCTGGGATATATTACAGCTCATTCCTATGGAACTGGGATAATCCGGAAAGGATTAGCAGCGTGGAGAAGCCAGATATTTACGACAAGAGATAGCACTTATCATACGATCACATAAAGAACCTCATGTGCCTGAGGCCTACCTCTACCAGTGTACGTGGAGTGATGACCCTTTTTTTGTACTACATCCGATAGGATATACAATTGTAGTAATACAGGGACAACTCTATGATGCATGGGCGTACGCGATAATGCATGAGGCGTCGATATCAGGAGCAACTCGAGAGGACACAGATGGAAGCGAGATTTCACCGCACGTGGGCCACCTTCGATCTGGGATGTTTGCTACTGAAGAGGCGGAAGAATAAGATGTAGGAACTAAGGACAGATGACTGACTGTTTGGCATATTTTTATATAAGGGACGCTTTTTATCAACGGTCAAGGGCGGAAGGCTGAAATTCTGTTATGGTGGATCACGAGGTAAATTAGGGATCAATATGATGTACTAACAAGGTATTATTTCAGCATTGGCAACATATCTCAGAGAATCTTTCTAAGATACTCCAATACATGATCAGGTAGAGTTCTATAGCTATCCAACTTTCCTCCTATGACAAGGTCTTCTAAACTTGCTTTCCTGTAACCCTCAACTTCCCATAAATCATCGGGAAGCATCTTCATCATTTCTCCCGTCCCCCACATTTTGCGGCAATAGGCCGGGACAGCGAGATTGCTCTCCTTGCTGAGAGAATCCTCAATCCTTTGGTTGATTTCCTCTAAGCTTCGTGTCGCAATAGAGGGGTCCCTGCCGTTCTTCTCTTTCATGATCGCAGCAATTTCCATGCCTGTTGGTGCAAGCTCTGACAATGTGATAGTCCGGTTCTGGATAGTGTGTATAGGTCTAGTGGTGAATATGTCCACGTACGCAGCTGCTACGTAGTCCTTGGTGCTACAAGGAATTAGCTTAATCATCACACCCAAAGAGGGTTTTTAGATAAAGGGAGTCTCTGGGTGAAAATGTTAACGCACCACATAGTGACTCTTTCGCTAGCAGAGTTGCCAGTGTAAACCATTATGTTATTCTGCAAATCAACACCCACTGCCCTATAATTTTTGTGGAAAGTCGGCTTACAGCATAAACATCCCGAATGATTGGTTGACGACTGACGTTGTACTCAAGGTATATTCAGCGAAATTTCCAACGTGGACGACGGTAGTCGGAATTCCAGCATCCTTGGAAGCCTTTTCGACTTTCGCTTTTGCCTTCATACAGGGCATGCGCATTCCCTGCTCACAATAGCGCAGACAGAAATCCGAAGGAGAGAAAAGCTGGACATTAGTCCTAGGAATGGCTTTCACAAAGCCATATTGTCTGTCGGTTCCCTCGTCTCCAACAAGAGAACTTTGAGACAAGTTCATTAGCATAGATCCCAAAACGTTATACATGCGCAGGAGCTCTTGACTAACATCGCAATGTCTATATCTTGCAAGGCATCAACTAAAGCGTCTTCATCAAGAACGTCGACTTCAATCTTTTTCACATATTCCGGGAGATTGGAAGTATCCGAGCTAGGGCGATGCAAAACTGTGATTGGAGCTCCCGAGGCAATTAGAGCAGGGACAACTCGAGATCCAACGAATCCACGGTGACCATAGACAGCGATACGGTTGAAGGCCATGATTTAAAAGATAAGAGGCGTCTGGGAAAAAAAATGTACAATGGGTGTCGATGGCTGTTGGGATAGGGCCGGTTTGAACACTTGTATCAAGTAATAAACAATTACCAGCTGGAAAAGTAGGATCTTATATAACTTCCAACATATAGATCTGCGGGTTTCATAATGAGCATGAGTCACCTTCCTTGCGATTTATAAGAAAGAGTAGCCGGTCCACGTCGTATAGATCAACAGGTTCGCAATTTGGCCAAAAGAGGAAGATAGATTACCCCTAAGCGGAATACTACATTGACCAACATCTCCCTTTAAGGCTAATGTAGCTCATCCATATCATGAGAGTTTCCTATTTGGGCCATTTCGCGAGGTTGTGGGGATCCGCCCGAGTCTGCTCGAATCATCTGAGGCGATGTGCCCACTCTGCCAATGTGGATCTCTTCTGATCCAACGCATGTGAGGCTAGATGTCCAACTAACTCTATATAATTGATGCCTAGTATATCTCATTAGATAAAAAGTGGGTAGCGTCCTTTTGTGAAGCAAGCCATTACTCCCTTCAGCGGGGCAACCCAGGGAAATCGTAGCCATCACGATCATCGCCAGAAGGATCTGCAATACTTCCCGCTCCCCTCTAGTTGACAATTCTGGATAGACCGAATGCCATATCCGAAAGTTCCCAGCTTGGGAGAGGCAGACCGGCAGGATCATATATAGAAAGATAAGATCAGAAGAGAAGGAGCATGTTGACCAGGTAGGGAAAGAGGAAAAAAGAAGGTTTTAACGTTACCAAAGTTGTATGCAATGTTAAGTTAATCATTAGCGCGACAGTATGACTGAATAATAAATGTTTGGAGACTATTCTGTACTTGAGTCTTGGAACAAACAATATTTCCATGAATATTTTAGTTGGCGTTCACTGGTCTCTTTGCTATTCTTGAGAGGGGCTTAGTGTATTCGTTTAGCACCAAGTTGATAAACTAGTTTTCTATGTATTCTTCTATTATTTACCAGTATCTACGAAACATACTGCTAGGTACTATGAGTAATATCATACTATGTCAGTAAAGATGAAAGTCTAAGTAGGAGAAGGAAGACTATAAATTTAGGTTATAGCTTCGTTTTTTATGTTTCTTGTTCTTAATACAAATAAGTCAACTCACTTTATGAGTTGAATAGTACATGTGAATTTGTTCCAAGATTCCATCCATCTCATCAATCGCTATCATTATCCATAGCTTTTAATAAGACGATATCTTAACCATTGAACTCCATCAGCCAATGTTATGAGAAGCGTCGTCATGATGCCAGATAGACAACGACAGCCCGCGAAACACTCGAGCGGAGCTCCTCGGCGAGAGTCATGGTGCCGAACGAATATGCGGGATATTCGATGAACCGGAAAACAGTTCCAAGTGCAAGGGTATAAAGCAACGGTAGTGCGATGCTGATAGTAGCCTTATATAGAGTTGAGAAGTATGGTCGGTTGATGATCGTGTGGGGTAGACCATACTAGAGCTCCTAAACAGATGTAGAGACGCATATTATCTGTAGCGACTCCCCCGACATCCTTCATAAGAGGGCAAAAGCACGGACAAACATGTCCGGAGACTCTTCCTCATCTGGGCCCAGTTTCTGGAAAGACACTATTGACGGGCATTTTCTGTCGGTCCATTCAGCCAAGTACAAAGTCTTGTGCGAAAGTATCCCCGGCGATTATACATGCCACTTAAAAGGGCTGGGTAAGTCGCACCTCGACGTAAGTCTAATAAGCAGACGAATCACTTCAATTATTGTCCATGTCCTTTAGGGGGCAAAAAAATAGACAAGTCTGTAAGCTTTCACTTGTCTTCACTCGAATATCTGGAAAGACATGTTTGGAGGAAGCTATCCATGCATCCAACTCCATGAACTCCTGCGTCATTTATATAGCGACAGCGTGTGCCGGTTGAGTAGATCGCACCAGGATATAAGGGGCCAGTCATCGTTATATAGTGATAATTCGCTTAGGCAAGGCCTTATATCCTTTATAAGAAGCGTATGCTCTCGACTTTGGACCCCCAGACTGGAGGGAGCGATCGTAAGTCACCATTCATATTGAATGGTGAAGTAAATCAGTAGACCGCGGCCCTGGATGAGTGGAGTCTTGCGGGCAGTTCGAAATGAGGGTAACCCTCTCATAAAAGGCAACGTCAATGATAGAAGGACCGTCCCGAAAAGGGGTATACTATGTATATTCCCAGCGATCGCCAGTCGTTTATCGTCTTGGCTGGCCTGGATTAAGGGAAGCTAAGTCGCAGATCGAATTGAGAAAATGACCTCGTATGAGGCTATCTGCGCAGGTCTTCATGTATAGAATGCGCCATGCGTCTATCCTCAACCGCTCACTCTCACTACTCCGTCGAGTCGGCACCGCGAACCCCCAGTCTAGTATATGAGGCTCATGTAATTTATCCATCCAAAGATAAATTTGATAAAGTAGTGCCGAATGTTTAACTTATCCGTGTAAAGATGAGCATGATCCAAGGCTCTTTGGGTCTTTTAGGTAGACCATTCCAAAGAAGAGCCAGTCAAGCTTGTTCAGAAGTGGAACAATAATCCACGAGGGATGGTACGTCCATGCAATAAGTAACACGACGATTCAGCTGGGAAATTCGCCATTCTATTCCCACAGGTACCATCACTTAATCATGATGGTTACTTTATTTCTGGATCCTGCGTTTTGTTTTAAACCAGGTTATCTGCCTTTTGCTTTAATCTTTGGCGTGATAAAATGGGAATAAGAATTGTCTTAAATCTTTCGCCTTCTCCGCATTAAGCACGGAAGATGGCTAGAACGTCTGCCATTTCTGTTGCGACGCCAGAAAGGATCCGAGAATATGGCAAAGAGCATCCCGACGAACAGGCTCAGGAAACAAAGACCGTCGCTGCCATAGCTCGAAGCCTTATACGCTTTCAAAGACCAACTGAAACGTACCGAATAAAAGATAGAAGGTACTAAACAGGATGGCGGAGAAGATGCAGATGTTTAGGAACATCGGTTCTAGCGTCAAAGGTTGCACGGACACGCCATGTGCTAGGTACCCCTTTGTCCTCGATATTAGAATGAAGGAAAAAGAGTATCGACAGCTTTTAAGCATGCTTAGAGCTTCATGCTCCGTCCACGTACGTCCCAGAGACTAGGAAGATAAGTCGTAAATATAAGCCCCGTTGTCGATACGTTCAAAAGAAGACCACCATAAGTAGTGGGAAGCGAGTCTCGAAATGACTATCTCGGCCTTTAGGGATCATATAGAGATAAGACCGTTTGTTCGGTCGATAAAGTATCTTTCATAGGTACCATAGTACTTTTAATATAGTACTATGGTACTTTTATGGATCGTGCCTTTTAGGTGTGCAAGCATGCTTGGCAGTAATCGGATGAATCTACATTACTGCCGGAATACGGTACTATTGTACATTTAAAGATCATGCCCTTGTTGCTTCGCAGTAATGGGATAATTCATCATTACTGCGTATAATAATGCTGCGTTGTTAAAAGGCCATTAGTAAAGCCCATTAACAATTTGCCACCATATAGCGGATAAGTTCGCGGCTTCTCTTCGCGGATATCAAATAGAGATAATATGGTGGCATGGCCATCCTTTCGATCAAGATATGGTACCTTAGTACCTGTAAACATAATACCCAGACCTTCGAAGGACTGGTGGAAGACAAGGACCGGGTAGAGCGTCGCGAATTCGTCGCCGGTAACTCCCAGGTTCAGACCAATGATGACGGAGTGGAAGATAACACCGAACTCGAGAATGAGGAAGGCGGCAATCTGTTGTTTGAAGGACCTTTCGATCAATGTGTCAGTGACCTCGCTCATGTGCATCTTCCTCCTTGACTTTGGTGCCGAGCGCTATGTCGAAGTCAAGTATGGCGTCTGCAGAGAGGACCCCGAGCCAATCATGACCAGTGCGGTGGATAACTCGACTGTGGACAAGGCATCGCCCGGAAACTCTAGGAAGAGCGAGGCTGATGTGGAGGAGTTGTCCACCTACGCCAATTCGCAGTGATCGGATGAAACCACACTGCTGTGTACAACAGCTAATGCTGCGTCGATAAAAGGCGCTGAGAAGGCCCAGTGTACCAACTCGCCATTCGTAGAGCGTGACTTTGCGGTTTTTCCTTCGCAGGCGATTAAGCGGAGATTATAACGCGTCTGTCCAGATCATAGATAATAGATAATATCTAAAGGGCCGCTTTATAACTTTTCCTCGCGTGTATAGATGATTCACTAAAGGACGGAGCCGGATGAGTTTTGTCTGCGCGCTGGCTGGTTGGAGGTTCTATGTTGCAAGCCTGATTCCAGGAAGATAAAGAGAGGATAAAGAAGCATCAACCAGGCCCATCGAAACAGGGGTGAGCAGCTTCCAAGCAGGTCGCTGTACCTTCCAAGCAGCAACTATCAATCAAGCAATCTAGCAAGATCAATGGAGCGTAGACAAGTAGAACTACCACTCGCTGAGACTTTTTGTCCGTCAGAAACGCAAGCCCAACCGTCAGCTTAGTGCTTAACAAGCAGAAGTAAGCAGAGAAACACTAAGGCAGTCGACGAACGCCTGGGGTCCTTAGAAGCGGGGAGAAGGACATCAATATGGAAGATCGGCTTTCCTGTCCTTGTGGCTAGTTATGATGTAAGAAGTAGAGATGTTTTTGACTAGCCAACGTGGCTCGTGGCTTCCAGTGGTTCGTAAATGCTTCCTTTTTATGTTCAGGACTTGGGTTTGTGTAGATAGAGAACCCAAACCACTGTTCTTCAGCTGTCGGAGTCGCCACTTCCACGAAGCGCTGATATATGCGCATATGGTTGGCTTTTTTAGAGGCGCAGTCGGCAAAAGGTATTAAATTTGAGCCCCCATGTTGTAAATAAAGAGGGAAACCCGAGTCAGAGGGAAGACACCAGTTCCCGATCATCAGGAAAATATTCCTTGGCTATAATCTTGATACCTCTATATAACATTCGTTGGATCTAGCCTTTGTAGATCAAAAGTAGAACACCATTCCGACATGGTGAGGTAGAGTAGGACGAGTCTTGTCAACTTGGCCTAATAAGTTGCCATGGCATTGTATTCCTCCTTTGAACGGTCACTGTCGAGGGAATAGAATATATATCTAGTCAAATATAAGCCTGGCGTCTTCTCTTCGACCATTTTCTGACCATGAGCCCGATAATAAGATTGATAGAGCTTCTTTTGGAACTGCATCACAGCCAACGCAGTGATTGAACCAGTCAATCGGCAGCGACTGAAGTGCGTGAGTTCGAGGAAAGGTCAATTGTAAATTGGCAGGTTCTTTTTTTTTACTGGAGCATTGCGTCGAATGTATAGTGCGCATGGTAGAACTAACCAGTCCCAGAATTATTCGAGTATGTCATTGTCGTCGGATGCTTCTTCGAAGTCTATGACAAGTCCCAGTTGTGAGCCACAGATACTGCATTTCGACTTCCATGCAGGATCCAATCTGACCCCTGTCCACGTGGCTTCTTATTCGATAGATGTGACGATTTGCTTCGCATAAGCCAAAGAGTGCCAGCATTATGGCCCTGTTCTTAGCCAGTATCTGCCGATGTGAGGTGGCATGTTTATATAGAGCTTTGCTGATAACTCAAGTTTGAATGGCACTGATTCAAACCTTTCTTGAATTATATAATCTATTTCTTTGGACAAGAAGATTTGTTCGTCAACCTTAGTCCCCGGAACTTCGAAACTTGTGGTCGGCTTTTCCATAGTGTGCGACAGAGGTTGACGTTGCTCTTTGTGGTCTTGGTGGAAGTGGGTTCGCTAGGTATGCCAACGACATTCCATTTTCCTTTTCTCCACACACTACCACTCACTAGACTCGGAGATCACTGAAGAATGTAAGTGGAACAACGCTAGCTTATTGATAGCCTCGATGCTGTGATTAGATCGAAAGGCAATACATTCTTTTCGGGAGCTAGAACGCTGCACCATCGTATCGGCTGTAGGCTAGATACTTTCTTGTTCTTCCTCTTTGTAGACGGACAGTCGAGTTTCTTGACAGGATCATCCACGTATCTTGTTCGGTATGATAAAAGCACACTCATTCGAAAGTGATCTCGTATGATTCTAGCGGACCGCTGAGCTTCCCATTGCTTATTCAATGCAGCTGTCTCCGAGTTTCGATAATTCTCAGCCGCATTTCTCCTTAAATTTGGCGTCCACCAGACCTAGAAAGGAATGAGTATGGACATGCGAAAGCGAGGTATAATTAGCACGAAGAGAAGGCCGTCATGCAATTACTATATTCCACTTTGCTGTCCGTCAAATATGCAGCACGAGCTTTTTCGAGTTTTCTCGCTAGTTCTACTATAAGTTTTCGATCAGGATGGAACAGCGCTTTCATTGTTGGTATAATGTTGTGCAAGCCGCCATTTGTTCAAGTTGTGACGGAAAAGCAAACGGCAGGGCCATTCTTGCTCGCGTTGCTGCCTTGCAATATTCCCAGTCAAAATGGCAAATTTAGCATGAAGGATCTTCATGTGTTTAAGCAGCATGTACTGTTGCTGTAGGTTGTCAAATTGTTGAGTAGATGCTCCAGTTCTTGACGATGGTAGAAGACACCCGCCCTTACATGGAAGAGTAGAGATAGAAGCGAGGTGCCTCGTCGTCAGATTTGTGCAAGATCTTATCGAGAATGAATCCAGTCACTGCTGCATTGGACAAGATGGAGATATATAGTCGATCAAACTTCTCTAGTGAAGTTACTGTCGGCTCCCGTGCATGGTGCAAGCAGCATTGGTGGAACTCTGCAAGCAGTTTCGGAAGATCGTAGCTGAACTCGATCTTCAAATTTCGCAATTATAAAATCAGAACAAGGAGCGAAGACTGTGTATAGAATCCGAAGATGAAGAAGCGATCTATGGAGATTCTTCAATCGATCGATCGAAACTCTGGAAACAGGTAGGTTAGTAACCACATAGATAGCATACAGCTGAGCAACAGATAACTCACGGAGGATATGACCGCTTCCACAGACACCAAGCCTGAGAAGGTGCTGGATACCGTCTCGTCTGATCCCTTCTGGCGATAAAACTGCCACCAGGCGTTAAGTTGGCTTCAAAATGAGCCACTCTATATAAACGTAGGCAATAGACCGTAGCATGCTATCATACTTTGCGTACATAGTAAGCCAGAAGACGACATTAATGATGGCCTTGATCTTGTTCCACATTCGTTCTTGAAGTGAGGATTATAGTGAACTTCCGACCCATTGTCGTCATCATCTCCGACGCAAGATATCTGAGATACCCATGGTCATTTTTTCTCCATGGGCGAAATTCTCACTTCATTCTCCAGTGGATATAGTCATTCTGAGCGACCCATTCACTTCAGAATGATCGATAGCTGAATAGAACATCATACTGAAGTCGAGATTGGGTCACTAAAATCCTAGCGCGCTCACTTTTCGATAGATCGATAGCCCAAGCCATAAAGAAGGCGATCCAATGGCTTTAACTTGTGCGTTTGAGCTGAATTGGTTTGTGAAGCAAGTTGGTTGTATTGGCTTTTATTAAACCGCGCAGTGAAACGGTAATCGAGGAGCGCTTTCCACTCGAAAGTGTAATATAACCTCGACTAGCTTTCTGAAGCCTAAGAGAAGCGTCCCTGTGTTCTTGAGTCTTAGCAAAAGAATTGACTCGTCTGAGAAATGAGCTATGAGTTATATAGATGTAACGGCTTGGGTTTTATGATCCGGATGAGTGGTCCCAACATCGACGATATCTCCCAGCGTGATAGAGGAATCGCCCTGCTGGGGCTCTTATGCAACCCCAACCACTGCTGATTGCAGCATCGAAAGGCAATTGTATTTGCGAAAGTCTGTTGTGGTCGAAAGGTAAGCGCTTTCGCATCAGCCAGCCAGCTTTACAAAGTCATTCGTGATGCGTATGGGCCATGGCACGGGAAATTGGGTGCTTCAAATCCTCTTCATTTCTTTGGAAAGCAGAATGCGTTAGGCGTTTTTGTAGAGATGGTTGTCGCTTTGGGCTTGGTTCATCTGTGTGTTTGGGATCAGGTGAACGCTTGATCGGCTAGATCTACCTCTAAAGAATAGGAGATTTTGAAATGTTCCGTAGATAAAAAAAGATACAAGAACACAGGTATGTATTCATGCAGAATGAGATTAGTAGCCAGTGTCGAAGGGCTAGTAATTATTGAGAGTGATCAGAGGACGAAAACATGAAGCCATGGTCGATGTCACCCGCGTTTTTGATCCCAACGTTCAAGCAGGCAATTTAGGTATTTGCGTGAAGTGTTTTCTTCCAAATGAGAGCCTGCGTCGAAGGATGGAGAGCGATAACGTCGTCGTCTCGATCATTGATCTTCACCAAGCTTTGGCATGCACCGAGACCAGAGCCGGAGTGTGATGTAGATGAAATTAGAGTTCGACTGTTGACACGAGGTTGTTAAGAACCGAAAGTGCATTCGCGACAGAGTGCTGTCTCTTTATCATCGCCCGAGAATTCGAGCCAACCACAGTAAATCTTGGCTGCTTCCTCTTTTGTGAAGAAAATCGTCGCAACCGACCCATTGGATGCATCGCCTTCGGCCATTCAGCTCAAGAGAATTCGACGCCGGATTCTAGCAGATGGTTGCGGGAAGAAAGAGCAATCGAAGAAGTATGTTCCCGGCAAGATAAGAAGAATCAAGCGATGGGTTGGAAAAGGCGATACCACGGTCGCTTGCGTAAGGCCACTTGAGAATTTGAAGAAGTAGATGTCGCTTCGTTATCCAGAACGTGTGCCAACAATTCGAGATGGAGCATTTGACGCAAGGCGTTTGCTGTCGGTTCTATTGGCAATCACGGCTCACCTCAGGACCGATGAATGGAGAACTTGTGTAGAGCATCATCGGTGCACTTGGCTCATGACGGGCAAACAGATCACCCACTGTGCCACCTGCTACACTAAGAAATGCGCTCCCAGCAAGACCGTTGTTCGAAGCTTGTTCAAACTTTGCTCATGGTGATTGCTAATGAGCTTGCCTTTGCCAGTTCGATGGCCGAAGATGGATCTACCTTTGCTCGTTTCACTCTTTTTCTGGTATGGCTGATACCATGCGACGTGGCCAAAGAATATTTAGATGATGATAATATGTCGCGATTTTCGACATCTCTTCCATTTGAGCAGATGACTCAAGCAAGAGATCGCCTTCAGAAAGATCCAGAATCTCCCCAGTAAAGTCAAGGTTGAAAGCAGGCTCGAAGGCCGCATATATAAGATGAATCTTCAAAATACCCGTCCAGGCCCAAAGTGAGAGTATTAAACGGAGCGTCGTCAAGTTCAGAGTCCACCTAGGTACTCAAGCAGCCGTATATAATATTCTTCGTCTTTCCTTTCGACGAGAAGACGCGATTGGCAGATACCGCATGGAAAAAGCAACTGGACATCGTTGTGTGTTACGATGAGTTATAATAGGCACCATAGCTGCTATAAAATCGACCAGAAACTGTAGCAAGGCTCAGTGACGCGTTTTTGTGAAGCCATGCCATGCTTGGAAGATTCGGCGATGCAATAGTCATAGCTGGGTCGCTCGATCGAAGTGAGCTTGAGGTTTCGGATGCGGTAGCAGAGGTTGGACAGCTTTAGGAAAAATGCGTGAAACTAAAGCATCGGAACTGTAGATTGCGACCGTGATATTATAGGCCCCATCAGATATCGCATCGCTGCTGGATCCGAAGATGATCGTTGTAGTCTTATAAGAGTCGACGCAGCAGTGTGCTGAGTCACTGGGTCAGATTGTATATAGATTGTGTCGGAGATCTCAAGACGGCTGTGAGAGTGACAACTAAGTCGAGGTCACCATCGATATACGAAGTCGCAATCGCGCTTTTGAGTGGCAATGACACCTACTAAGCCTCCGAGTGATTCCACCACCATTTTGTATTCTCGCTTATTTTCTGCGATGATGAAAGGTAGGCGATTTCCACGAGCACCATACGTCGCTGTGTAAAGCGAGCTTGTGACGCAGTCCAAAATCACAGCTGTACGTAGCTTGGTGCTTGGCTTTTGGTCGTAGCCGGTGAGAATGATGATATCCTTGTAGACTTCGTGCACGAATTTGCATGTCTCGTATGGGCTTTTTTCTTCGAAAAGCTTCCTTTGAAGGACAATATCGTAATCGAGACGCACTCCGTCATGGTTCATACCAGAGCTCGGAGGCCTTCTATATATAAGGGTTTTTTTTTTCCCCTTTTTCCTTTTCTTTTTCCATTTCCCTTTTTCCCTTTTCTCTTATCTTTTTTTCTTTTCTTTTCTTTTCCCTTGCTTCTTCCTTTATTTATTCTCTTTCGAAGGTAGCATAATCAACGTCCTTGACCGCATGAAGAGCGTAGGGTTACCAGATCAGTCAGAGACGTTTGTAAGTCGAGTGAGTCTAGCCTCTGAGTTACCAGCCATCATCCGAAGCGACGGAACAGTCCGGCGACGATGATTATTGCAGGCAATTCATGCCGTGTGATTCCAGATGGCTGTGTCCCATCATCCAAGATCTTGCGACGGAACATCGCAGGCAATTTATGCTGTGCGATTGCCGACTTGCTCTCATCCGTGCTGATGACGAGCCTTGTGAGCACCGGTGGCCACGATGACAAATTCGCGAGCATCCATGATAGTCTGAATACCCACGGTAAGTGACCTCCGCAACACCAAGTCCAAGTCATTGCCAAAGAACCGCGAGTTAGCCAAGATTGTGTCATATGCCAGGGTTTTAACACGAGTACGACTGTTCAAAGAGGAGCTTGGTTCGTTGAAAGTGATATGCCTGTCTGGACCCAGACCACCCAGGAAGAGCTTAATACCGCCATAGCGAGCAATTCGCGCCTCAAAGGATGAATACTCAGCCGCGAGATCGGGTGCGTTGCCGTCGAGGATATTGATGTTCTGGGGCGGAATATCCACGCGAGGATGGTCGATGGATGTTCTGATTCCCATGACTCTGGACTGGTGTTTCAATTCACCGAATATGGCATCCTTATGAGCGAATAGATCGCGGATGAGGCGATGGCTGTGCCGTTCGTTGATTGTAAGGCTGCTCTCTGGACGCAGATGAGAATGCAAGGAGACATGTCTGTCAGAGCAAGTGCAGAGATATAAGTTTCGTCGGCAGATGTAAGGTCAATCAAGCGTAGCAATGCTGTCAAGATGGAGTTGTCCGAGAGTGCTTTGCAGAACCTTTTATGCTGTGCGATTCTTAAAGGCCTTGTCCATCATCCGAAGCCAACATGTTGCAATGGAGCAATTAAGTGACAAGTCCTCCAGGCAATTTATGCCGTGTGATGCCAGATGGCTGAATCCCCTCATCCAAAGCCGACATGGTGCGACCGAAGAATCAGGGGACAATTCCCGCAGGCAATTTATGCTGTGCGATTTGCCAGTGGCCTTGTCTTTGATGCCTCCCTCGTTATGCTGGGGAAAGATGAAGCGTTCCGTAGTAATTGGCAGATCCTGCCTTCAGTCAAAGCTCGAATACATAAGTTCGAACTTGTTGGCTCTGTGGACCTGCAAAGGTGAACAGACCGATGAGCTTTCGCAGCGACCAGTTACCATATGAAGGTGACACGATGCGACCGATGGATCAGCCGACGATTCCCGCAAGCAATTTAAGCTGTGTGATACCCATTGGCTGCATCCTTGATGTCTTCAGCGCTGCTTCAAGGAAGATGATGCGTTCCGTAGTGATTGGCAAACCCTGCCTTCAGTCATAGCTCGATGAGATAAGTTCAGACTCGGTGACTCTGGATTGTCAAAGTGAAAAGAGCGATGAGCTTTCGCAGCGACCAGTCACTTTTGGAGGGAGACATAATGCGACGGAACAATCAGGTAGTTCTAGGAGACTTTCCATTGCTGCGCAAGTCCTGGCGATTGTGTATCACCAACCTGGAAGGCCATCGTCGTAAGATTGGCGAGAACGATGCCTTCCATAGTAATTGGCAAACCCAATCGCGGCGACACTTTTGGAGAAAGTGATGCCTTGCGTCGTATTTAGCGAACCTGCGCCAATGCAATTGCTTTTGGTAAATGCCAGGAGCGTTCAGCCGACGCTGGCCGGTCTGGACGAAACACTTGTCGCAGACAAAGTCATCTGTTCAATGTCCTTTCCTTTGTTGATGCTTCCCGCATTCGCCAAGGCATCTTGTACACTGGAGTGTATATAGGAAAGTATGGTGATGGCTGTACCTTGGGAGTTGGCCACGAGGTACCACCAATGAGTCTTGTTTCCGAGTCTTGTGAGTCTTAGTGAGAAGCGTTTACGACAGCAGCCAATGTCGCAAGCATTCTCACTCCTTAAGTTGTCCTCTCATTCCTGGGGCTTCCGATGTCCAGTCCTGTGGCTTCCGATGTGCCAAGGCATCCTTGACGAGGTTAGCTTCCATCGCGTATATATATTGCCTTGCGTCGTAGTTTTCGAAGACGGTTGGTGGTCGTTTGTAAGGCCTTTGCCGGAGCCATCGTTGTTGCGAGAGTTAACGTCTTTCACTGGTCGTAGTCGCGTTCGAAGGTATTGACTCCAGCCTTTATATATATGATTAAGTCAGGCTTCCCAGTGATAGTGCCTGCAAAATACCTTGAATCCGATGTGCCTTTCGTGATGGTTCTTGAACCAAGGTACACCAGCTCAATCCACTTGGGTATGAAGTTGGAGATCGGACAGCCAATGTCAGGCTGACAGAAAGACAGACCATAGTCTATGCAGCGAGCAGACTGAAGTTTGAGCTCATCGCTAAAACTGTTCAGCCCAGTCATGCGTACGAGTAGCCGGGTTGCGGTGTTTCTCCAATGCTGGTTGTACTTCATGAAACCGCAGTCTTGTCCAGAATGAGGGCAAAGCGTTTCTTCTCGGTCTTCGAATCGCCAATGCTATCTTCAATGAGGAGCCATCACCATTGCCTGCGTTCATGCCCTCCGCTTCGGTGCCGTTCTGGCAAGCTTAACCTCGATCATCGATATTCGAGAAGTGAAAGATGTGAGAGACATGAGAGATTTGAACTGCTAGTCCGATGTCTTTCGTCGTGGTGTTTGGAAGCAGTGGGGCGTTTGCACATGCTGCAGACGTTGAAGTGCAGGACCTGGCCAGGATGTCATCGACGCAGTCATAGAGTGACGCAGCGATGTAACGGCACAGTGACGAAGTGAAGCAGCGATAAAGCGACCAAGCAATGAAGCGAAGAAATGCTTTAGGCTTCAGGAGATGAGACAACGGAGCAGTGGACGTCGAAGCGAGAACGCCACGGAGCAATGAAGCGACGGAAAAATAAGAAGACCTCGTCGCAGTTCAAGATTTTCTTCGCTTTAATGAGATTCCGGTTTCAGGAGAGCCCCGTCAACTGATAGGTTGCATCGAGCGAACTCTTCCAATGTGGGAATCGAAATGATGCTCCTAAAGAAAGCTGCCTCGTAGAGTTTTTTGATTGCCACTCTGGAGGCTATATCGGTCGTTCAGGGACCAGCCGCGATGGAAAGTATATAGAGGCTGACTGGTGCCTGCACAGTCGCTATATAGAGGGAGCAGTCGAACGCTAAGAGGAGCGACCGTCCAACGGACAATGTCCCTCAATGTCTCCTTCTTCCGAGCCCTTTTGGAGCTAAGCTAAATCAAGCTAGCTAATCGAAGCGACGGGGTGAAACCTCTTGCTGATTGTAGCGCCAGTATATAGAGCGAAGGAATGACTTAAGTTTGTCGTTTCGAAGAACTGGTTATTCGGCTCGAAGCAGTGAGTGGAGAGAGAATGTATGACTGCAGAATGTCGAAAGCGTACATCAGTGGCTCTTCCAGCGCGGCATCGACGAGCCAGCGTCGCATCACGAATAAAGTTTCGTGGGCTCAAAGGATCATTATCGTCCCAATCGACGAATCCTTCTGAGGTCTCGAAAGCTTCCACACTCATCCTGTCAATATACAGCGTAGGCCAAGGAGCCGATGAGCTGGTGCTGGATCGCTTGAAGTGACGAAGATCTATTATCAGGTCGTTTTCGTCCCGATCAACGAAGCCTTCTGATGCCTCGAAAGTTTCTCTGTTTTCTTCCGATGTATAGCGTAGCCCGAAGAGTCGATGAGCTCAGAATGTCGGGAAAATATATTGTATACGATACAGTGGTGCACTTCTTCTTGCCCGCTGGCCCTTCGGATGTGTTCGATGGCTTATAGTGTCGATATATATACGCAACGACGGTTAAAATTGTAATCACCATTCGCGACACTGTTGCAAAGCGTCGAAATGTCGCACACCGTTTTGGAGATTATATAATTATGCACTGATTGGCACCTTATCCATTGTGTATAGGTGAGAGCTGTCAGTGGTGTTGATGAAGACTGGGCCAGCCAATCAAGGTCGAGAAGTCTCGTATATGCCATCTCCACCGAATGATAGATGGGGTAGTATAGGAATGGTCTCGCAGCGTATATACCGTGCCGGGCGAGTTGCCGTAATCAGAATCGTCGGCGCAGGCCTTCTCCATGGGGCTTGATTTCAGTATGTCATAAAAATCACTAACGCGGCCACAGATCATCGGGGGTGGACTGCACGTGAACGATGGAGACTAAATGTCCCGCGGAGTTGTGCAAGGGCGTCTCGGAGTTGTTGAGGCATCATGGCGTGATTCTGTTACGAGAGACAATGCAATAAGGAGTCGTAAGGGAGCCACGAACGAGGCGGCTTTTGGAGAAGAGGGTGACGCGAGTCAGAACTGCTGCGGAGATGCAAACCGCTCGGTCGGCGCGTTGGGTGGGGGGCAAAGGAAAGATTAATGAAAATTGGCATGAGGATAAGCATAGAGGACAAGAAATGTAAAATCGAATAAGCACAAAAAGGCGCTTTATGCATAATAATCGAGGGGATGTGGTTGGATGGCCGAGGTACGATCTTCCGGCACAGTGAGCCGATCGAGGGCTGGATCGTCGCCGAGAAGAGCTTTTTTTTTCAACGCTATTCTGTCTTGTTTCCAATAAGAATGACAGAGTGGCAGGTTGCTCGACGGACTTCATCCGAGGCAAGACCGGTGACCCAAAAGGTGATTGTATCCCCATGGTGTGCCCTGACCAAGTGGGGTTAGTTTTCCTGAGTGGCTGGAACCAGGGGCTTTTTTATGCTTACTGTGGGTATCTCGGCGTTAATGAGCTTGGAGATGCCGTGGCAAAGAGAGCCTCCCCCGGCATGCCGAAGCCGAATGTATGCCCACGACGGTCGGGGAATTCGGAGAAGCCGGCTTATGCCACACCCATCGTAGCCGGTATTTCCCCGGGGGGGTTTTAGAAAATACTCCGTATGCAGGCTGAGATTTTCCCGTTTCGCTAGGCGAGATGAGGCGGATGTTGCTGCTAGTCGATCTCATCCCGCCCCAAAACTTGAGTGAGGCCAACTGGACAGGCCCACGTGGCACCAAAGAGAAAAACAGCACAAATGAGAGTCATAATGAAGAAGAACAGAAATAATACCACAAATAAGATGGTGTGACGTATAATGGAAACAAATGAAGGTCGTGCCATCGGAACAGACGGCTTCTTAGGGTTGTTCCCCGCTCGTTAGACTAAACCCCCATCCCCAAAAAAGAAAGTGATCAGGTGAGGCGATAGAGGGTCCCCAAAGCAAGGAATATTACCCCTCCTTGACAAGTTATGATGGAGAGTGTGAAATGAGCGTAAGAAAGCGGTAGAAAGAATGTGGAGGAGGCAAAACTCTGAGTGGGGATACATCGTTGACAGAAGGGAAGCAGACAAGAGAATGAGGTTACATCAGAAGCAGTATCAAGCAGGAAGATAAGATATGACTAGATAGGAAGAAGAAAGTATTGAAAGAATACAGTAGCCATCTAAGCTTCGAAAGAGAGTGCGATGAAGATGAAGATGATGAAGATGATAGAGATAGAGATGATTCAAAAGTGTGTATGATGAGCTGATGAGCAGTCAGATCGATGCTTGGGACCTTGCTGAGTATGGAGAGGAGGGGAGAATGCGAAGGAGAGATTTGGAGAGTAAAGGAGGGCGTTTTTATACCTGAGAATCATCAGTCATCAGAGTCCAGATCATCGTTCACAGTCCAGTGCCTCCGTTCACTCTATACATGGGAATGAGAGAAAAAGTCGTGGAATGGGGGCTTCAAACCGTGGAATAAGGGCCCAGATCGTGGAATGAGAGCCTCACGGCGTTACGCTGAACATCAGGATTCACATATTCTCGTGGAATGGAGACATCTCTCGCCCCGAATAGGAAGTGGAGATGGTGAACGGTCGAGAAGTGTGAACGGAGGCAAGAGTGAACGAGTCAATGCGACAAATACCATTCCACGCAGTCTCTCGTAATGAACATCACACTACGAGAAAGTCCGTATTGTGTAGCAAGAAGGGATCGGGTTGCTGTTCACGCAGGAGAACGTGGGCCATTACTAGTTGTCTACCCTAGGGAACTTCCGGTGGAATCACAAATGAAAAAAAGGGGATTGTAGGATATGGAAAAGTCTAATTCTAAATCTACAATGTATCCCAAACGCCTGTGTAGCTAGAACAACAATCCCAAAGGAGTCGTAAAAAGGCTGACACAAAGAATGAGCGCTCAATATAGTGTATGCATATAATCGTTTCACCAGAATTCACCGCTAGAGATGCAAGAACATTGAAACCTAAAAGATGCTGAGGCTAAAATATGAGACAAGAAATGGAAAAGGAACCAAGGCGGTGTGAGGAATCATTCAGACACATCCTCATCTTGACCCGGCCACATGATGTCCTTGCGGATAACGGCCCGGATGGCGCTAACCAAGACAAAGATAAACATGATGATGACACAGAGAGACATGGCGGTGGCCACGCCCTTGACGCCTGGGCTCTCAAACATGTTGGCCAGGGTGATGGTGGCGAGAGTGAAACCCGTGTTGGGGAAGACCATGGCGAACCAGTTGAGGTGGAAACCCTTGGGCGGGGAGCGGACGACAGCAACAACCGCAATGCAGAAGAACCAGAAACTCAGAGCCCAAAGGAAGATGGCCGCACTGACAGCGAGGAACAGCATGACGCGTCCGTCGATAACAGCATGGGGATCACCGACGATCTGGAAGTCATCAGGCAGCGCCTTAGCCATACCAACCAAAGCGAGGGCAGTAAAGGCAGGTGGGCCAACACAGATGAACATGCCAGGTCTGTGTTCGGAACTCGGCAAGCCGACCTCCATGAGTCGTCCGATGTAGTGGGCGTACATCATGAAACTGATAGAGAAACCAAGACCCTGGAAGGTAATACCGGCGATGACCATAGGTATTCCATCACTAGCTGGCTGTCCGCTTGCGATAACGGACGCGATGGTACCGCTAAGCATGACAGGGAAGGCTGGCAGAATCCATGACGGCATCATGGTGTGCAGCTCGTATTTGTGGGTGGCAAAGACAAAAGAGTACTGAGCGACGGCGGTGATCATGGTGAAGCCACAGTAGATCCAGAAGAGGACTTGGAGACACTTGGTAAATTTTTCGTTCGAGTCATCACCAAAGCACTTGTACAAGCCAGTGATCATGGTTGCAATGGAGAGCCAGAAGGTCGGGAAGAAGAGACCTTCACGGTCATGGCCGAGAGACTCCAACATGTTCTTATGCAGGATGAATCTGATGGCCATGAGAGTAGTAACGATGACGAAGAATGCAATGTTGAGACAGTAGACTACCCGGGCAATGTCCTTCAGGCCCTTGAAGTCATGAGGCTGGTTGACAATTAGGAGGGCCAACCCGCCGCAGCTCATGGTCAAGGTATACCAGGCCCAGGTAAAATGGCGTAGACGCTCGCGGAGGCCCACTCGACCTGGTTTCTCGAATGTATGGTTGACGCCTAAGTCGGCTTTGTGATTGACAGATATCTCGGAATCATGGTTGGCATGTTTCTTGGTCTCATGGTGGAAGGTTTCCAGATCCGAACCAGACGAGCCAGGGAGGCCCGTTTCAACGTTCATAGTGCCGATCGACTATGGTCTATACGGTGATGTATAAGATATGAGGTGAAGAAATCAGAGATAGGAATAGAGAAGAGGTGTGAGGCAGTGTAACTGATGGAGAGCAAAAGCCACCGGCTTCCCTGCTCGTGAACAGTAGGAGAATATCAAGAAGTAGACAATGTCTGGTTCAAGTGCCTCGAAAGGAATGAGCCAGCCTTTTAACCAGGGAGGGGTGACCAGGCCTTAGCAAGCTGAGCGGACCCGTACTACTATTGTACACCGGGGGCCCACAGCGAAACAGCACGGAAAGACGTTTTGGGATACGGAGAACTGATTTGATAATTGTGGAGTGGATATGAAAAAAATTCTGGTAAGACAGGGTGTTTGCTCAGGTGATGCAATGGCTTCTGGAAGAACCAATTGTTCCACGAGCTCGACTACCAGCGATGCATTGCACCTCCAACAGACAGGACATTCCACAGGTCATATAAGACTACGCATCAACCCCTATGCTTTGGGGCTACAGTAAGGCAGTGCTTCTTGGGCTGCCAGAAAGATCGTCCTTCAAGTGTCAACACAGCATAGCCAAGAGCATAACAGCCGACCTGCAGGGGCATGGCAAGAGCGGTTGGCTCACCAGGCGAAGAGCATCACAGTCTAGACTTGAGATAATCAGTATCGCGGGGCCCAATATCTAGGCGTATGTAATATCCAAATTAGGTCAGGAGAATTAGGAATCATAACAAGGGGGGGGCCACCATATTGCCAAGGCGGACAGGGATCCACGGCACTCAGTCGAAGCATCATAGGAGGCGAAGGTTGAACCTGATGGCTAGGGGAGCAGATGGTTCATGATCCTCAACCTTCCAGAGACTCTCTTCCGCCAAGCCATGCGAGGTTATGGTTCTGCATCAGTGGGTCGGTATGCGTCGACAACGTCAACTGGCAGGCAATTCAGTTCTGGGTAGAAGAATTGATGGTATGCGCCACGCACTGTGTTATTATTATCACAGAATTTTACCCGTTTTGAAGAGTTGGGGTCCGGAAATTCCCCGAGAGTGCGGACGTGCCCATTGCCAGCATTTGTCACCGCAGAATCGCTGCCACATCAGGGACCACAGGTCTGAATCAGCCAAGAGACCTGTATAACTTCGTCTCAATTTTGAACTGGTGGTGATACATCTGAGTTTGGATGAGTGTTGCTATCGGGGACAAAAAAGCCGAATTTTCGAGGATTGATTTTTTTGCCCCTGGATCCATCCCGAAACCTTTTCGGCCCATTGTGAGTTACGACATGGGCCGCGACGGGTGCGGCAAAAGGAGTGGCCAAACGGGAGACGGTCGATGCTAAGCCCTGTTCGGACCGAGGATTAGGTACGGGAGACAGGGCCAGGAAGGTACGAGACGAGAAACAGCAGTAGCAGTAGTAGCAGGAGGACCAGAGATAGTACACTTACTCAGTCGGGAGGCAGTCCCAAAGACAAGGTTGGAGCTGGGAAAGTGGAACTCGATGGACACCATCCGAGCCAATCAAGCAGGCAAACGCATTGTAGTGTGCATCCAGGAATCTTCAACGTGCGCTGATTTCTCCAACCTGTTTCGCTCCCCAGATAAGCGATGGCCAAGAGGAGGATCGACAGCGCACCATGGCATCTCCGCTGCCAAGTAGTGGTGGCTATAAAATGCCCAGAATATGGGAGAGGAAGCGAGCAGGAAGGTTTTTGCCAATACTATTAAGACTGCGGGAGACTTCTTGGGAGGTTCGGGAGTGGACAGTCAGAGAACTAAAGTCGACGGCAACCCAAAGAATGTAATGGAGAGGGGGGATCGGAAGTGGGCCCTGATCCATGCAGGTGACCCATGGATGGCAACAATGTAAAAAACAGGCCCATATACAGCATAAATTGAGGTCACCGGTGAGGGCAAAAACTGAACCCATTCAACCAACTGGATGGGGGTGGGGGGACAGACAGACAATTGGGAAGGAGAGGATGGAAAATGAAGAAGTTGATTGTGTTTGTGGGAAAGTGAAATTTGGGGGGAAGGAGCGGAGGAAGACGGAAAGGCATCAGAGGAAATCCTGGCTGGGCATCCCTTGGCACGAGTTTCCTCCGGAACGTTTGACCAGATGAACCAGATAGTAGATAGTCCAGATAGATTAGACAGTTAGAGATAGAACTGATCTTCTTCTTACTCCTTCACAAAGTCAATCCCGATCCTTCCCTTCCGTCTCTTGGATGCTCTTGGCCGGATCGTCGCCAAGCATGGCTCAGCCCTCTATCGAGATACTTGAGACTCGATAGATCGTTGATGAAACTATCTCGGCGTTCTTGTCCGCTGGCGATCCTCTTCTTGTCGCCTAATCCTCGAGTCGTCATTCCATTCTGCGACTTGAATCCCTTATCTCCTCGCCTACTTCGTGGTACTCCGGAACTCCTGGAAAATGTGATTGCCTACGACATGCCAAGCCAGTGGCGATGCACTTCCTCATTTTCCCCCCTTAGAGTGCCTAGAGATGAAGCGCGAGTTTGATGGCCACTATCTACTAGGATTCCGTCAAGGCGACGACATCGGCTGCAGATGATGTCCAACGCCCAGCTCTTCACGGCAACCCGGATCGGCTTCTGGACCCCCTGCAGATGGACAATGGCCCGCAGTGACACGGCTAGAATTAGAACAACTACCCGATAACACAACAGGGAAAGTAAGACGAATGCTGCCCGCTGCAAGACACAGGTCAAATCTTAGGCAGGCGAAGAATCTGGAACTCGCTTCGCGCGGCTTGGATCAACATGCAGAAACGCTAAACATGCACATGCAACCTGTCCCAAGACAATACAATACGCTATCAGGATACCTCATTGCGACGCAAACTCGGCTGTGCTTGTTATTACGCATCCACGATGGAGCCAGGGTAATTCATAGCAAATAATCATTCAACATCATATACACAAAAGGAAATTCGTTGTTGGCAGTGGGAACGATGAGCGCATAAACTTTGAAACAGACTCCATACACTTATCTGTCATCCCGTACGCCAGGTCATGCATCTCATGCCATCTGTCGTGCGTTGTTGGTTCTGTGGTCGTGCATATCTGGATATACATGTAGGAAGGATGGTTTGAAGTTTTCTTGAAAGAATCGTATCGAAAGAAAGAGAAGAAGAAACGAGTGGAGAGATCAGATGCAGTGCAAGGGCATTCACATCATCATCCGATACACCAGGTCCGACGCAAGTTCGGTGGTGGTGTCCAGCAAGGCACGGAAGCCCCGCGCTGAAGGCTTCAATGGCTTGCTCGACGGAGATACAAGATCACTCTCTACTGGCGGAGAGTAGGCCGCCAAATCACGCACCTTGCAGGCAGCAAAGTGCACGACCAGCTTCCGTAGCTCGTTATCCCGCAGTGTAGCGGACGTGGGGGTGATCGGCTCCAGACGAGTAGTCTTGGTGTACGTGTAGTGCAGGAGATCAAGGACCTTTCTGGCCTTGGTGGTGTTGAGGCTATGCTGCTCCTCGTCCTCACTCTCGGTGCTCGATTCCGCGAATCCCAGGTACAGCAGGTCGCGATGGAGCTTGCGGAGACAGAGCTGGGCCAGCGCAGGGATCAAGTATCGGGTCGCAAAGACGTACAGCTTGGCATGGAAGACCAGGTATGGCAGCTCAAACGGGGACCGAGCAGACATGACGCTTGGAGGCCTCGTCACGGAGCAAGAGCGGGGGTCGACGTAGTCGATGGCTGAGAACTCGTCCCAGAGACTGGTTCCTTTCTCGTTCATCCGGGAGTACTGCTGCCTGGCGAAGGAGGTGTCGATCATTGGACCCGTCTGTCGTCTGGCCGTGACTCCCTGGTGCTCTTTGGACTCTTCCCTCTCTTTCTGCTGTGTCTCTTCCTTCTGGTCTTCGTTGTCCTCTTTGCTGGGGGCGTCTTTCCCATCTTCTGGAGGCGTGGGCGCAGTGTGCTCCCAGCTCTCGGTGGGCGATGAGGCCGCAGCCGCAGTATCAGCTGGCTCCGGAGCAGGAGGTGCCTCTACAGTCTCAGGAGCTCGAGTGACATCCTCAGACACTGCGTTGGTTTCAGAAGCAGGATTGGCGGCCTCCTCTTCCGGCTTCGAGTTCGAGGGGGGTGGCGTGGATGGAGGTGTCAGGTTGGGCGCGGCTTCCTCTGCGGCCGCTCCCTTCTTCTTTTTCTTATCCTTCTTATTCTTTTTACCTTTCTTTCCCTTGGATGCATCATCTCCAATGGCGTCCCATCCATCGCCGTCATTCTGCTCCGCTGCGGGAGTTGGAGGAGGCTGCTCGCTTGCCTCTTTTGTCGCAGGTACTGGTTCTTGAGGCTCATCATCAGCAATGGCACACTCCCAGTCGTCATCCTTGCCCGGGAAACTGTGCTCCACTACAGCGGGCCTGTGCTCTTCGTCCGGACGACTCCACCCATCATCGAGAGACTTGTCGTGGTCGTCCCCATGGGGTTGGTCTACCGGTCGACCAGGGGGTGTCGGGGCCCGCGGAGGAATGGCTGCTGGGCTGGAAGGATCGTTGGAGAAAACGCCGCGAAAGGGATTGTTCACGGCCTGTTCCTCACGGTCCTCTTCGCGCGACCCCTGGGGTGGCACACGGTAGTCGCCGGTATAGGCGTACTCGCAGAAGGCGACGAAAGTTTCGACGTCATACTCTTCTAGGACAGCGATGTGATGCTTTGACTCGCGGGTCTCCCCACTGTTCATGAGATGGTCGAGTGGCTGGGAGACATGACGGGCGAGGCCGGACTGGATGGTAAGCTTGGTGTGGTTGGGGCCGACCAGAAAAGTAAATGGCGGTGAATGGACGATGCTGTATCCATCCAGAGCGTGGTCAGTGGCAGCACTGTGGTGGTTGGCATGAAGCAGAGATAGAAGGAAAGAAAAGAATCAAGCGCAGAAGCCGGACAAAATGGTGTGAGTCATTCGAGAGATCGCAATGGCTAGAGTCCCAATTCTGGTTATGATTGAAGGTCTGCACTCACCTACTAAAGTCCCGATCAGACTCCATTGGCGAAATCTGTTGCGTTCCTTGCGACTACAACAAGAATTGACTTGAAAGCAAAAAAGGGCCGACAGACAGACGGACTCAGAATGCGATTAATATATGCGATCCTTGAATACTCCTGACTGTCCGCCGAGCTCTCCACTCATACATGCGCCCTGGAAATTTTCCCCTCCGGGTGTCTAGTCCCTACGCCAAAGCAACTATAGGCGCAGGAGCCGACTAACTGGGTCAAGGCAGTCTGCTACGTGTGCATCGCTAACGGGTTTCGGAGTGGGTTGACCGCCAGCTTCTGCGATGCCAACCAACGGCCCGTTCAGTTCGTCTTATCGCGACCACCAGGTGATGCATGGGCGTCGCTAGCCAGAGATCAGCGTCATCGGACTGGCTAAAACTTGTAGCAATATTCCCTATCCCTGAGTGTAACATATGTATCCTGCACGAGCTGCAGTAGAGGGGACTTCATAGATTGGTGATGGGAAATCGCCCGTTGATCCTCATGCCCAACCAGACGCTCGCTCTCAATGCAACACACGAGACAGAATCTGCTCTCCAGCGGCAATGAAACCAACCATAGGAGTCACAGGATGGCTGGGATGGTTCGCATTCCCCACTAACGAGGCCAATCCTTGCCCATGTGCGGGAGTGGGTGTTGTATTGCTGGTTCCAGTCATATTGTTGCCCGATGGGAAGCCTTTTGCATCCCAGCCTCTTAGGGACCCAACGGCGGTCAGCTCATTGGCGTAGAAGTTCAATTGCGGTGGTGGGGGTGGTTGGAGTGCATGGTCAAGTGACTATTTTTGTCTTTTCTTATTAATTGAAAGTGCTTCATAGATTCGTGTTTGCAGGTTCAATTGATCATCCAAGTGTGCTGATGAATCAAAGACTGAATGTTCAAGTTCACTTTTTGAATCCTGGAAATGCGGAAACGTGCCCTAATCCGCAACACCGGGAACTTCCTACACTCTACGGAATAAAAATATGTAATCGTCTTTCGAGTCATTCAATTGAAACCGGAAAATAAAATAAAAATCTCTATAAAAAGGCCACAACTGTGGGACCCTCGCGGAAAATTATCCACCACGAACTGAACTAGATAAGTACAATCAGTAAGTAGTAGTTAACTAGTTAGTCCCTTGCTGAAGTGACAGCTAGATACTCCACTGACAGCACGTCGACCACGAGTACGGATAGATGAACTACTATATTATAGCTGCTTAACAACTCAGAGCATATGATTGACTACATTGATGTCCAATCATCGTGGTATTTCATCTCGGCAATATACTTTCTCCCATTGATAGTAGCAGTAGCAGTCTATGCACTCATATTTTACGTAGTAGTAAAGACTGTGATTAAGAAGGGAAAAGATTTATTGCATCCTCATCATTCTATCATCAAACCTCTATACTAGTATCACATAGATAATCATGGTATCTCTATACATCCAAAACCCCCCAAATATCATACATAACACACCATCCCTCCAAATCCCATTCCCCCAACCAAAAAAGACCAACCATCTAATGAACCAACCTAATCTCCCTACACCCCGGCTCCCACTCCCTCAACCCCTCACCCACACTATACCAAAACCTCAACTTAACACACTCCCTCCTCGCCAACTCAACATCCCCCCTATCAAACGCCTCCCCAAGAACCCTCACACACTCCTCCACCCTCCCCTGATTCTCCACCTTCAATTCATTAATCTTCTGCTCCGCAGCCACAGCATCCTCCCCGGAATCCGTCACCTCCTCAATCGTCTCCTGCACCTCCATGACCTCCATCAACGTCTCCGCATCCAACGCATGCTTCGATGCCCCATCCTCCGCCGTGACATCTATCCCGTGCATCTCGCGCAGGAGGTACTGCGCCCGTTGCAGAGGGTCCAGCAGGGTGCGGTATGCTTCGTTGATGCGCGCTGATAGCGCCTCCGCTTGTTGCTTTTGGGGACCCTGTGGGTATTTGTCTGGGTGGATGAGGGATTGCCAGCGGAGGAATTCGCGGCGGAGGTCGGCGGTGGGGATGTCGAAGGGGGAGGATGGGGGTGGGCCGGCCGGGAGGGTTTTTTTGAAGATCGTGTAGTGGTTGGTTATGTCGGGGGTGGTGTCGGTGGTGTCGGTGGTTGTTGTTGTTGTGGAGGCGAGGCGGAAGGTATTGATTGTTGTTGTTGGTGATGATGGTGATGATGATAGTAGAGATGATGGATGCTGTTGGTGTAGGTAGGAAGTGTGGGGTGTGGGTGTGCGGGCTTGAAGGATGCCTGTGCGGGCGAGCCGCGATGCAAGGCGGCTGCTTCGTAGCATTGTGTACTTTGTGTGGGTTGCTGTGAGGTGTCCTGGTT
Source organism: Aspergillus neoniger CBS 115656 (assembly GCF_003184625.1). Classification (NCBI taxonomy): domain Eukaryota; kingdom Fungi; phylum Ascomycota; class Eurotiomycetes; order Eurotiales; family Aspergillaceae; genus Aspergillus; species Aspergillus neoniger. Next base: position 465,919 of record NW_020291140.1, on the reverse strand, counting down.
TCGTTGGACTTTGGTAGTTGTTGGAAAGATGATGCTCGGACTCGGAGATGACGGTTGTTGATGGATCGTCGGATTTGCCTCGGATTTGTTAGGGCGGTGTGTGGCAATTGCTGGCAAAATAGGTGGCGGTTGCAGAGGGGTCATGTGACTATGAGGTATATTGTTCACCGCTTTCTGTTTGAGATAGGAAACGATGGGATAGCTCCTGTCTCACCATGTCACACTCCATGAACATAGTAAAAATACAAGACGACGAGGTGTTGTAAAGCTAGATTTGATACTGAATAGCTTGGTGAAGATATATTACCGATGAACGATGTATATTCCTTATAAGTCTGGGGCGTGAATCGGATGCTACGCTACAGTGACGAATTGCCTCATCTTCACAGCTGTACTTACGAAGGACTTCACAAATAGCAATTCATGGGCAGTCGTTATCACTTGATTGTTCTATAGTACATGTACATCATTCAATTCCCCAGAGCTTCACCGTCCGGTCGTGTCCACAACTGGCAATCCACTGGGCATCGGCGCTGATGTCGGTGCTGAGGACATTACCCGCATGTCCACTCAACGTCTTCACCAACGACCAGTCATCCGCGCTAAAGATATTCACGTTCTTGTCAAAGCCACTGCTCACAAAGAAGGTGCCTGACTTCTTGGGCTGCACAGGCGCCGGAGCTTCATCCGTTGGTGTGGCACCGTCAACGTCCATGCGGCCCTCCGCCGAGGGAAGGAATGAGTCTGCCTCCGCGCCCTTGTACCATCGGAGATCGGACACCACGCTCTTATGCGCTCCAATGCCACCGCTATTCCGAACTTGACGCAAGTCCCAGCACTTGACCCAGCCATCGCCCGAACCGGACAGCACTCGGTAACCATCCACGCCCCAATCCATTCCGAAGATCTCCCGAATATGCCCCTCCAGAATCATGACCGTGCGGCCAGTCCGGAGATCCCAAATCCGGCCGATGCTGTCCAATCCGCCACTTGCCAGGAGCGAGCCGTCATTGTTAAATGCGACTGTGTACACCTCACGGGAATGTCCTTCTTGCAACAAGAGCTCGGCCGTAGTTTCGACGTCCCACAGTCGCCAGGTGGTATCGTAAGAAGCAGAGGCAACATATCGGCCAGATGGGTGGAATTCCGTCCGGCAGACACGACCGCTGTGGCCAGATAGCGTCGCCAAGGGCTGATCCTTGTCTAGAGACCACAGGCGGACATTTCCTTCACCTCCTCCCGACACTAGATTCACCGTTGACTCCGACACATTCGACGTAGGCAGCGTAGCTCCGGGAAACCACGAAAGCCCACCAACTCGATCATTATGTGCCTGGAGTGACAGCTTCTCTTCAAGATTAGGCACTGTAAGCAAGCGAATGCCACCGCCCCAGTTACCGGTCGCAATAGTTTGCCCGTCGGGGGAGAATCGACAGATACTGACGGGGCGGTCGCCCGCAATCTGGGACCCGTACAGATCGAAGTTGTGTAGCTTTTCCTTGATCGCCTTTCGATGCTTGATATGCGTGCGTAGAGGTATGGTCGATTCCTCCTTCAGTCGGGCCACACGCGCCTTTGCGCGAGGTAACGAGAAACGTGCAATGTCCTTCCGGGCCTGCAAGAGCTCGTTGGTGCCCTCCGTATAGAATTCCTCCTGCTGCTCTGCCTCCTGTTCATCGCCTTCACCCATGGCCTCCATCATTTCCACATCGCCCTCTGCCGCCGCGGCTTCTTGTCGTTCTGCCAGATCGGTCAACAATTCCCGCAGTCTGTCTCTCCGATCCGCAGGGCCTTCTCCAAACAATGTAATCGGTTCGCCCAATTCGCGTAGTCGTGCGCGCACCCGGCCATCATCCGTCGGGACCGCCATGGCTGCGGCTCTTCGTTTCCTTTCAAACTGTGACAAGATGGCTGACGCTCTTTCGGCGGGAATGCCCGCTGCGGCGGAGGGGAGGTCATAATTGCGGTCGACGGCTAAACAGATTGGTGATAAGCAAAGGGTACATCATAGATGACATGGCGACATAGGATCTTGATAGAGGCGCAATACTTACGGATGTTCGCCAAGTCAATGCCCATGTCTGTGTCCTGGTAACGATGTCAGAATATGAAATGTCAATAGGAACCCTCCGGTGCTAGTCTACACAAGTGCCAGGAGCAGGAACAGATAACGATGGAGAGGGTCGCTCACCTCAGCTTCCTCCACGTACGCCTGTCTCGACGGGTGCATCATGATGGGCGCAGTGGGTGGGGGGTGCGCAGATACTCCGACAGTTTAGATCCGACACGAACAGCCACGGTTGATTTGAATGGGATCGGAGCTTGAAGCGGTTATCCAAAGGAGATCCGTCCAGACGCGCAATAATATGGAGAATCTGGAACAGAAGGGGGGTTGGAGTCAAGGAAGATGGAGGAGTGGAAAGACAAGCGGAGGCCGAAAAGCAACAAAACGGCGGCACTTTTGCTTTCCTTCCTTTCTCGGATTTCTTCTGGCAGCCCGAAAAAGGCGGCATCCACCATTCGATCGCAACTTCCCTCTCCTCTCTCGTGACTGTTCTTTCCTCTTTTTTTGTTCTATTCTGGCCGTTTGCCTTACAGGGTGACACTGGCATGCACGATGACGACCACGTTTTCAACTCTTTACTACCCAACCCAGCGGTGTGCTGAATCGGTGAGTTTAATTAAGTCCATGGTTTTACTCTGGAGCTGCTCCGCGCCCGGAGTATCTACGCTCTTTCCTCTCCTCCATATGTCTCTCAGCATCCCCTCTGCCTTCCTACTCGATTTCTCTTTCCTTTCTCCGATTAGGCAAGCAATCAGCAACTAATCAGCGACCAGCTCAAACAATTCGCCGATCTGCTTATTCGCAATCCCTCTTACTCCTCGATGCTCGCGGAGGCGGTCGATGACGCCAGGCGGTCGGGAGTCCCGTCGGGCCCAGCAACTTGAAATTTCCAGCTTGGATCGCCTCGTCTCTCCCCTTCGCCTGGCCTCACATAATCCGCGACTTTTTTTTTTTTTTTTTCTATTTGATCAGCCGGCCATTTTTGGCCCTATCGTGACCTCTCCAATCTTTCAATTCCCCGGCGACTGTCTGGCTCGCCATTTCGCATGCTCCCCCGGTCTCCTTTGCTCCATCCCGACTACTTCCTGTTCCTGCTGGCACAGACAGGATTCAAGGTGACGATCCGGTCCTTCGCTGATGATCGCACTGGCGTCTTCCGGTAGAGCCTGCAGTAGCCTACACGCCGTTGTTAGGGACGGCTTCTTGGCCTCTGTCTCGGCTCCGAAATCCTCTGGCCTCCGATACTCCCTCGTCTCCTCCCTCGCCTCAACATCTCGTTCCCCGCGATTCTCCCGCCGTGCCTTTCATTCCACGTCGCCGTTAGACTCGGCGACTCCACGAATCTCATATCGCGTCGCCGCGTCCTCTTCCGGCAAAGGCCGCCGGTTCCATCCGGCCAAAAACACCTATAACTTCACCCCCGACCTCCACGAAGCCATTGGCGTCGCAACAGACACAGAGAACAAGGCGCTCCGGCGAAAGAGGAGGCCCGATAGTGGTGAGGATGCGTTCTTCGTGAGCAGAGTCGGCCGAAAGGACTCTGGCGCAGTAGCCTTTGGAGTCGCCGATGGCGTGGGCGGCTGGGCTGAGTCGCGCGTCGATCCAGCAGACTTCTCGCATGCGCTATGTGGCTATATGGCTCAGTCGGCCATATCCTGGAAGTCGCCCGTCGAAGAATTACGGCCAAAGAACCTCCTCCAGACCGGATACGACCAAGTCGTAGCAGATGAGACGATCCGAGCCGGAGGCAGCACCGCGTCAGTCGGCGTGGCATATCCAGACGGACGAATTGAGCTGGCCAACCTGGGCGACTCGGGCTCAGTTCTCCTTCGCCTTGCCGCCGTCCACCATTACACCGTCCCGCAAACCCACGGCTTCAATACTCCATACCAACTCAGCATCATTCCGCCGCGCATGCGCGCTCAGGCGTCCATCTTTGGCGGCGCCTTTCTCGAGGACTTCCCGCGCGACGCGGCCGTCACCAACCTCCATATGCAACATGGAGATGTCCTCATACTAGCTACTGACGGTGTTTTCGACAACCTCAACAATCAAGACGTGCTCAAGCTTGTCACGAGTCGCATGGTTCTCACGGGCGCCTGGACCGCCGATCCCGACGCTGGCATCCGTCCCTCGGAGGATCTCAAACAACTAACCAGTCCCGAGGGTCTCTCCTCTCTTCTTCCTACGCCATCCTCCTCACCCTCCTCCGACCCCGACTCTCCGAAATCATCCTCCCCTAGCACGCGCCAGCAGACCTACACCCTTCAGTCCCTCATCGCCGCCACGATTGCCGGCGAGGCCAAACTGGCCAGCATGGACATGCGTCGTGACGGACCCTTCGCCAAGGAAGCCCAGCGCTACTACCCCGGTGACTGGTATCGCGGCGGGAAAGTCGACGATATCAGTGTGGTGGCAGTAGTTGCCGTGGACGAGGGATACTCAGGATGATGAGTGGTTTTTCTGCAAAAGCGAGGCTTCTCTGCCTCCAGTATAATATTTCCTTTCTTTTCTCTTACTGGACTTTTCTTTCATGAACGACTTCCATGCACATGCACATGCATGCATTTTCATGCCGATACCTATACCTACACACCTCTTCTATACCTATACTTTCTGGTTGGACTACGTCATTCCTATATATACATACAGTGACACACTGTTGTACCTTTTCTTTTCCATTTCTTTCTCTGGCGGTCATCAGGTACTATACTTTTCTTTTCCTTATTGGTCTTGGTCAGGGCATTCATATTGGTTAAAAAAACAGGTAGAGACGGATGAAAGCAAGATAGAACTTTATTATTATTGATAGACTTGACAAGTGATACTTCACACCAGATACTTTTACTCAGAACTTAACAGGCGAGTAGTAAATATACTAAGTACGAGAAGATGACATGATATAAGTCCTTAGATAGATAAATAGATAAAATAACTACTCAACTCGCATCCACCACATACGGCACAACGGGGGAAAGGCAAGGAAAACAAACAAACAAATAAACAGGAACAGCACGATGAGTATACAATTTCGATTCATCCTTTCGGCAAAGCTGAAAACAAGAAGGAACAATAACAACAACAGCAGCAGTAGCAACAGGAGCTGGTAATTAAGCATCGATGATATATCCTCCCTCTTTTCAGGATTGGAATAAAGCAGAGTAGGGCGGGAAGTTTTGGGTCGGTGGGTGAGAGGTAAAATGAAGGGAAAGAGTAAGAGTCTTTCTTCTCGCTTGTCAATCAATCAATCCCTACTCGTGGAATCGGGAATACTGGGTGTTGGTGTTGATCATTGAGCTGCGGAGAGGGGGGAATATAGTTGCACTTCCATCTGAAATAGAGAGCATCTCGTTATCCATTCCACTTATCAATTAAGATGGATATGGATGATGGATGTACAGATGGTACTCCGTAGTGGCAAAAGAGACGATGGTGAGAGCTTTCCCATGATAAAAGATAAGGATGCTTTCAACGACGCTTGCATGTATTTGACTTTTTTCCAGCTTCGTGAATTTTGATTCCAAGAGTAGGAAGAAGAAGAAGAAAAGGGGGATTTGGTTGGATTGGATAGTAAGAAAAGAAAAAAAACAAGACAACGCAGAGAGGAGTCACAGCACAGAGGCCCATAAACTAAGGCAAGTAAACAAAACGCCACAATCAATGTGGGTGGTAACAACGGCAAACAACTTCCATCAGCATCACCTTCATGCTGCCGTCTCCACTGGCTTCTCTTCCGTCTTCTCATTATCAGCCTTCTCCTCTGTCTTTTCAGCATCGGCCTTTTCCTCCGTCGCCTTGCCCTCGGTTGGCTTCTCTTCGCTGGACTTCTCCGTCGTAGGTTCTTCGGTCTTGGGAGCTTCCCTCTCAGTCTCCTCCGTAGCCGGCTCGGGGGCCTGTGGCTTTTCTGCTGCATCGGCATCGGGCATCGGCTCATCCTGCGGCTCCGCAGTGTCAGCCTTGCTCTCCTTGGTATCATCCTCCTTCTCGTTCTCGGTATCGCCCTTAGCCGGCGTCTCAACGCTGCTCTCCTTGTGGACACCGTTGGCCTTGGGCTTGTCTCCCTTCTCCTTGTCATCCGAGGGTCCGGTGGCATCCGCATCCAGCAAGTTCTTCCACTTGGACAGAATGCTCATCGCACGGGCCCGGAACTGGAATTCCTCGTCGCGAGGGATAGAGCTGAGCTTGACGATCATCTTCAAGACCTTGTTGATCTTCGTGGCACGGATAATGGAGACTTCAAGGTCCGCGTGCTTCTCAAGTTTGCCGAAAAAGTTGGACATTTGAGTCATTTCTTCCTCCTTGGGTGGCTGGTCGCGGGAAATGAATCCCTTCTGAAGCTTGTGACGGATAAAGAGAACTAGTCATCATTAGCATAACACGTTCCTAGGCCACCAGATTGGTCCCACACATACTCTCTTTCTCCTTCTTGTCCTTGGCTTCCTCCTGAGTCAACTTCTTCTCCGGCTCCTTGGATTCCGCGCGAGACTCCTCTCCATCATCACTAGCAGCAGCCTTAGCGGCCTTCTTGCTGCTCGCGGTCTGCTTGCCCTTGGAAGCAGGGGCCTTCTTTCCAGATTCGGTGGCCGGAGTCTTGGGGGTGGTCAACTTCAATTTCGTGGTGGTCTTGGGAGTCTTCGCAGGCTAGATGGGAATAAGTTAGCTCCACAGTCACCCGTATTCAGCACGACAGCTCTCTCCTACCTTCTCATCGCTTTGGGCCTCAGAGTCATTGTCCTTCTTGCGCTTCTTGGTGCTCTTGGGCTTCTTCGTCTCCTCATCAGCATCGTCCATGTCGACGTCTTCGTCATCGACCACGTCCATGCTCTTGCGCTTGTTCTTCTTGGCCTCGCGCTCTGCCTTGGCGGCGGCCTTGGCAGCTGCCTGGGCCTCCCTTTCTTCGATCTCCTGCTCCAGGGCACGCTGGTGATCTGCCAGCAGGTCCTTGAAGTGCTGAAGGTCATGGCCCTCGGCACCCACAGCATACGCAGCCAAGAGAGTTTTCGACTTGCCCTTCTCCGACACCTCCTTGCAGCCAGCAGCATCGATAGGGGTCAGATCGGTGTTGGGGATCCACGCGCTATGGTCTTCGTTAGCCAACTCGATGTCGCAAGCTTCATCCAAGCTCAATGTAGTGTTACTCACAATTCGTTCGTCTCAAAGAACATAACGGGGAAGGTCCGCTCGTGAGCGCGTTTGCCGCCATCGGCGTAGTCCTCCCTGTAGGTTCCGTCGGGGCGCTGAGCCGTCACGGGACGCGTGTTCAATAGAGTCTGAGGGAGCATTTCCTCGTCGCAGATGATGGAAGGCCATGGGGGAAAGCTCCTGAGACGCGCCAGGTAGTACTCGCCGGGCTGTGCGTTCAGGTGTGTGGTACGAATCTGGGACTTCTTTCTGCTCAGCTTAGACTTGTGCTCGGGCACGGTGCCAGTCGATTTCCGCTTCGCAGCGCCAGACTTCTTAGCGGATGCGGGTGTTCCGTTGGCCTCCGATGCTGGTGCGACTTCGGGCTCTGCAGGCGCGGCCGCACTCTCATCGGACTTCTTCGCGTCGGCAGACTCGGCGGGTGCGCTCGATTCCTCGGCCTCTGCTGGGGCGGGCTCTTTCTTCTTCTCTTCAGTGGCAGTTTCGGTCGCTGTTGAGCATAGGGCAGGTGATATTAGCGAGCGCCACTAGGCAAGACCGCGACGAGAGGAGAGGGCGTGGTGTTGGGGTAGCTTACCAGATGGCTTGTCCTCAGGACCATTGGTCTGTTGCTCTTCCTTCTCCTTGGAAGGCTCTTGCGCAGACTCAGCAGCAGCGTGCTGAGCATCAGCGGGAGCGCGTTCGACGGACGACTCACCGGCGTCGGGGGCGGGCGCCGAGGCAGCAGGGGTATCCTCGGCCATGATGCGCAACCGGGAGTCGGAAATTAATCAGGAGGGGGGAATGGAAGGAGGATGCGAAGGAGAAGAGGATAGACGAAGCCTTCTGATGAGAAGAAGGTTTGGGTGGGGGGAAAGGTTTGAGGGGAAGGGTAATGCGGTGGAAGTAGGAGGAGAGTGAGAGAGAGTTGAGAGCGAGCGAGCGAGAGGTGGTGGAGAAGGTCGCGACGCCGGGAGGCGGGAAGTCGACAACGCGTTGCACTTCTTGGGGTGGGAAAGCAAAGCGGCGCTGCGCCCAGTCCGTAAATGACGCAAACGCTTCAACGACAAGAGACAAGTTGATAATGTCAACCACCACAACTGGTCTTGACAAGTAACACTGGCTTTCTGGAGCTGCCCCCAATAACCCTTGTATTAGCGACTGGGCAGGAGGGGGATCCTATCACGGCAGACCGCTGTGTCGTGTCTCGGAGCGCTTGTGGCAACTGTAAGACAGAGCTTCCAATAGGGGGGTCGTTGCTGAGAATCGTGGCGTTTCTCCCAAACGTAGAATCGATGGGTGAATCCGATCCAGTCCCCTTCAAAAACACGGCGATACCGGGACGCCTGTGGTGATGAATGGATGGATGATGGTGATGCTGCCAATGGGCCGTGACGCGAAAACTCCCCGGCGATTGACGATCCTCCAGCAGCCGGAAACGCGAAGTCGCTGCTGCTGCACAACAACGACACGGAGCTTTCAAAAACAGGAAAGAAAAAGCCAAGGGGCTATTCGGAAATTGGCGCCAGTAGAATCGTGGTGATGAACACCCACGGATGAACCGCAGTCTGCTCGTCTGCTTGGATCACCGAGACAGCGAATATCACGGCCAATGCAAGAGATGGATAGGACTCAGAATAGAGTGCACACAAGTACTTGGTGTTGAGACACAACCTGTTCAGGGCTTTAGTATCTTCTTTCCAAAGGACATACAAATCGCATACTCACCTGGAGCTAGCAATCCAGTCGCGCACCGCCGAATCCGATCACTAGTTTGAGGATGTTGAGGAACACCAGAAACCCCGCGGTCGCAAGGATCTGCAAGATTCGGACGAGGAGTTGAAGGTAGGTGAACAAGCAAGTATACCGGAGTCAAATCTCACCCGGAATCGACACTGGATCTTGGAGAGGGTAGAGTCGACGGGGGGAGGAGGGAGTAGGGGTGATGGTGAGAATGCGTCTGTAGTTGTTTGGTCGGGGGGAACAAGGCAACAAAAGGGAAAGACGGATGGTGACGCCAGGAGAAAGAGTTCCCTCGCTGGCTGCCAAACCAGCCATCCTAAATCCATATCCCCAGTACAACACTCAACTGTCCTTTATCCCCCACTTCCGCATTGGTATTTACAGGCTTATTCCGAGATACTTGCTCGTTCCATTGACTCCGTGCGTTAAAGTGCGGGACAATGAGCGTAGTAAAGTGTTTCCCCATCTACAACACCCTGTCCGGCACTTGTCGAGTCAGTCCCACGCAAGTAACACACTGACAATCAATACCTTGCAAATCCTTCTCGTCGTGTGCTACAAGCAGAATTTTAAATGATCCCATCCGCTGTTTCTTTTCTTCCCAGCCACTTGGAGGGTATCTTTCGTGTTATTCGGTTCTGACGTTCATTCATCCCATTCACCCCCACCCGCTTTCCTGCTTGATTCGTCTCTAGTTCTACTACTATATAGCAATCATCCCAATTTGTGCACGATGTTTGACTTACACAGAAACACTAAAGCCATCCAAACCCATTCATCAAGTTGAGTAGAGATAAAAAATTAAATGCATTGTCTTTGATCAAAAGCAGGTCGCCATATACACAGTAGGGGGTGTTCGGAGCATATGGATGATCGGGGGAGAGTAGGCACGGACAGTAAGAATAGTACGGCCCCAACGACCGACCGGCGGTACCATCAATGTAATTAATACAGATCAAGAGTCATGACAGGTTCATAAAAACGAGGTGAGAAGCCATTTCCAGAAGGGTATCATGCAAGTCCACGGTATATATGTTAGGAAGACAAGCTACTCTCGAGGCAGCGCAAACTCGCTCACCAAGGAAGGGAAGTATGTTCAGGCAATCCCTCATCATCAGTCCACCCATCAGCCCCTTCGAATTCTTCCAGCGCGGTCGGCACCGGTTTATGGATACGAAGAGCCCAGAGGAAGTAGTCTTCCAGGGGAAGCAGGTTCAGCAGGATGCCGTTGAATTTCCACCCAAGAGCACACACCGTGGCACCCGCCACGGCGTCCAGAATGAAATGGTTGGCAGTCGCGACAATGGCGGCCAGGATGACAAATGGATAAGCAAAGCCCATGGCCAGGCAGGCGAGTCGGCGCCATGACGGAACCTGCAGCCCGACAGGGCCAATCGCGATGCGCGAGCGCCGACGATGATGTGGCGGCAGCGGTATGGTCATGATCGTGAGACCAATCATCAGAGAGTAGCCGAAATGCAAGGAGGGCATGGCGGCTGTGGGTGTTTTGGTCAGCGGTCTCCTCGCCCAAGTGGTTCCCGGATTGAATACTCACCGTACTGGTTGCAGAAGCGGTTTTCGGTCCAAACGCTGCCTGCACCGTTGACGCCATGCACCGTATCCACAAATCCATAGCTACGACCCCGAGCTGCATCAGGGCCCTGCGCGTCCTTGTCGCTCAACAGTCGAGGCGGCATGCAGGGCCACAGAGTAAACACCACGAACGCAAGCAGATTGCACACGGCAAGTGTTCGACGACGAGCTTGATAGAGGCGCGGGCCTGCGGGCGAGCCACTCATGAATCCACGAGGCTTCCCAGGCTGCGACTCATCGTATCGGTTTCTAGTGGTCGTGTAGTAGTAGAGCCAGACGAGGAAGGCAATGGTTCCCGGGATATGAATAAAGGAGTAGATCCAGTTTGTCCACATCATGAGTCTGGTGTGCCGGAGGAAGAACCGCTGGATAGGAACCTCCAAGAACAGTCCCAGCGCCTCTTCAACCTGTATCAGCTGTAGCGCATGTTTTCTCGCCACGTCGACGGTGCCTTCTTGCAGCGTAACGGCAGTAAAAGCTCGACCTAATTGGTATGTCTATGCCATCACATTAGCGCTTGCCACATGAAACCTGAAAAGCAAGTAGTCGTTGTGGACTGGAGTAAAGCAAGTGTAGGGAACACAGGGTTCGAAAATCATACCCAGTACACTAACGCCCAGTACCAGCATTCGACTAAGAAAGGGAACTTGCGTAGGAGGCGACTAAGCAGGCGATCTTGGAAGACGATGGTGTTCGGAGAGGTGACCTCCAAGGTCGACGAAAAGATCCCCAGCTGCCTCTTGCGCCACCGACTCTGGCCATCTTGTAAGAGTGTCGATGAAGATGAGGACAGGCGACGAGACAACAGGCCGTCCTTTGCGGTTGGTGTGGACAGTCCGGACTCTGTCGCATCAGGAGAGCTGCCACGTGAAGGGATGCTGGATCTGCGGCGGGTTCTGCGTGCAGGGAACGATCCTGTTGTTCGGTTGATCCAGGTACCTCCAAAGAGAAGGACGATGACCGTCAGAGGCTCGAGGAACGCTCCTACTCCCATGATGGTGTGACCTCCTCGGGGTGGAAAATAGATGCGCTATACCGGGGAGGAGGTGGGAATAGTCGACTGTATGGAAAGGGAAAGAAAATCAAGGGTGAGGATTAAGACTAATGAAGTACAAAAGACCAAGCAGCTCCAAGATTCCAAGCTGGAATGCTGCGGGGCAAGCTATAAAGAGTGAAGCACAGAGACACAAGGCTTGGAAAACAGCGAGAGCATCGTCAGGTTAGCAAAGCCAACCAGACAACAACAAACCGGTAGGAAGGAAGGGCGGGCTGAATTATCCCGCCTAATAGCTTGAGTTAGTAGCAGTAGCGTGAAGTATTGCTCTCTGAGATGGGCAGCAGTGGGGGGTGGCACTTATGTACCTTACGCAGTGCAACCTAGTAGCAGATGGTACTAGTAGGAACTTGCTTGCGTCTTTTGGGGGGGGGTGTGGGTATTAGTAGATAATCATTAGTTGATTAGTTTTGATTTAGTTAGGTAGGTAGGTAAAGTAAGTGAGTGAGTAGTACGTAGGTACTAGGTAGGTACTACAGGGAGAGAGGGAGAGAAAGAGAGGGTCTCAGCCCAGCCTGACCTGCTTGGCTGTAGAAATACTAGTCAAGTACCAAAAAAGCAGCAGGCATGTAACCAGTCCGAATCACCGACCCTGAGTGGGCAGCAAAAAAATTAAGGGATCGCTCCTCACTGGATTGGATGACATGGCCCTCCAAGGTGGGTTTCACCGGTTCTTCGGTGTCTGACTTGGTTGTGTTTGGCCAAATTAGGCCCCGTTAGCATCGCGTTTCCATGTCGTGATAAGTAACACATGCTGGAGATCGGGCCAGCAAACCAAGGAACCACCAGCACTACTTGGCTCAGAGAGAACGCCATCGTCGGAGCTTCCGGATGCCGAATAAAACAAAGCCATCCGTTTGGGGGAGGGGGAAAGGAGATTGAAACTCTGGGAAGGGACGGCAGAAAGGGTCAAACATCCGCGTTCCAGTAATCATACCAATTAAATCTGACCTCCTATTTTGGACCTAGATGCTACTTTCACCCTGTTAGAATGTCTACTAGTAACTTATTGGGGGGGGAAAATATGGGTGAAGTCACAAGAAGAAATTGCTTTGTCGGTATCACCCAATTAGGCCCATTAAGGTTTGTCAAAAAGGTCGAGGAAGATCCACGAACATGGGTCCTTGCTCCCACTTGCTGGGCCTTACTACTCTGTACTGGCGGTGACAGCAAAAGAAGTGACCTGCTAATACGGAGTAAGTATTTCACGGTTCAATGGTAAGGATAATTACCAGATTCGATCAGTCCGTCTCTCGGCCACTGCAGGGATTTTGCCGTCGCGACCAGATGATCCTCGTCACGACTAGTATTGTTACCACGATTATGTTCCCAGTCAGACTAGCTGGAGCTATTTCCATTGGCTGGAAACCCAATGTCAGCCGTATCCACTTCCCAGTTTGGTAATTACCTACCTACATACATCATGCTCGCAAGCTAGTAAGCTTACGGAAAGACGTCACATGAGTCAGCGGAATGTTGGCCAGGATGGGCAGGAAAGCACGCTGCACAAAAGACGGCACGAGAAAGTTTGCCGATAAATGGACGACGAAGGAGATGAATATACTGAAGTATCAATCCATTCCATCTATGTTGCCTATCTGTGAAGTGCTCAGGTTACTTTGAATATATGTACTTACTCCCCTCCCGACGAAGCCTAGTAGAGCCTTTACGTATACGATCCCGAATACGATACGATGTAAATACTGGCCCTACAGGGTCGAGCCTTCCAGCCTTGTTCTCAGCCAGTCCACTTTCTTGCTTGGCGATCCCAGTGAGCTGAATCTAGACTAGATATTGATTACTTCGTTTTTGATCCTGCTTTCATTGTGGGAACCCCCCTGCTCTCCCCTTGGTTCCACGGTAATTGTCCTTGCTCTCTTCATCTCTTCATGACCCTTGTCGGGTGGAAACCTGAAACGCCTCCAGGATGTGCGATGACATCGTGACAGTTTTTCCCCTGTATGTTTATCGAGCGCCTCAATTATCCGATCAGCGTTCGTATCTCTCCTAGAAACCCAAGATTCCGAAGCCACTCCCGTATCACTACTATTAAAAACCAACTCAGCCGTACAAAAAGCATCACGGCAGGTTCCCGATCTTAGTGTTAGCTTAACTACAGAGCTGGCGCATGATTTGCAACCCTTCCCGTCTCGACCACGGGATGATTTCCAAGGCAGGAGAAGTCCAGATGCATAAAACCCGCATAAATCACTTTATCCTCAGTACTATGGAGTAACGCCTAACAACCAGGGACTTCGTATAGCTTCCGAGGGCTCCGCAGCGGTCGACAAACATCCGTTTCCGTGGTCCTAGTCTGTTCTCGTCTCATCCACTTAGTTCGGCGGTTTGCCTTCCTGATCATCAATCCACCCTGTGAGTTGAAGCGGGGTTATCACGTTCCGTGCACCGAAATTGTCACTATTCTTAGTGATCCCACACTCAGTCCTGCGAGACGGCTGGTGCGATCGTCCGTATACTTCACAAGAGGTGCAGAATATTGTAGGCAATCACTTTTTGTTTTCTATTTAAACATCTAATATTGTGCACGTGCTCCAACGAGACTGTCTTCTGGAGTACTTGTAGGCAGACAGATAAGTAGCCTACATGCAGTATACATGCATTAGGTCTTTGAGGCTGTGTGACGGTAGCCTTTTTGTTGACCCAACCAAAGTTTCACTAATTGACCAACCAGCTATGTTTCGGTCTTGTTGAGGTAAAAAACATGCGATTTACGGTTACTATAGGGGGACTGAATATTATTATTGTTATCAATCATCCTCGTCGGCGACCGGAAGACTTCCGCTCCGTGCCAAGTGCCGACCCAAACCCCGCTTGTCTCCGAAGCTCCGTCGCCAATACTTTCCCTTCATATGCGGCCCTGGAGAAACTCTACTGCGAGGATCCTGTATCCATGGACCCTGAATCGGTGCCTAGGTTCTACGAAGCTTGACCCGAATACTAATCATTCTACCTCGGCGCGGGAAGATCGTTGAATCCATACCGACCAAAGCACCTACGTACTTGCAACTTACATGTGTGCTCCTCTTATTAAATGCCTCATAGGTATTTTTATGTCGATAATTATCAGCAACCAAATATTCTTAATACATTCGACTTGGTTCCTCAAGCCCTAATAACCCACTAACTGGATTGATAACTACTCAATATACGGACTTACCGGATATATCAAATGACGTCATTTAAGCGTGCCTTTGCCATCCTGACTTCATCGCTATTTCCATTCATTTCAGAAGTACCAATGAATTTTGTCCTTCACGGCCAGTGAACACATAATACTGCTCAGGGGTGCACAAAAGTTCCGCAATGGAGGGGGGATTACGGGTTCTTATTGCTTATCGATCAATGCCTTCTCCTAACTGTCAACCGGTAGGGACCAATGACTGTCACTGTCACCTCCACGTCTCGACGATGAGCTATCCTTTACGTCAGTCTTCTGTGACTCCTGACATGACCGGATCCAGGTTAACAGAGATGAACACATACTATAAGGAACCGAAGCTTCTGATGTGCTTGCACAACCAGTGTCAATTTTAATGGAAAATCATACATAGTGTCTTAATTACTCTGCTTGATACACCCTTATCCAGAGCATAATATCAGTCTACATAATGTTTTCAACACTATCCCGCGTGGCCCCAGCCCCGTCGAGGAGCATCCTCCAGCATGCGTCACCTCAGATTCCCAAAGTTGCCGTATTGACGGGAGCTTCGCGAGCGCTTTCTTCCACCCCTCCTAGCCAGAAAGAGGTCACATTGCTTCAAGACAAGAAAAATGGATTCGGATTTGCACGGTCGAATCCTCGACCTCCGAAGCCACGGACGAAGGGGGTCACCGAAATCAGAGGCCCATACTATACTGTATGCGATATCACCGCACAGCCCGGCGAGAATGCTCGCCCTAAAGCAGAGAGCTGATCCGTAATCGTAGGTGATGGGTAAAAGATACTTGGCGGACGTGCTTGAGACGTGAGCAGTACCCACCACTTCTGCCACAGGACTGGGTTCTGATCAATTTTCAACAGGATGGGAACACATGTCGACGGCTTAAAGTTTGCAGGAGGTAAAACTACCGCTAGACTGGTGAGACAGGAGACAAATACTAAACAGCCTTCCAGGATCATTCTCTCTCTTTCCAGAGAAACCCTTAAGGGAACTGATTGACCTTGCTCATGACTACGGTGTCTATGTCTCGACCGTAAGGCTCTTGCTCGGAAGAGTTCGCCTGTAAAGGCTTGCTAATAGTGACTTCTGCATAGGGCGGATGGGCTGAACATCTACTTACTCACCCTGACGCCAATGCCGTCTTTGACAAATATCTTCGCAAGTGCAAGGACTTGGGGTACGGTTATTTCTATGTCCATGCTTGCTTGAAAATCAGCTCATACAACTAATATCTATCGGCAGATTTGATGTGATTGAGCTCTCGTCCGGCTTTCTGTCCTTCCCTGAAGACGACTGGCTCCGACTCGTCGATAAGGTTCACTCGTACAAGCTAAAGGCGAAGCCCGAATTAGGGATCCAGTTCGGTGCTGGTGGTGACACCCCGGCGTCTGGCTTGGAGGCGATTGGCACTTCCGACCCGGCCAAGCTGGTGAACATGGGGCGCAAGTTCCTTGACGCAGGTGTCGAGCGCCTGATGATTGAATCGGAAGGGATCACCGAGAACGTGCAGTCATGGCGGACTGATGTGGTGTCCAAGATCATGAAGGAACTTCCCCCAGAGCGCGTCATGTTCGAGGCGGCAGATCCCAAGGTGTACAACTGGTATATCCGGGAGTTTGGTATTGACGTGAATCTGTTTGTGGATCATAGCCAGATTGTGCAGTTGTCATGCTTGCGCCACGGAATCTGGGGCACGGCCGATACCTGGGGCAAGATTGTATCGTTCCGGCCAGAGTAAACGGACCAACTCGGCCGTAGAGGGAGTGATGTGAGCCGTGCGGGTCATGCCGTGCATCGGAGGAAATGTACGAATGTAGTTATCAAGGCCGTAAATAGCCACTAGTCGCCAATGATGCCATCGATGGTTTGAAGTCGAAGCAAGTTGCCCGATGATGATCCATTATTCTTAGTCAGCACCGGCCCCCCAATTGGCGGCCCCGACTCAATCCGGGGAAAGCGGCCAAGCATCCCATCATCCTTCCGTTCTGGCCATCCTTCCCTGCTTGACTCGCCATCTGCCTGTGGGCATATCTTTGCCGTTCTGGCTCTCTCCCGTGTGCTAGAGAGATGTTCAATCCAACACTCGGCTAGTCAGCCTGGGTCTTGACACACACCCCCTCCCCCCCCAATCACCGGCCAGACCGACCCCGCGGTTTGCCCCTGCAGGCGGTCTGCACCTCTTCTCCTCGTCAGGTACATCACTTTGCGATTGTGGCTCGAGCGGATTTACAGGCCCGGATCATCAGACGCTATATCAGTTTCATGCATCATCATGCCTAAAGCTAATCCAACCCCTGGGGGCCGACTCCGCTGCAGACGCGCCTGCGATAGTTGCAAGCGGAGGAAACAAAAATGCAACGGAGAACAGCCATGCACGATCTGCATCCAACGGCGCAAAGAGTCTGAGTGTCACTTCTCCGACAAACCGGCGCGACTGCTCAAACCGAACAGCAGCAGCTCCAAGGACACCATGCTTCTCAGCGAACGCTTAGTCCCGACACCACAGCGCCAGACCGCCATGGACCGACTCTTGAACTCGCTCGAAGACCGGAGTGCCAATATGGAACAACAGGCTACGGATGACAAGGATGGGACGGCGCCTGTGCCCAAGGTGGCTAGGCTACTGCGTGATGGACAAGGCAAATTCATGTACGTTGGCGACTCCGCCAGCTTGTCATTCCTACAGAGTGTGCGGAGGATAGTATCGACTTCGATCGGCAGATGCGAGTTCACGGAAGACAACTCGCGACATTCGATGCTGGAGGCGTTCCAGAGTGGCTCCACCACACATACAGGACCGTTGATATCGCCACCCAGCAACGAAGAGGCTCAGAGGCTCGCGCGCCAGTTCGTGCTTGCTACAAGCCCGCTGTTAGATCTATTCGACCTTAACGAGTTCCATCCCCGGCTTGCGAATTGGGTCGAGAATCCGACGGGTGATGAGGATACTGTCAGCTCGATATTCTATCTTGTGCTTGCGATTGGCGCGCAGGTGTCCGATATCAATCAATCTCTGGCTGAGCAGTACTTCGTCAGTGGCCGTCAGTTAGCGTTTTCTGCCTTCACGGAGACCCCGAGTATATATACCATCCAGTCGTATGTTTTGATCTCAATGTACATGCTGGGAGCCTGTCGACGCAACGGAGCTTTTATGAATTTGGGAATCGCGCTTCGTGCCGCGTATGCGGTTGGAATTCACCGGAAAGACGCGAATGCGCTTTTCTGCACCCGGGAACGGCGGGCTCGAGAACGGGTGTGGAAGAGTCTTCGTATGATGGATCTGTACCTTTGTGCCTCCTTAGGACGTCCTCCTGCGACACTAGACTTTGACTATGATCTGCGTGAAGAGGGAATTTCGCCAGGGGAGCAACAGCGCCTTCACCCGGACGAGCAGTTGTCCATGACGGTGATCTCACTCTGCCGGATCTTCGAACGTATCCTGACCGAGGTCTATATGCGTCAAGTCGTCTCGATCAATGTCGCAGAAAACATATCGAACCAACATCGAGCTTGGGTGCGCAATCTTCCAGTGTTTCTGCAAATGCAGACTGAGCGGCTGGATTCAAATACGCTGGAAGGCACCTTGTCCGCAGCGCACATCTTTGGATCCTACTACTGGTCGATTATTCTTCTTACTCGGCCGTTCCTCATCTTCCGAGTGTCCCAATATGTGCGGAATAGGACTGAGGCAACAGGATCCTCCGACAGCAGGGCCAGCAACTCCCGCATTGCGTTATTTGCCGACGCATGTGTTTACTCTGCCTTGCGCGGACTCAACATCGTAGATGATCTTTCCCGCTACAACACCCTCCCGCGCAGACTCCCATTCCTTATCAATTCCGTCTTCAACTCGGCTGTGGTGCTGGGAGCTGCTTTCTTTGCCGACTACGACAATCTGCTCCCGCTTGAGGAAGGCATGGACAAGGCGGAGAAATTTCTGGGCCTCTTCGTACCCCATGACCCACACGCATGTCGCTTCTTCCAGATCATCAAGTACCTCCGGGGCGCAGTGGCGGAGTATGTTCGTCGACGGAACCGCCATTGGATGGAGCGCCGCAGCCGACAAGTCGACCAGCTCTTCGGCCAAGTCGGGCCCGCTAAAGAAACCCCCATTGCCGAAACAAATACCCCGAGCAGTCATCGCGGAGAACCCACCGCTGTACCCTCTCCTTTATCCCCCGACAAACTCACCGGAGCTTCTGCTTCTCAGCCGCCCGACCTAACTACAAGCACCACTACCGCCACTGGCCCAACCGACAGTGACATCTGGGATACACTCTATGGCGCACAAGGCGCCGACACGCTGCCATACGACACCGCAATCTCCACCCTCACAACTACCGGAATTCCCATCGGCTGTTCCCCAGGCGGTACCATCCCTGCAGGTGGAATGCCTCCGGATGCTCCAGGAGCGCAAACGCCGCTCTCGGACGTGATCCTCCCGGATAATGGCCTGCTCTATATGGCCGAAGACCTTCCCGTATTTGGGATTTGGGGAGATGCTTGAAGCATCTTCTAGCTCACACTGCAGCTGGAAATTGAGTGCAGATATGTCCTACTTGTCACAGTATCTCAACTCCCGAAATCTAAATTCAATCCAACCCGATCACGACACGACCCCTCATGACTCTTAGCCTCCTCCAGAAGTTCCATCCTTTCTCCAATCATATTATCTGATCTCAATTAACGTGTCTGACTTGGCGTGGTGTGGACTGGCGTTGGACTCATGAATCTCTTGGCTATGTATATATGAAGCAAACTGGAACTTCCCATCAATACCACTCACCACACCATCCATACAATACATAGATACTTCATTCCTCGTGTACATACAAACCTACAAACATATTACATGTTACAATCCTCAATTGAATATATTCCATACCTCAATACAGTCCGGGCACAATGCCACTACCACGATCATATTCATATGCCCCATCATCTCCAGGTGTCACTAGGTCAGTTAGATTCACCGGACTACAACATACTAACTGAGATAGGCAAACTACTACTAATAATCCCTGAACTCTATGTAAAACAGTTGTACTAGTAATAATGATATATGATCACATGATATAGATATATATATTCTTTTCCTCATTGATACAATTATCATCCAATGTAATGATAATAATAATCATTATTCTTCCCCATAGCATCCATTCACAGTCACTTTCCTCTCAGTTCGCCCCACTTTGAAATATATACTTAGTGGGAGGACGATAGTAGTCCACTACTACTACTACTACTACTTAGTACTTATTGATGCAAGTTATTATTATTGCCGGAGTAAATACTAACTATTATGTGAATACAGATGGATGATGACCTTTATTGATTGTTCGAAAGTGATTAGTAAGTACTGTAAGTAACCCCTGAACTTAATCAAATCAACTAGTCTTTATTGACAGTACTCAATGCATTGTCGTCAGTTATTACCACTCTTGATTGGGACATAGTATGCCCAGTGAATCATTCTTTTCTACTACTACTTACAAACCGTTTATTTACTTAATCAATTAATAACAATAGTTCTTCATTCATTTACACACTCACTCTTGGAAAGGTCAATTTCTGTTTATCAGTGATCGACGCGTACTGGTATGAGCCATCACCCTGATAATGTATTGTTACTATCATAGTAATCCGTGTATACCCATTATATGTGTCCGTGATACACCATCCAAGTAAAGCAAATACCAAGCAATACCAAGCAACTGAATCGTACACTAGTACTAGTAATAATCCCTATTTTATCTGCTGAATCACGAGCTATATGTACCGTACATGTAATGCAAAGATTGCAAAGCAAAAAAAAAAAAAGAAAAAAAAAAAAAAAAAAAAAAAAAAAAAAAAAAAAAAAAAAAAAAAAAAAAGAAAATGCACATCGGGATCGAGCAGAAAGCGAAAAGGGAAAAGACAGGGAAAAACGGAACGTATAAAAGGGATAAGAGAGATAGATCATGTTCAGGAATTAATCGGAATGAGAAGGTGAGAAGAAACGAATGCAACACCTCCGGCCGAACGCAGAAAGAAGCGTGCAGCATGAGCACGAGGATCGAGTTGATAGGAAAGAAGTTGGGGGGCGGATGTGTACTCTCACGGCAAGAAGACCGTGAGGTAATATAGGATACAAAAGAAACCAGGAAGCAGAAGAATGGGGGTGAGTTTCTGTCTTCCCAATATTACGTATTGATGGGATGGAAGCAGCGTCGAGGTAAGAGAGAGAAGAGAACATCAGAAAGAAATTCTAGATCGCTGAAGCTGCGTCATGTAAACAAGACTCGAGACATTGCTTCAGAACACGCTGCGTGGGTCCATTGCGTCCGGCCATGACTAAGGTAGAGAGAGAGGAAGCTCTGATATACGCATTACAGCGTCAGAAGTGGCAGAAATGAAAGCAAACCGCGGCATCATTTATGTATGATGTGCATGCCATTCCCGCCAGCAAGAAATAGCAAGCGACCATGTATAGTAAAGGAAAATCGTGTGTCGCCAAGTCACAGACTGATATATACAGGTTTGAATTAGAATCCAAACGGATTGGTAGGCGCTGGTGAGTTCCGTTAGCTTGACCCCAACCCGAAAAAGCAAAAATAAGTAGATGAACTTACTGGCTTGTGCGAGATTGGCCCGGAGACCGGTCGGCTGAGGAGCGAGCTTCTTGGGAGGCTCGTTCTTCACACCAAACCGGACAGCAGGGGCGGGTCCGGTCTGCTGTGGCTGCAATGGTGCAGCCGTAGGTTGTTGCGGGATTGGCGGCACAGGAGGTGCGCTGTAAGGCATGCTGCCAACACCATTCATACCCGTAGGTTGGGGCTGCAGAGGCGGAGGCAGAACGGAATTGATGCCGGTTTGCATCGGCTGCTGGGGTTGCGGCTGGAAGCCCCCGAAGCCTGTAGGCTGTGGCACCAGACCCGGGTACCCAGCTTGCTGTTGCTGGATTCCGAACTGGGACTGCGGCTGGAAACCGGTGGGCTGCGGTGCCAGTCCATTCTGGAACTGAGCCTGAGGCATGAAACCAGTAGGCTGGGGCTGGAGAGTGGGCTGGAACCGCTGTTGGTTCAGTTCGGCCAGACTTTGTCCCGGCGGAGCAATCTGCGGTCCCGACTGAGGAATACCAGTCAGTTGGGGTTGCAAAGGAGGCGGACCGAACGAGTTTGGCTGCTGAGGGAAGTTCTGGGGCGCGGAGAGGGGTCGCTGGGGTGGCGGAGGAAGCAAAGAGCTCTGTCCCATGTTCTGAGGCGGCTGGGGGCGTTGTCTTGAAGCCTGCTGGAAGCCCGTTGCTTGAGGACTGAACCCTTGGACACCCGGAGCAGGCTGTTGCGCGGCTTGTGCCAACTGGGAGAAGAAGCCCGGCGTGGCTCCTGTCTGCTGTGGTTGCACTTGCGTTGCGGGCACCGCAGTGTGCTGGGGTTGAATGGTCGGCTGTGGCTGAAGAGCTGGCAAGGGCGCCGGCGGAGATTGCGGGGCAGGAGCCGCAGGCGTAGGCTGAAGAGGAGCTTGAAGCAAAGACAGGTCAGCCATCGCGCCTGCGAGTGGTTGCTGAGCTGGTGGTTGTGTCGTGGCGGGAGAGGACGCAGCCGGAGGGGGGCTTGAGGGAGTAGCTGGCGTCGAGGGAGCTGGAGCGGCGGCGGGAGTAGCAGGTTGCTTGGGCTGCTTCACCTCCCAGGCATCGTCGTCGAAGCCCTTCTGAACCGGGGGTTCGGAAGGTGCAGCAGTGGTGGGGGGTGTCGCACTGCGCTCTGCAGGCTGCGAAGCATCCTTCTGCTCAAAGGCCTTAGGGTCGACCACATCGCCGGCTGGCGAGGTGGGAGTGGGCCGGCCTTTACGAGTGTTGTTGCGAAGGACACCTCCAGGGCCAGAGAAGATGCCGGCGGCACCCTCTTCGCCATTCCCGATGACTTCTTCGCCGCCAAAGCTTACGTTACGTAGCTTCGACTTGGCTCCGGTGCGGCCAAACATGTTGTCCAGGTAGCGCATCACTCGCAAAATATCGCCTTCCTTCAGACCGAGCGTGCGCAGCACCTCTGGGGTGATGTCCGGAAGCACGGCCTCGTCCATGGAGTCCTTGACGAAATTTTGGGCATACCGCTCGCATTGGTGCGGGCCAACGCCGGCCTTGAGGAAGAAGTCAAACCAGTCATAGTCGGATTGCTGGAAAGAAGCTCCGGCGGTAGCTGAAGCACGTTTGCCCTCAGAGGGGGACCGGGCCTTTTCAGGCTCGACACGTTGAGAACGGCGTCTGATGTCCGACAACGGCTTGTCCTCGTCGAGAGACACGCCTGTCATCTTCTCTACATACTCGAGATCCTCGACGGACATCTTCGGGATGGGAACCGCGATTTTGACACCGTTCATCTTGTGCAGATGAATCTTGCCATCCTGCAGGCCAATGAATTGCGCCTCGACAGTGAACGTCTTGGTGCGATCAGTCCATTGCCTTGTTTTGGCCGGATCCGGTTCTGCTTCCATTAGCAACAGACTCAGCACTTGAGGGCGAACGTGATGACTTACTCGGCTTGTGGCTGCTCTTGCTATCGCGTTTCTGGCGTCAAATAATTTCAGCATCACCTCTAGCAATTGACACCCTGGCTTTCGGGAGAGGAACATACCTGACCGTCAACCGAATCGGTCCGCGACTTGCGCAAAGCTTCCTTGGCTAGGCGCGCTTCCTCCATGCGATTCTTCTCTACAGTGGAAAGGCCCGGTTCGGAACTAATCACCGGAGTCCCGACCGTTCCGGTAATCTCAATGTAGCTACTTGGGACGACACCCTCCTTTCCGTTCTTCAAACGCCGCACCTGCCACCATTCTTCGGACTTGCCGTCATCCAGGACGATGACGTCGTCGCCCGCGGCCACCGTCACCTCATCGTCTCCTTGAGCCATGAAGTCGTAGAGAATCTGGCCCTTCTTCTGTCCTCCACTGGTACCAGCGGCGATGACCTCCTTCAGACCTTCTGCGCGATAGGCGCCGGAAATTTCACCAAGGGCTGAGACAATTTCCCGAGCAGTGTCCTTGGCACCCGCGTGGAAATCGATGCTCTTACTGGGCCGGACCAGATCCACAAAGACGTGCTTTCCTTCAATCGAATAATGGGTGAGCTTGTCTGCGGTCCATTCCTGCACATCACCACCCTCCTCGGGCGAAATAAAGATGGTTCCGGTTGCGACATTGATACCCAAGGTTGTGGGCATCTTCTTGCGCTTGCCCATTACTTCCACCATCTCATTGATGCTGTAGATATGGTAGCCGGAAGGGGAACGAGGGGTCGGTTGGCCGACTCTGCTGTATGGGGGCGATTCCTGTACATGGCCACCGCGGTCGCTGTCGCGCACCGAAGAAACCTGAGAACGAGGAGGCCGAGCGGGCTCTGGAGGAGAGTCCAGCGAGACTGGCGACGAGATCTGCTCGGACGGAGGACGCCGTGGTAACGCAGGCGGAGGTGGCGAGGGCTCGTATCGGTAGGGCTCCTCCTCGGGCTCATCGTACGCTGGCCGTGCCGGCTGAGGGGGCGGGGGAACGGCTCTGGGTGGTTCCGGTTCTGTCGCAGCGGCATGCTGCTTGTGGATGATATCTGCGATGGCCGCGGCGGCAGGATTCTGCACGGCATCAATTGGAGGAGCTGCGCTGGTCCCGTTGACTTCTTTCTCCGTCACCGTCGGTCGCTGCGGGAGGGCGGGTGGCGCCGGTTCGGGTTCAGATTCGGCGGGGGGAGGAGACGGGATGGCTGGTGCAGGGGCATGGTGCGCGCCTGCATCTTCGAGGATTTCGATGTAGTTCGCGGGGGCGAAGCCGTAATCGGAGTTGACACCGACCAGGGTCCAGTCAGGGTCGGAGGTATCATACACGATCAAGTCTGCATCTTCGGAGAAGGAGACCTCCTCGTCCGTCTGGCGTGTATAATCGTAGAGCGCTTTGGCCGAGTGTACTGGTTGAGCCTACGTGTCCGACAGAAATTGCGTTAGCACAAGCGGTCTCAAATCTGGAGACTAGAGTTGCAGCGTTGCCGGTACCCCTGAGCGTGAGGGCCGGCCGCGGCGACCATACACCGGACGATGACGCATGCAAGCTTGAAGATATAGTCCGACTCTACGTCAAGAAATGTTGGGGGGCCTTAAAAATCCTTACCTCCTCGACGTAGTTGTTTGGGACGAGACCCTCGGGTTCGTCGTCATCCTCACGCTCGGCCTTCTTCTTAGCCTTCCACCAATCCTCCTCTTCGCCTTTCTCGAGGATGTACAGCAGATCGCCTTCGCGTAGCTCTAATTCCCCCTCCGCTTGGGGGAGGTAGTCGTAGATGGCCGTGTAGACACCGAGGAAACCCATGGTGGGAAGCCGTTAGGTAGCCAAACGGCGATGGAGAAGGGTCCGGGGGTTGTGTGCCGCGGCTGCGGAGGGCAGCGTGGACGAGCGAGGCTGTGGGCCTGGAATCAGGAGAGGATGAGCCGGACGAACCGGGTGGATAAAAGGCGGGAGGGAATGGAGGGGTGGGAAGTTAGGGTGGTAAATAGTAGTATGTACAGACGAGGAAGATCGGTAGATTGGGCGGAGGAAGGAAGAGTGAGTGATAGACAGGAGACCCGTGCAACAAACGTACCGAGTCGAGTAAGTATCTCTCTGCTCTCACTAGTTTAGTTAGTAGTGGGCAGGTACGTAAGTGGTCCAAGTGGAGGGAGGCAGCCTTGGCAAGCACCCAAGCAAGTACGTAGATAGTAGTAGATTCAAAGGCTGTCTAGACGGGAATTCAATATCAGGCTTGTTCGCCGGAGGGAAGAAACCGGGAAGGTATGCAGTAGCCCTTAAAGGTAAAGTATTAAAAGAGAAGTGGAATAGAAACGGGGGATAGAAGAAAGCGGAGGGAAAGAAAGAGGATGAAGGGAAAAAGGGACCGAACTGGACTGGCGATGAAGCAGCAGCAGAAGGAAGAGCAACAGCCCGAAAAGAGAGAGAGTCGCGGATGGCTGAGGGGGCCGGGCGGTCACGTTTTCTGCACCCACGTTTTCTTGGATTTATTATTATTACTTTTAGTTTATTAATAGCCAGCAAGCAGGTGTTCGATCGATCATATCTGCACCTGACAAAAGACTTATACAAGAACAGATGTAGTTCTTCTCTCTACTCCGTAACTCGGTGTGAGATTATTCTTCCTTACCATTATTCTTAACATTATTTCATCTCTCTCTATCCTAACCCCTTTGGCAACGAATGAGAACGGCAATAATGCTTTGGACAAGCCTGGAATGCCCGCCTCTCCCCCCCCCCTTATCGGTCAGCCCAGCCTCTTTGGGCACGCATGGTCTCCCCTCCTCCCGGAAGCCTCCATCCATTATTGGCTCTTGTGCTCGCCATGGGCCGGAATTGAGTCTACTATTTACTTCATACTTATTGAATATAATTAATGGCAGGTCAATAGTCCCAGTACACGGCAACCGGGATAATCGTAATCTATGCAATGGGATATAATCAGCCGTAGCTACGAACGCACGCTAGAAGAAGAAAGCACATGGTAGACGCAAAAAGGAGATTGCACAAGGGCACCCCGATCGAGCAAAAGCAAAGCCCTCACAATAGCTACAACTCATCCTTCACCCTCTTCTTGCTTACCTCCTCGACTTCGTCGGTCTCCAATGGCTGCTGTTCTTCCTGGTGCTGCGGTTGTGGCTCCTGCCCTGCCGCCTCTGCTTCAGTCGTCTCCTTGGAAGGAGCATCCGAGACCATCTCTTCCTGGGAGCCCTCTCCGTTGTCTTCCTCCTCCTCGTCATCATCAACGAGGCCGCGCAGTTGACGTTCTCCATTGACCGAGATGACCTCCAGCGTCCAGTCCTTGCCCTTGGCCCACTCTTCCAAGCGCTTCTTCAACGTTTCGAGCTTCTCTGGGTCCAGATCGTGCTTTTTCAGATCCTCGCGCGACAATTGTTGCACTTCTCCGTTTTCGCGCTTGGCCACAACCTCAATGATCTCTTCTCCAGCCCACGCGACGCGTCCTTTCTCGATCTCCTTGCCTTCCGATCCCACCAGCTTCTGAGCACCGACCTGGATATCTCCGACGACCGGGAACTCCTCCATCACGGCGGATTCTACTAGTCGTTGCGCCAACTGATACTCCCGGAGGGCTTCCCAGTCCGATACTTGCTCCGGGTCTAGAATCTCGCGACACTCTATCCCATGTACTTCGTCCTGCTGGGGCGGCAGGAAGGCAACGTCGTTACATAGACGCGGGGTGTAGATGACCATGAGGTAGGAGCATGTGGTCAGCTCCTTGATCCAACCAATGCGGTCTGTCGACTGAGGGTGGCAATGAAACTGGACCTCGATCTTTCGGTCCCGACCTGTCAGGTCGCATTTCGTGCCGCCATCCAGCCGTTGCACCAAGTACCGGGAGCCACCCTTCGTCTGGAGCTCTGCCACGTCTGTAACAGCTTTCTTCTGGTCTGCGGCCCCTTCTACCTCATCTTCGTCGCCCTCTCCCTGAGGGAATTTGCCCAGAATGAAGGAGTGTGTTGTATGATCCTCCATAGGCGGGTAGTTGGGAACGCCACTTCCCGAAGGGAGGGCGTGGAACTGCTTAATCTGGTTCTTGTAGCAGAAAGAGTAGGACCACCATCCGGATATATAATACATGCATTTGCCCTCCATCTCGCGCAGGAGCTCCAGGCCCCGATCCATCGCGCGCGCCAGCTCCTTCTGCTCGTCCGCTTCGTGAGGATGTCCGGTGGCATTGGTCCGGTCGTCAACATCGACGCGGGGGAGCTGGCAGAGGAACCGCTGTTCTCCCAGAAGCATTTCCTCATAGCTGAATCCGTCGTCGCCATCGCGGGGGTTTGCGTGGTTGTTGTCATGGGTATTGCGGCCTAGGTACACTTGGGCGGACTTCTCTTGATTATCAGCGAAGGTCGAAGAGCTATCACTGCGCTCTCGCAGGAGCTCTCTGGCGTGTGAATCGAGGACGTAGTCATCGGGGAAATGCACCTCAAACTAGACGTAGAAGTCGGTTAGATTTTGGCTGTGAGGGGTGCACAAGTGAGATGCGATGCATACTTGAGGGTAAGCTAATAGGTCATCATTGATGTTGAAGGCCTTCTTGCTGGCCCAAGCTGTAGAGCTGGCACACGCCAGTGCTAGCAGAATATGTGCCGCCTGGTTTCGACGAGGCATGGTCGATTGTAGAAAGGAGACGGGGTATCAATTGAGATGGGTCGGGGTCAAGGCCGCCGGCCGCGGTGTTCCTGAATGCGACGATCTGGCCTGATTGGGTGCGTGACGGAGACGGGTGGCCAGTGGCTTAGTGAGGGGTAGGAATGAATACACGGGGAATACGATCAAGGGAACATTATTGTAAATATGATAGCATAAGGATCAGAATTACAGTCGGGGTATGATGATCCATCGAGTGATGCACCCAGGGACATGCCAGTTGGGAAGAGCAGCGCTGCAGCGGAGAGCCGGGGATATCTTATCAGCACGTGCACAGTAACTAAACTGTATTACTGCTTGCTGGGAGGGAGTGTAGCACAAAGTTATGCAACTACCAGCATCTGAAGAAGCATAGATTACCATAGCATATTCCAGAATTATACGCCACCCATCTCCCAATCAATCATACCTGACTAACCATCATTATGAAGAACTGACTAACCCCTCCCCCAATTTATCCGTCCACGGAAAAAAGAAAGACAGTCCAGCTGCACTGACCCCACTGAGTCAGCCCTGAATAATGGCGCTAAAACTGCTGACGGCAATCTTTGTAAGAACGCGACCCATGGGCAACATCCAGCATTACTTCTGGTTACGGAGATTGTAGTAATAGTAGTCGAAGTAATTTCTCTCCCCACAATTGACTTTCCTTTTCCCCCCACCAGCCAAAAAGAATAATTCTGATTATGATTACTTACTTTATACTAAGCTAAGCCAAACTAACCTAACTAACCTAGCTTAACTAAATCGAATCATCAGCTTACCCAAATCATTATAAGAAGTTGACTAAAGCCCCAAATTCTATCCCATCGTAGCCAGCACCTTCTATATCATTCGCACTGCCCTCACTGCCCTCAGACAAAAAGTTATAAAAGGCCGCTCACAGGACCACATGAAACTCCTCGTTTCGTTTTTCATCGCTATCATTGCTATTGTCTTGACTTGCAATACATCTACTTTCTTCTACCAGTTCACTAGATACTTTACTACTACTACATCTACCACCACCACATCAACCAACACCACCACAAATCCATCCAACATGTCCGTCCCCCGCGCCATCCGCCAAGCCTTCCTCGCCATCGAACAAGCCGAAGGCGCCGGCGCGCGCGTCCGCCGCTCCATCGGCACACGCAACCTGCGCAACTTCAGCCCCTTCCTCATGCTGGACCACTTCACAATCGGCAAAGGCGCCGGATTCCCCGACCACCCACACCGCGGGCAGGAGACCATCACGTACCTCCTCTCGGGCGGCGTGGACCACGAAGACTTCGCCGGAAACCGGGGCACGATCGGGCCCGGAGACCTACAATTCATGACCGCCGGCCGGGGAATCATGCACGCAGAGATGCCGCACGAGAATCCCGATGGGAGTCCCAACGTGGGCATGCAGCTGTGGGTGGACCTCCCCAAGGAATTGAAGATGTGCGAGCCGCGGTACCGCGATCTGCGGGCGTCCGAGATCCCCATTGCGAAGGCGGATGATGGGCGCGTCACGGTGAAGGTCATCTCGGGTCAGTCGCATGGAGTGGATTCCGTAAGGGATCTGGCGTATACGCCTGTTTGGTTGTTGGATGTGACGGTCAAGCCGGGCGGTCGGGTCAAGCAGATGTTGCCGGTTGGGTGGAATGCGTTTGCGTATACCTTGGCTGGGAAGACGATTTTCGGGTCTGGCGGGGAGACGAAGACCATTAAGGAGTTTCATAATGTGGTGTTTGAGCAGCAGGGTGATTTTGTCGAGGCGTCGGTGCCGGAGAATGCGGATGAGGAAGGAAGGTTCATTTTGGTGGCGGGTCAGCCGTTGGATCAGAAGGTCGTGCAGTATGGCCCGTTTGTGCTGAATAGTGAGCAGGAGGTGTATCAGGCTATGGTGGACTTTCAGACTGCGTCGAATGGGTTTGAGAAGTCCAGGAATTGGGAGAGTGAGATTGGGAAGCGCATGGCCTATTAGATTGTTATATTTGTTTGTTTGGAACTGCTAGATGAGATTTGTATTCTGTATTGGCGTTTGTTTGAGTTTTTTTGAATGTTTGTATAGATCACTGAATACTATTATGAGCGATGAGATCAGTGGAGCTTCCTGAAGTAGTATTATGGTAGTGTGAAGCCGTATTATCGATACTGAAGATAGTAAGGAGTTTAGATGAGATGCATAACATTCGCTATATCAACAGGGAGAACTCAGAAATCGAGCAAAATCATCCAGTCACGCCAAAAGGCGGTTCTGGATGGACGTAAGAATCTGACCCCAAGACACCTATTATATCTTACAGAACGCCTACTCCGTCTGAAACCGGAGTTCACCAACCCTACATCTCTCTCCTGCCAACTGCAGGCTTACTCAACCGCCTTCATCTATTTGGCAAAGTGCAGGTCGTAGCCCAGCCACTTGCGGGCAAGGATACCCGGCACATCCAGACCCGGCGTGCCGTAGGTCAACGGGGCGTAGAAGACGAAACCGTAGATCGTACCAGCCAGGATGACCAGGGTCGCGGCCCAGCCCGCAACAAGGGACTTGGTGCCCATGCGTTCCTTGGCAGTAACGAAGCGTCCAACCGAAGCTGACGCCTTGGCCTTGCCCGACGGGTCGTCCTCGGACCGCACACGCTGGATAACCGAGAGCGGCTCCAGGTTGAAAATGAACTCGATCAAGGCACCAGCCACAAGAGCGGAAGCAAGATGAGCGGGGAGGTAGTGGTGCAAGAAACGCTGACGGCCCATCAGCCAGAAGGGGAAGTAGTGGGCGGCCCAGCACAGGAACAAGAATCCCATGCTGTTGTACAGGCGGGAACGGGAGCCTTGGCCCCAAACTATCACTCGTTAGTAGCTGCTTGCTGAAATCACAAGGGTTTTCACTTACTCTCTTCCACGGCATCGACACCACGACGAAGAGACAGTTGGTCAGCACCGATGACACCGGCGAACACCGCCAACAGACTGCTGGCGATCCACCAACCGACCGGGTTACCAAGGAAGTAGATCTGCTCCCGGGTGTCGTTCTTGGTCCAGAAGCTGACACCGCGGAGCAGGAAAGGCCACTGGAAGGGTTCACTCGCGTACGGGTGGCTACTAGTCAGGGCATTGTTGTGGAAGAACATGGCGCGCTGCAGTTCAAGGTACTTGCGGAAGAAGGGCAGGTGCTTGACCTGGCGCTCTTCCTTGACCAGACGGGGACTGTCCTCTTCCAAGGACTCAATCGACTCAACGAACCACAAGTTGCTGGTCTGGAGGATATTCTTGTTGCCGTTGATCTCGGCTTGCTTGAAGGCCCAGTCGGGCAGCGGCGTGGTGTGAGTCCACATGGCCACACGGGTGGGCATATGGATCAGCTTGAAGTGGCTAGACAGAGTGCGGAATTCCTGACCAGGCTTGCCATTCTCGATTTTAATCTCGAACAGCGTGTCGTTGTGCCGGTCACCGTTGGCAATCTCATGGGAGACAGTGGTGAACTCCTGGTTAGTCGGGTAGTAGGGAGATGCAACATCGTGGGTGAGCAGGATCGTGTCAGTGCCCATATGGCGGAGCTGAACAACATCACCGTTGCGCACCTTGTGTCCGCTGATATCCGTTACATCCAGAGGCACCGTGGGGATGATCTGCCACTGGTTGTTGGTGTCGTTGTAAGGGTATCCGGTAACCTGCTGGCCCTGACTGGAGATACGTCCATCATCGTACCGAAGGGGATACCTCTCGAGGTGGCTGTGAAGATAGACCTTGGTATCCTTGTGCTTCATGGTAATCGTGTCGTAGTATTCGATACCGACAGACTGCGCGCTCAGCGCATTGTCGCTGAGGGTTTCCTGGAACTCGGGGGTCATGAAATCATCGCCGGGGCCGGAGCGGGTGAGGATGGCAAAGTGGACTTGGAACCAGAACAGATAGAAGAAGAAGGGCACAATGATCAGGGCAAAAGCGCGAGCAACGAAGTGCTGACCCCACTGGAACATGGTGAGAGCACCGCCACGACGGCGGATATCCAAGAGGTTCCACAGATCAACCATGACGGCGGAACCGATGGTGACGAAAGTGAAGACACCGACGTACTTGGTGGAGATGACGCAGCTAAGCGACACACCGGTCAGGAGCAGCCACTTCCACCATTTCCGTCCGAATGGCTCATGACGCAGCTTGTAGAAGCGGACATAGCAGAGGATGCTCAGGGCCATGGTCAGGACCAACGAGGCATCCAGAAGAATCAAACGGTCCTCTCCGATATGGGCATTGTCGAACAGGACAAGGCCAGCGGACAAAACACAAGCAGGCAGTGAATATCCGGATTCCCACATGATCAGGAACACAACGGGAACAGTCAGGGCACCGAGCGCGGCCGGCATAGCCCGAAGAGCCACGTAGGGGACCTGGTGTTCAATGTAGGAATCACCAATGTTATCGAAGAGGAAGTGGCCATCATAGCCGACCAGCCAGCCCATGAAGGCGAAAAGGAGCTTGCCGAACGGAGGGTGGACATCGAAGAAGTAAGTGCGCTGGAGGTAGTACGAGGCAAACTAGAGCAGATCCCCGTTAGCAACCCGCCATCACGGAGCTTCATAGCGACCAATTGATTGCAAGCCTACCTTTCCAAAGTGCACCTCATCAAAAACGACCTCGTTGGGGTAAGAAATCTTGTAGAAACGGGTGACGAATGCAAGCACGGTCAGAATGGAAATGGCCAGCCAGTAATCCCATTCCGAACGAGGAGCAGTCGCTTTGGACAAAGGAGAAGAGAATTTATCCGCAGGCACGGGAGTACTCTCCTTCTTGCCGCCCCTCTTGCGAAGAGAGGGCGAAGGAGATGAAGACATGATTAGATAGTGTGGTCAAGAAAAAGGAACGAACGAAAGACACCTAATGGACTTCTAGAAGCCGCATACGGGGGAACAGGTCAGCAAGCTGGACGGAGCGGGCAAGAAAGCATTCGCATGCTTGTGCCTTTGTAGGAGGGCTACTTACAAAAAAAGCAAGAAGAAGCCAGTCAGGAAAAGAACATGATAGACCGGAGGGATGAATATACTTAATGGTCACAGCCGCAGCAGCAAGAGGGGGGGCGGTTTCTTGTTGCCGATGGGGGCGGATTGCGTGTCTTTCCGGCCTCCCAAACGCTTGCGGAACGGAACAAGGCGTTGGTCCGAACTTGAAACAAGCCCCCGTCCAGGGCCAATTTATGGGAAACGTCGCGCGATGAAACACGTGTACTTCAGCGGTCTGCGTAGTTCTGCCCCCAGGGTTTGATCGTCATTATCCGTCGGAAATTCAATATTTGGATTTCAGCTATTATATAATGTTATCATGATGGTGCTGATGAACCCGATCAACGTATTCCTCAAAACTACCCGGGGATATCCAATGCCAAATCAATGCACCTCAACGCTGAACATGACCGCATGCAGTATATACAATTTGAGAGAATGAAGAAAGAAAAACAACCCCAAATTCACCTATTTCAATCGTCGTCCGACACATTTAGTAATTCGAGTTCCGTCTTGACAAGTGACTGGAAGTCACTGCGCGAGATGCCCGTAGCTTTAGCCAGTCGGAACAGACCCTTGATGCTCGAGCCAATGTGCTGTTTGACACCCACTTCGTATGCAGACTGGTTCTCCGCCTCTTGTTCGAGTCGGGCCACGGCTTCAGAGCTCGCAGAAGAGATGGAGGAGGGTCGAGGGTGGTTTAAACCAGCATGATCCCCATTGGTAGCAACACCATTCGAAGTATTGGTCGGCTTGACAGCTTCGTCTCCATTGAATTGTCGCTGAAGCAGTTTGGCCAGCATATCGCCATTGAGGGAGGAGGGTCCGACCTCGGGTTGGTCTTCCTCGGGATCATGGTTATCCATCGCAGGCTGTACATCACCGTAGCGGGAAAAGTAATCCGCTTCCGACTGCTGCAGGGATGAAACGGCGTTAGGAGCGGGTGTCTTATTCGCAGGAGTTCTTCCGGGAGTTGCATCATATTGGGCCCAGTAGTCATCGTCATCATCTTCCTCCTCTTCTTGGTTCTTTGCCTGTTCAGCGGCCTCACCTGCTTTTAGGGCGTCCTCTAGCAGGCGGTCTTTCTGGAGAGCATTGGCCTCCCCGATGGACACAGACCAGTCTTCACCGTCGTCAACGTTGCCTTCTTGCGGCAACAGTTCTGCTACCCGCCACGCGGGGCCCCCGCCCTCCTGATCGTCGGGGCACCAGAGGTAGATAACTTTCAAGCTGAATTCAGGAAGTATCACACGCGACCGTAGGGTCTCCTCGTCCACACGCATGTACCTGACGGGGAGCTCGTCGGGGAGCTCAATCTCACCCGACACCGGATGTGGCTCGAAGGTTGCGCCATCCACCAATGTTTGGAGGCGCTCAGCCTGTCCAGCATCCCAGCACAGCAGTCGGAGCCATGATTCGGTGGGCGAGGCAGATACTGAGCTTAGGATCTTAACCCGTTGGCGCAGAATGGGAGACAGGAGGGGCAGCAGAGCCGGAGGGGGTTGAGGCGATACGAAAGCCGTAGGAAGACAGGCGAGTAGAGGTGGCAGCAGGGTGCGGGGCTCAGGAGGGGGGATGAGAGCGACCATGTTGGAGGGGAAGAGAGGAGACTGGATTGCGCAAGTCGCCTGGAGGAACTGCTGAGGTGGCAGCTGCAAGTGATTTAAAGAGGGAAGCTCTGTCGACAGCTGAGTTGGGGGAGAAAAGCTGCGGCGGTGAAAAGGGAAGAAGATTGGATCAGTCACAGCCAGCAGGTTACGGGTGCACAGGATCGAGCAGTCACAAAGCGCAAGTCGAGAGGGAGAGGACTGATTGAAGATCAGGAGGATGGAGCCATCTTTCTATATGGCAGAACCAGGGGGGATGGAGAAGACAGACGATCAGTCAGTCAGAATCAGCAGCGTGGCCATCGCAGGTGTTCAGGTCCCCTTCCTTTTCAACCCATGGATCTCCTCACGGAGCTGTTTGGCTCCCTTCGCCCGAAGAATCGGCGTGGGTCGCAGGCCTGACGAGAGAAGACGCGGGGGGGCCAGATGGAGCCATGGAGTTCCCCGTGAGCCATTGAGAGAGGAGCAAATAATCAACTGGAATGGAGAGGCGATCCTTGGAGGAATTTATAGATAGTGGATAGTGCTTAGATAGATAGCAGAGATAAACTGGGTGTAGTCTTAAAGAACTGCTGAGTGTTTAACTCTCTAAAGAATTCCAATCAAAGCAGGGATCATGCGGATCCCCAACCTCAGGCAGGAACTTTACCTTTTTTATACATTTTCAAAGAAGCAATTTATTCTGCTGCTTCCAGAAATTCGATCACGTCAATGTCCTAACCAAATATATTGCTTGTCTACTTGTTTCTATCTGGACCATGCAGAAGTTGTCTCACCGTGGAAATAGTTTCCTGCCCGTCGCTGGTTGCATTCTTGATGCACACTTCAGCTCGGGATCTGCTTATCCAAATATCGATTTCTAATCAGCTCACCATAACTACTAAGTACTTAGTAGTCTAGACTACAGTAAGAGGACAACTGCTACTCCACTCATAGTCAGTGGGACATATTCAAGATATACATTCCCCACTGGAGCTTGTTCTGCATTATGATTGCTTCTCCTACAGTGTCATTTGTCAGTCGCTGAACAAAAAGCAAAAAGTCTACCAAGTCATGCTTCGATTGGCTTCTTTCAGCATCCACGCAAACAATCTCATCAGCTTCATCAGCTAGATATTAAACCGCCACCGATCAGCATGGCTGTCCGCCCTCGCCATCACTAGTCGCAATCGCGATTGATTAATGCCCCGCGACTTCCAATGCAGCGTCGGGCGCTACGAGGGCCCAGCTCTCCTTCGGAGATCTCCCGGCTTATCCTAGCCAATGGATGCCCTAGATGGGGACAAATTTTGCAGGGCCGTCCAGGTTGAAGAACGACTAGCGAACGGAGTTATGCATGGGTCGCAAGCTGGTCCAAATCCCGCTGAAAACTAAAAGTGGAAGAGTCATGATAGATAAGCTGGCTGCTGCCAACTCTTTCCCCTCAGAAATGTAGCCCAACGTCTTCCTCGGAATATGCCACTACGCTTGCAACTGTCGCATCTGTTCTTCGATCGCTCGCGTGTGCATCATGGATCCCAAATATTCCGACACGGTTGTCGTTGAGAGCCACCATGGTAAGGTCGAAAGCACGCGGGAAGCCCAAGGTTACGCGGATCTCGACCCGGAAGAATTGAAGGCTCTCGAGACTCGAATCCGATGGAAGACCGATTTGCGCCTCTGCACCATTGCTGGTATCTTGTGCAGTCTCAATCTGCTTGATTCCGGCATCTTGTCATCAGCCTCGGTTACCAGCATGCCCGACGACCTTGATCTTGTTGGCACGCGATACTCCGTCTCGGTCTTCATCTTCACCATCGCCAGTATCGTCTTCCAGCTGCCATCGACCATCGCAGTCCGCTGGGTCGGGCCACGCATCTGGTTCGCATGCATTGCCTTCGCCTTCGGACTGATCACAATGTGCACGGCCTTTATCCACACCTGGAAGGAGATGATCGCCCTCCGCGTGCTCCTGGGTATGTCCATGTCGGGAATTTACCCGGGTCTGACCTATCTCATCAGCGCCTGGTACCCGCGGCGGGAGCAGCAGCTGCGATTCGCCCTGATGCAGTCGGGTGAAGTCATCGGTCTCGCGACAGGTTACATCGTGAACTACGGCCTAGAATTGTTGGATGGAAGAGCAGGCATGCAAGGCTGGCGCTGGATGTACCTCGTGCAGGGCCTCATTAGCTGTGTCATTGGAATAGCCACCTACTGGTGGATCGTCGACTTTCCAGAGAATGCGCATCGCAGCTTTTGCTTCATGTCCGAGCTGGAGGCCCGTGTCGCTGCTCAGCGCATCAAGGCAGACCGCGATGATATCGTCCCGGACCCGTTCTCATGGCGCAAGGTTCTCGCACCCTTCGCCGACCCGAAACTGTACGGCTTTGCCTGCATGTACTTCCTGTTGAACCTGGTATCAACTGCGTTGAACTATTTCCTCCCCATGATTCTCGAGGATGGCATGGGGTTCTCGAGCAACGCTTCAATTCTCCTGTCCACGCCGGTAATACCATCACCTGCATATCTCCTATTTATGAGCCAGATACTAATAGCTTCCTATTACTAGCCATATTACTGGGCTGTCATCCCCGTCATCTTCACCTCCTTCGTCGGAGACAGACTCCGCATCCGCGGCCCCCTCATCGCCTTCAACGCCCTCTGCCTCATCGCCGGGTTCCTCATGTTCGGCCTCCCGTCATCCACGCAAGTCACCGTCCGATACATAGGAACGTTCCTCGCGACAGGAGCATACGTCTCCAACTGGGCAGCTCTGAACGCCTTTATGGCCAATAACGTGGTTGGCCAATGGAACCGCGCGACCACAGCGGCGGCAGTGTCAGCCTGTAATGGCCTGGGCGGTGTTGCGGGTAGCTACATTGTACGACAGCAGGAAGCACCGCGATATGAGACGGCAGTCTGGGTGTCTATCGGGTGAGCACCCCATATGCCAAACCAATTTCCAAACACTTACTTATTGATAAACAGATCCCATATCCTAATGATAGCTCTAGTGTGCGTTTTCACCTTGTTTTTCTGGCACCTCAATCGGCAGCAGAAGCACAAGGGAAGGCTTATCCAGAATATGGTATGTCTTGCTTATGAGGCTATTGATAGAAATTTTTCTACTAAAAAGAGTGTTGCAGGTCGGATTCCGCTATACTTACTAATTACTGTTTCTGGTTATATACGGCAAGGCCATATTAGAACTAAAGGAGATATACATAGTTATACGATGATGACTCAAGATCAGTGATGAAGATGAACGTGCAGGATTGATAGAATTTACCAGTAGTACTAGCCCCATCATGAATCTTGAGAATCCTCGTCATGGAGTAGTAGTATACTGGATTAAGTGTGATTGCACTATAGAATAATAAGGATTTAAGGAGGGCACTACGTAAGGGGTGGTGTGTAGTATATATGTCATCTCAAACTGGAGCCGGGCATGTAACAGGATTTCGTTTACAAGTAAGACGCTTACTTAAAGACAGTTTATGTGAGAGAGATGTTGCTTCCATTGAAATTTCACCTTACTCTGATCTGTCATCAATCACCAATTCATTCTCCAGTATTATTAATATCGAGGTTAGTTGACTTCATATATACTATAAGCACACCTGAGTCATGCAAATCATACTACTTTAAACTAGAAGAAGACGGCAGATGGGCTGCCCAAAACGTTATTTATAAATAAGTATAGACAAGTGTTCTGGAGCTTATTATTTTATTTTATTTTTTATAAATATATAGTTTTTCTCTCTAAAGACATTCAAGGTGTTTACTTTGGATGCCGGAGCCTTTATCATCATCAAGTAACTGCGTCTGGCTTTAAATTTTTTTTTTATCAGGCTCTATCTAATTCATTCTTCCTGTCAGATGGCAGCTGCTTGTCAGCCTGCATCATGGCAGCTTTCATTGGCTTATACTGAGTGTGCGGGGTCGTGACCGAATAGTAGTAGTAGGGGTCTACTAAGCAGCCAATCGAAGTAAGTTCCCGCAGGATGTAGGCCCTATACTGCAGTGCACCGCAGCCATTAATGACACCATGTATCGCGAATCATAATAGAAAAGGAAATAATCTTTAGTCATCCTTATTTTCCACTATCAAATCATCACAAGTTGTCAATTTTTTGTCCACGACAAGGAGATGCAGAAATAGATAGAAGATACTATAATATTTTGGCCATGACAGATGTCACTCATCCAATATGACCTGTAAGGTTATAAAAGATGTATATAGTGCCCTAAGACCAATACCAGCTTCCCAGCTAGTATTGAATACTCTGCTACCCGTGTAAGTTAATGAAGTGGTAGTAGTAATAATAAAGAGAGTAATTCTTTTCTTCTCTTTTCTTCTCTGATAAGTATTCTGCTAAGCTCAAGGTATGTAAACCCGCGGTAGTGATGTTCCGGCTGTAAGAACCTAACAATCCATGAGTTCAAGTAAGGAAATACTACTCTACGAATTGGGGCTGTTTGGGTGACATCCATGATGGTCAGTAGGAGTGGTAAATGGAGGGTTGTGCGCTTGGCCCCCACTACTTACTACCTACGGGGGTGCAAGGCCGGTATGCCGGGCCATTCAGGTAGAGGAAGTAGGCGCTGGATGCATGCGAGGCTGCTTTATGTGATTAGGCTGCATAGAAGCGGAAGACATCCCCCAAGGCTGTCGATTCAGACATAAACAGCCCCCCCTCCCCATATCCCCCGCTCGGCCAACAATCTTTCCATCTCCGTGTGCAGACCATTTACTCCAGACTCCTGTTACAAGTAGCTGAAGCATCAGTTTACCCAACACGGTTTGTATTCCTTGCCCCCACAAAAATTGAAACGAACAACAGTATGCTAACTCACCATCAGAAACATTAAAGCCTCTTGGCTGCTCCATAATCCGCCCCAAGATCCACCATGGCTGAGCAAATCATTCTCGACGTTCCCCATCCGATGGCATACGCGAAGGAAGAATTGGGCCTCACAAAAGAGTTAATCAGAGATTCTACAGTGGGTCTATACACCTTCGGGCTGCACGGAGGGGATGACAGCCAGGTCTGTGGCATATCTGGGAACTTCGAGATCGAAAGAAACCGCAAGAAGATCTGGTGGGCCCTACGTGTCGACTACGACAACGTTAAAGGCTATCACATCAATGCTAAGAGAATAGTGTATCAGAGGGACAAGGAGATTGAGAGGATTGTGTTGTGTGTAAAACCTCCCTGGAGGTCAGAGAGTGAGGAAAAGGCATTGTTCCTGGCGCAAACGCAGCATTTGACCACATGAACGGGTTACGATAAACGGGCAGAATATATTGCTCTAGGATGGATATCGGAAATGGATTGCCGGGAGTACTTTGCTCGGCAAGTTCAGAGTCTGTGGAGTAATGAGCACTGAGACTTGTATACGCATGGTCTCATTCTGTTTCAGGTATTTACCCGGTGCCAGCCAGTAACTGTGAAAGATTAATTATATTTATATTATTTTTTTCAAGACTGAAGAACTAGAGGCAATTAAAAATATCCAGAAGTTATTAATATAGTTAAGATATATGATAATCTTTCAAAAAGATCTCATTAATACAGCTACTAGAATAAGTGGAGGGTTTCTATAGTGTTTACTTCTATATAACTATAAATCAGTTCAGATTTCATCATTAAACTCATAACACCCAAAACAATGATACACCTATACATCTATGACTCTACGGCCCCTCCCTCTCCACAACTCTATACCCATGCACCGCCTCCTCCAATGAGATATTCTCTGAATAATACTCAGATTCACGCGCCACAATCGTCTGACTTCCCAGCGACGGGACATGCGATCCGCGCGACTGACTGTTATCTCCGAGTCGGGAGAATCCCTCCGGAGTCTTGCCATTGGCCTGATTAGTCGGGTAGCGGCGCTGGTAGTAGCGCTGCGGAGTCTGCGAGGATCCCTTGCTGCGTAGCTGTTGAGGGAGTATCCGCATGATCAATGGCCAAATGGGCGGGAGACAGGCGGCGATGATGATGATACCGCCTTCTAGGATGGTCCAGATGCCGAGGTTGGTGGATGTCCCTGTATTGTAATTGATAGGTGGTTAGTAGGGTTATTTGTGGATTAGGAAGTGTGGGTGGAGGGAAGGGACGTACAGGTTGGGTCGGTCGTGGCGTTTTCTTGGAAGAAGATTGTCATTCGTAGAATACTGGCTACGGTTCCTCTGGTGGGGAGGGTTGTGAGGTTAGTGAGTCATTCCGGTGATGTTGGGGTGGTGAAGTATAGAGTATATACTTACAAACTGCCGAGAAGGAATACTCCTGTTAAAGCTAACTTCTGTCCTTTCCGTGTATGTAGTTTCCAGACATATGGCAATGGCATGATCAGAATGAGGACGTCTGTTAAGATGTTTGGCGGTGACCCGTAGCGGTAGAAACGCCAGTTGATTGAAGCACGATCCTCCTTCGATGGTTTTGTCCCAGACGTATGCTATCGGCCAGCACTGGAAGATGGCTGCAAATAGGATGCCGAGGCCGTGTCCGAGCACGATGGTGCCGACTATGTAGGCCATTATTTTGAAGGATCGAGTGGTGAAGATCCGGAGGTAGAAGACCAGAATGGATATCTTGGCTGGGGTGACTGTGAATGGGAAGTCGAGAATTCCGTTGGCGTACAGGCCCTGAATCATGTTAGGCGTGCATCTTGGGGTAAACAACCCAACAGGAGGGTTATACCTTCTCCAAAATCACCAGCTTTTCAGGCGTCTCTTCGACATATTCCATGTGATGTCCGACTCCTGCGAGTTTGACCACTATACGAAATGAAACCCAACGGTTAGCGCTTGGCCTCACTATTATCGAAAATTCCACTTACAGATAATGTACAAAGCCGACTGGCCTAAACTGGCGATCTGCAAATAATGTAAGCACGAAGAAGTGGTGATGAGAAAGACAGGCAAGTACCAATGCCAGAAGAATAAGATAATCGTCGAGAGCAAAGGCCAGCTGTTGCAGGCGTCGTCGTGTATAAAAGCGTGCTATAACCACCACGATCTGAACAACGGCAATCGCAACGGACACGCCTATCAACGCGTCGCCGTTGTACGGGACATCGGAATCGGATCGTGCATTCATCGCCACCTGAAACTTGACTTTTCATCTGCCATTAGAGGTCCCAGACTGCTACTGCGACAGTTTCACGCATCTGCAGCCTGCAACTATTGTCGAAGCAAGAGGACCTTGAAAGGGTGAGGGAATTTCATCGTTTAATTGCGCACAGGGCCAAGACCACAGCTGTTAGCTTCAGCCGTGTTCCTTGGAATGAGAGCATTCGGCTTCACTGGGACCGTCTTTGAAACTCTTGGACGATGGATCCAGTCAATTACATAATGCAATGTTGAGTGTGCCGTGCTGGTGCGACGGGCAAGAGAGTATCCAAGTCAATGGTTCTCGCATCATTCGCGAAACTCAATCTCCGTCGATCCCCACATGGCTTTCGGATGGCTTGCACAGACTCTGGAACCGACCTTCGATCCGATACTATGCCCACATATTATGCCGCTGAGTGTCCAGTTCCTGGCAGATTTGTGTCCACTAAGGCACGCTAGCATCGTGCTCCGGCTCGATCTCCCATCTCATTCGTTATCGGGTATCCTCCATCACGCGAGTGAGGGGCCCCACGCTTGCGATTCCTCAGCTTTTGTTCCGATTATCCTTTCATCATACTAAAGCCCTCTATCCGCGACATTTGAGGTTGGCTCCTGTATGTTCACCCGTCCTTGCAGGATATTGCATCTAGCACCAAGGAAGCGCGAAACAGCACGAGAAGCCGGACTAGAGAATGTCTTTTGATCATCAGATATCAGAGCTAACAAGCGCCATCCAATCCAGCAGAGATGGAATCGACGATAGCACCCGGTTCAAGGCTATCAAAGCCGCACAGGGGTTGCTGGCAGCCTTGGGCTCTCCAGCCGAGACAGTCATTCAGGATGTCGTTCTGGTGAGTCTTCAAAATTATGCTGTCCATTTCCGTTGCAATGCCCATTAACGTGCGTGAAAAGAATTCGGTCCTTCTGATGGCACTTCGTATGGGTGTCCAACTCGATGTTTTCAAGACCATCAGAGACAACCAAAGCCATGCAACAACCACACAGCAGATCGCCAGCAAATCCGGCGCAAGTGTAGTTCTCGTGGGTAGATCTCCCTTATCTTATCAATCTCCATATTAGCCCTCATCGAATGTGAACTCGTGGGTCGGCGATGGATACACGCTTCTTTCTCTCTGCGGTCCCACTCTGGAAGGGTCGATCGTAATAGTTCGCAGCTGCAGCAACATGGCATGCGCCAAACACATGTGCCGACAAAGGCCTGAATAAAGCATACTGACATGGCACCACCTAGACCAAATCATGAGGCTGCTCGCAGCTTCTGGCTACGTTCTGGAAGAAGATGTCCAATCATACAAACCATCCCCTCTCACAATGGTAATGGCCGAGCCTACCTTCGAAGCCACAACTCGAGCATGGTAAGCCCCTCAGTCACACCACCATGCCAGCACACCCTCATCTGTTACCACTCTAGCTTCGATATCGGCAACTTCTGTACCACGAGAGCTCCAGAGTACTTCCGCAATAACAACAACCAATTTCCCAAATCCGCCAAAGATACCCCCTTCCAGCTCGCAATGAACACAGAGCTCAGTTACTTCGAATGGCTTGGTCACAACCCCTCCCTGGCAAAGGACTTCCAACAATGGATGACCCTGAAGCAGCAAACAACCCCGAACTGGGCCGACTGGTTCGACATCAAAGGCTCCGTCACCGACGGGTTCAACGACTCAGCGAACAACGTCCTCCTCGTCGACGTCGGAGGAGGCGAGGGCCATTACCTGCATGCCTTGAACGAGAAAATCCCCTCTTTTCCTGGACGCCTCGTCCTCCAAGACCTGCCACACGTGGTATCAAACATTAAGACTCCCCCGAAAGGAACCGACATGATGCCTCACGATTTCTTCACTCCGCAGCCAGTCAAAGGTACGATGTCTCCATGATCCACACACAAATCAAGACCGCGATTAAACACACTGACGCTAATTATCTCGCGCAGGTGCTCGAGCATATTATCTGCATTGGATCCTTCATGATTGGGCCGATGAGCAAGCCCGTCAAATCCTCACCAATATCGTCGAAGCTATGGAACCGGGGTATTCCCGTCTCATTATTAATGAGTATATCATCCCGGATAGACACTGTGACTTTCCCACTGCGTGCATGAGTATCATGATGATGGTCCAGGTTGGCGCGTTCGAGCGGTCTGAGAAGCAATGGCGTGAGCTGCTTAACTCTGTGGGATTGGAGAAGATTATTTTCCATCAGCCGCCTGGTGGTGGGGAGGGTGTTATTGAGGCTGTCAAGAGCCATAAATGAGTGGGTTGCTGTATATAGATGATGACGGGAATGATAGAACTTGATAGTTGCCATCTGAGGTGGTCATGCGACTCGTAACTACACGCTTAGGTCTTATTTAGTCCACAGCATTGCCTGTACTACTATACGTTTACGGCATCTGGTTCCATTTAATGGAGGTAGTATGTACAGATCTTGGCTGGCTCTAAATATTCGAACCCATTTCGTTTCTCTAGCTTGGAACAAATATAGATACATCAACGAGGTGCCTCGGGGTATATGATAAACTAAACAGCGGCGCCGCTCAAAATGTGTTACAGATCGGGAAGAAGACTAAAGCACCTCGGATGGATCAATCGATGGATTGTTGGCTGGCGAGGACAGACTTGAGCGAAGGAGACAATAAACCGACATTGTTGCTTCGTTCGCTGGGAAGTCACAAGACGGTCATTCGTTCCTTTGTATTTCGCAAAAATAGCTGAATGCGCATCAGTTGTTCCGGTCCTGCTGTTCCAACTTTCCAACGAGTTTCTTCATGCCCGCCCATTCATCGGCAGGCACGTCTTCCGGAGTACCGCTGAGACCCTTTC
Organism: Aspergillus neoniger CBS 115656; assembly: GCF_003184625.1. NCBI lineage: Eukaryota > Fungi > Ascomycota > Eurotiomycetes > Eurotiales > Aspergillaceae > Aspergillus > Aspergillus neoniger. The sequence continues at coordinate 421,439 of NW_020291140.1, read as the reverse complement.
CGACTTCAAAGACAGTAACCACTCCGTCGAGCCCACCCGTTGCAATGCGCCTGCCCTCGCGCTCTTCCCAGGCTACCTTGTTGAGACTTCTCGTCAGTATGCCTCCACGGCCCTTAGACGGTGTCGTCTTCACGACGGGGACTTCGGTGTCCGTATAGAGATCCCAGACTTCGAGGTTTCCAGCACCATCGACGAGAGAGAAGACACCGGGGCGATGAGGGGACCATCGTGCGTCATACACGACATCCTCCCGATTAATGTCAAGGATAGGCTCCACGACTTGAGTTGTGGCTATGGCAGAGGTTGCAGGGGCAGTCGTGGCCGGCGGACGGATGCGCCAGAGCCTCACGCTCCAATCCAGACTAGAGCTAAGCATGAGATCGCCCAGATCAACTGGACCGCGAGCGGGATGGAATGCAGTGGACATGATCGGGGCTTTATGACCGCGATACACGAGGCGATGGTCGGTACCAGCTTTGGCACCGGCTCTGTCGTAACGATGGCATGGGTAAATCCCTCCTTCCTCAGTACCAACGATGAAGAACGTGGGGTCGGACTGCGGGAATGACATCGTCGTGGGTGCAAGATCTTCTGTTTTCGAGGGCGGGGGAGTCGATAGTTCGAGGTATTCCTGGGGCTGAGAAAGCATGTCGACCGTCCAACCACAGACTACGCCATCTGTTGATGCGGTCAAAATGTTATGGGCATTCTGTGTTCCAATGATGGAAATACTGTAGACCGGGTGAGTATGCCCAGAGCCAGTCAACGGCGTCTTCTGAACGGGAGCGCCACCGCCTGCGCGCGACGACCGAGTATCCCACAGCAGTACCTGCCCCGAGTACGAACCGCCAACAATGAGATTAGGGTGGAATGGAGAGAATTTGGCGGCCAAGATGTCGGAGGTAGAATGAAAGACATACTCCGGTCGGGAGTGAAGGTGTTGGTTCCAGATCTGGACGAGACCATCGGGTTCATGAGGGGCAGAAGGGTTCTTGGTGTATGCAGCCAGAACAAGTTCGGGGAACTGTGGAGATGTCAGATCTCAATGCGAAGCTCATAATGATGATGAAAGCGACCAACCTTCGGCGAAAAGCTAAGATCACTGATCATACGCTTCTTGCTCCATCGCTCGTCCCAGAACTGGCAGACCTCCCTAATTCCGCGCCGTTTCCGTCCATGTTCATCATCGTCTTCTAGTTCACCATCCACGCCTCCCAGCTCGTAGTCTGCTAGCACATCGTATTCCTCGTCCAGTGCCCGTTCAATGACTTTAGCTGATCGTTCAACGAAATCCAGAAAGCCCTCAGAGGACGTGACAGCCTTTAATTCGTCATCATCTAATGTACGGAGCGGGTAACGCATGTTTAAGGCCTCGGCGCTGGCCTCATTGTCAGCATGCTGTTGAGTGGCCTGCAGCTCCTCTTCGATCTCTTTTCGGAGCTTCCTCCGGATTTCTTCGTCGCGTTCGCTATCTCTCTTGCTGCCATTGTTCTCTTCATCGTCTGACTCTGTGGCGCCTGACGGTTTCAAGTCGTCCGTCTGGACTCCTTTACTATATGTGACAACTTCGGGTTTGGGCTCAGGGGCGGGCTGTGGTTCAGGAGCCGCGACAAACGGCTCCGTGCCGACTGTTTGAACAGCAATTGACTGTGAAAGTGGTCGCGTAGTCGGACTGAATGCTTCCGTGTTGTCGCCACTGAGTTGGCTAGCGCTCAGGACTGAATTAGGCCTGCTTCCCTTCCGTGACAGGCCATCGGCCCCGTGGCTGATGGAAGCCGACCCCGGGCGGTCAACCAAACGTGAGATAAGATCATCGAGCTCAGCTCGACTATCTGCGCGGCTGGGGGCAGGGGAGACAACCTAAAAAGGCAAGTAGAAATGAGCGCTGGCCCTTCTCAAGCGACATGGGCGACCATAAATGAGGGGAAAGGGCCTCTATACCTCAGAAGCATCGCCGGTGTTAGCTCGGGTTTGCGAGAATTCCTTCTGCCGCAGCTCTCTCTGCCGCTTCAGTTCGGCGAGTTTGGCTCTCTTGGCAAGGATCTCGGCCTTGCGCTGTTGCATAGCCGAGGACATGATGGGGAGGAGGGGGGATAACGGAAGGTGAAACCCTCCAGACCACGAACTGGCTGGTCTTTTAGAATTGGGGACGAAGTAAATAAAGTACGGGGAGGGTTCGTTCGCGTTCCCTTGAACTTCCCCGTGTCTGTCCCGCGCCCAGGGAAACCCGGGTTGGTGATGACATAAGCGCCAAAGGGCCCGACGGTCCGGAAAAACTCGCGACAGGAACTTCGTCTTTACCAGCTCTCAAAGTATCCTGTCCGATTGCCAGCCATTGACAGTCGATCCCTTCATAACGGTCGCTCGGAATCCGGCCTTGCTATCTCTCGTCTCACTGATCTGTTCCATTCGCCGCTCCGGAGGCCAGGGTTCTCATAAGATGGCTACCACACAGGGTGTCAACGTGAGTGTCATCAGTATCCGCCCTGGACCCATTGTCATGATACAGGACCCTCGAGGTTAACCCGCTCCCTTCGCCCATCCAGGTTCTGCGCTATTCGGCCCTCGTTGCCGGTCTCGTCTACGGTTTCTACCACCAGTCTTCGATCACCGCCACTGCTAAGCACGCCGAGGCCGAACGCGAATATGCCCGCCAGGAGCGCCTGATCGAGCAGGCCAAGGCTGAGTGGAGGAAGAAGACGGCGCCCAAGGACACGCAAAACAGCGGAGGTACGTCTTGGTGCTAGCTTTTCCATACTCTGAATCCCCTTTACCAGTGCCGAATTGCAGTCCCCATTGGAACCCCCAGCGGCATGTACCGGACCCCCCAATGCTAACTAGGGAACTTGCACAGTCATTACGGATCCCGAGGACAGCCGGTTTGACCTTGAGGCTTTCCTGAAGATGAAGGCTGGCGAGAACTAGAATGGAATCGAAGTATACGGCACGCAGATGAAGTTGCAGTTATCTCTCTAAGAGTCGTACCTCTTTGAAGGTATAGGCGAGAGATCTCGGGTCGGCCCCGATTATGTATTATTGTTTGGTCTAATTTCCCAGAGTCGTGTCATTGCGAGCGAAAGGAATGATTTTTCTTTTTCCCCTATAGACATCATCCCCGCATCTTGTACATACCCTGGGCTGTTGTGCGTCTGTATCACTACAGTTGGACCAGAAGAGCAAGAGATTCTGTATGCTTCGGTTTCATTGCTGATCTTCTTCTCGTACTGAGTGCGCTTGCGCAATATTATGCCCATTGTTATGGGGCTGTTCTATGATATGCTCTGTGACGCCGTCAAGTCGTTACGTGCGGACTCTGGATGTTGCGCTCTAGATATGTAGTCATCCGATCTCTCCGTCATGTCCCGCCTATTACTGTAGGATAAATCGAGTTGCAAGGTAGCCCCTGTTTTTGCAGACTCCCAGATACTCTTAATTCCGGCGATTTCCGATCAAGGCCATGACCTGACTCAGTTCATTATACAACCGAACATCTTTCTGAGGGGCTTCGTCGACGATCGGTTTCGGGTGCAACAACCCTTTTTCCTGATCCCATGTCCATCCATACGCTATGAACTTCTGCATGATGGCCGGGTCACCCTGTTGTGCGGCGGCAGCATCCAGACCGAGATAGGTTGCAGCGGCTGCTGGCCTTATCGCCTCATAGGCTCTGCTGACTTCCTTTAACGTCTTTTCCTGGAAATGAGCTAGGTAAGGTTAGTATATGAAGGATGTAGCAAAGGCAAGGCATATTTGAGAGGATGGTTTGCCTTACATTCATAACTCTGGACTATGGGTCGGAGTGCTTCTGGCCACGGCAGTTCTCGCAGAATCTTATACACTTGTTCATATTTCCGTTGCCAGACCGCTCGGAGAAGTGTCAAGCAGTTCTGTAGTGACGAGTCATTTTGTAGTAATTCTTGTGGCACGCGTTGTGTCGATAAACGAGCTTCGGGACTGGGTAACTGCGGATTAGCGATTTGCCAACTGTGGGGGAGTAGCTCGGGATATCTCACATTTTGTCTACAAGAAGGTTGGAGAAGAAGAATGTAGAATAATAAAGACTGAGTAGCTCCGTGTGGTTGCCCTTTTTCATAGAGAGCAGACAAGCTTCGCTTTCATAGTTTGATAGTGTTTCGTAGAGCTCCGTCGGCGTTTTAGCAGAGGCAACGACGGCGGTCAGTTGCTCTTGTGTGAGTGGGGGAAGATCCATGGCGAGATGACCGTTGAGCGATCGCGAGAGTTCGAGTATTAATTCTCAAATGAATATTCTTGAAACAGGGCGTAACGATTCGGATGTTCGACTGATGGTCGACTAGACTTGCGCTGATACTAAGCACTGACGGTGCGGGGACGTTTCGGAGGAAATCCCCCAAACCCGCAACGGGAAAAGGGAACTAGTAACAAAGTATTGTGGTTTGACTTGGGTGACTTACGTACCTGGCGCCAAGCCCCAGAAGAGACCACCTTGCGAAGCTCTCGACACTCTTCAATTCATTCCCCCGTTCACATCACCACCCAACCCTTCCCTCTCATCAGCTCCCGGGACAGGTCGAGGGCTGTTTGCTCATCTTCTTTCCCATTGGATTTTGATTCTTTTCTCCCCTGGCCATTATGGCCGAATCACCCCTCGATGTCCTCTTGAAGGGTAACTCCGGCAGAACAACACGCGGCCTTCTGCGGATTATCATTCTAGCTACCATTGCCGCCGCTGCTGTGTCCAGTCGTCTGTTCAGTGTTATCCGTATGTCTCTTGACTCATATAATTGTTCAATTGAGTTATCGTCACTAACATTGACCCTCTAGGATTCGAGAGTATTATTCACGAATGTATGTTTTGATACCAATCCTCCATCTATACCTTGACGCTACCGCGGATCCGGCATTCGACACCGTGTGCAGGCAGCTCCATTCAGAGGCAACCGATGCTAATGTAGCTCCCTTCTACAGTCGACCCCTGGTTCAACTTCCGCGCAACAAAATACCTGGTCTCCCATGGCTTTGAGAGCTTCTGGGACTGGTTCGACGACCGTACGTTCTTTCTGCCAAGCATGCTTTACCTGCATATACTGATTGACGACGCTGCTCAGGAACATGGCACCCCCTGGGACGTGTCACTGGTGGCACGCTATACCCCGGTCTGATGGTGACCAGCGGTGTTATCTACCACGTCTTGCGTTTCCTCACCATCCCTGTCGATATCCGTAACATCTGTGTCTTGCTTGCCCCGGCCTTCTCCGGTCTGACTGCGCTGGCAATGTACTTCCTGACTCGCGAGATGGCGACATCCCCCTCCGCTGGTCTTCTTGCGGCTGCTTTCATGGGTATCGTCCCTGGATACATCTCTCGTTCCGTCGCAGGCAGTTACGATAACGAGGCCATCGCCATTTTCCTGCTGGTGTTCACCTTCTTCCTGTGGATCAAGGCTGTCAAGAACGGCTCCATCATGTGGGGTTCTCTGGCGGCTTTGTTCTACGGCTACATGGTGTCTGCCTGGGGTGGTTATGTCTTCATCACTAACTTGATCCCTCTGCACGTTTTCGTTCTTCTGTGCATGGGCAGATACAGCTCCCGCATCTATATCAGTTACACCACTTGGTATGCTCTGGGAACTCTGGCCAGTATGCAGATTCCCTTCGTCGGATTCTTGCCAATTCGCAACAGTGATCACATGTCCGCACTCGGTGTGTACTCTTATTGTCTGTAGAGAAGAGGATCTGTACTGACCTTGCCAGGTGTCTTCGGCCTCATCCAGCTCGTGGCCTTTGCTGACTTCGTCCGTGGTTTCATCCCGGGCAAGCACTTCCAGAGACTTCTGACTACCATGATCATCGTTGTCTTCGGTATCGCTTTTGTCGGACTCGTCGTCCTCACCGTGTCCGGAGTGATTGCCCCTTGGAGCGGTCGTTTCTACTCTCTGTGGGATACCGGCTATGCCAAGATCCACATCCCTATCATTGCGTCCGTCTCCGAGCACCAGCCCACCGCTTGGCCCGCCTTCTTCTTTGATCTGAACTTCTTGATCTGGCTCTTCCCTGCTGGTGTCTACATGTGCTTCCGCGATCTCAAGGATGAGCATGTCTTTGTCATCATCTACTCGGTGCTTGCCAGTTACTTCGCCGGTGTCATGGTTCGTCTGATGTTGACCCTGACCCCTATTGTTTGTGTTGCGGCTGCTCTGGCCCTCTCCACCATTCTCGACACGTATGTGTTCGCGAAGAACGGCCCCAACCCTCGCGCCAAGGCGAACGAGGACAACTCGGACGGTCTTCGTTCCACCAGGAAGCCCGATGTCGGTGTCACGTCCTACCTGTCCAAGGCTGTCATGACCTCCTCCGTTGTCATCTATCTGCTTCTCTTCGTTGCGCACTGCACCTGGGTCACCTCCAACGCCTACTCCTCCCCGTCTGTGGTTCTCGCGAGCCGCTTGCCTGATGGAAGCCAGCACATTATCGATGACTACCGTGAGGCGTACTACTGGCTCCGCCAGAACACTGAGCACAACGCCAAGATCATGTCCTGGTGGGATTACGGCTACCAGATTGGTGGTATGGCGGACCGTCCTACCCTGGTTGACAACAACACGTGGAACAACACCCACATTGCCACTGTTGGTAAGGCGATGAGCTCCCGCGAGGAGGTCAGTTACCCCATCCTCCGTCAGCACGATGTTGATTACGTGCTGGTGGTGTTTGGTGGATTGTTGGGCTACTCCGGTGACGACATCAACAAGTTCCTGTGGATGGTCCGTATCGCCGAGGGTATCTGGCCCGACGAGGTCAAGGAGCGTGACTTCTTCACTGCCCGCGGTGAGTACCGGGTGGATGACGGAGCCACCCCCACCATGCGTAACAGCTTGATGTAAGATTTCCCCTATTTACCATGGCAGTGATATGATACTAACAACGACTGCAGGTACAAAATGTCCTACTACAACTTCAACTCCTTGTTCGGTCCCGGCCAGGCCGTTGACCGCGTGCGTGGATCTCGTCTTCCCGCGGAAGGCCCTCAGCTGAACACGCTCGAGGAGGCATTCACCAGTGAGAACTGGATCATCCGTATCTACAAGGTCAAGGATCTCGACAACCTCGGCCGTGACCACAACAACGCGGTGGCTTTTGACAAGGGCCACAAGCGCAAGCGCGCCACCAAGCGCAAGGGCCCTCGTGTCCTGCGGACCGAGTAAAGGGCCTGGTGTCGTTGATAGATACCAGGTTGGGTGTAAAATCGATCCCTTCTTCATTTCTTAGCATGTCATTTTCAATTCCATGTTCTTGTACGTGTCACATCACCACCATATAGGCGGAATTATAGAAGTTGTGCATTTGGTTAGAAGCGTAGACTATACTTCTTTCTACCCTTAAGCAACCAAGCTGAACCTTGTCAGAATGATAATGACATATTGAACACGGATATCCTTCGAATAATATACAGATAAATAATAATTAGACGCGAGCAGAGATTTCCACTTGATCAGCAACATCATCTACACACATCCATCTCCTCCCTTCCCTAGTATCACATCCTCCCCATCAACCACCATACACCCCCCCCCCCCCAAAACCCAGCACAAACCCAACACACAAAAAGTTAAACATACAGTATATTCATAGTTATTCAAACCTAACTCCAATCCCAATACACCATCAACAATCAATCAATCAAACATTCAAATCAATCCATGCACACACACACAGCTCGATCAGCATACGCTGAAACCAAAAATATAATAAAACAACGACAACAGTATTCCGCAAATGCAATATTCAAATCAATTATTGCTTCTTAGCCGGCTCATCGGGAACCTTCACGTCCGAGAACTCATCCTGTCCGACGGCGCGGATGGTGTAGGCGTCTATACAGCAGATGTGACATTAGCTTTCATTATTCTTTCAATGGGCGGTCCGGGGACTGTAATGAGATAGAATTGCGCATGCGCACAGCGATAGTGTCAAGGACAACGCTGGGTAGCTGGGCAGCTGGGTAGGAGGTATGGAACGTACAAACACTAATGGTAAAAGACACCAAGGCCAGACCGGTCAAGGCATTCTTGAACAGATACGGACGACGGGCACGGAGAAGGGCCGCTCCGGCGCGGTAGTCTTTGCCGTAGTAGGTTGAGTTGAAGCTGTAAGTTTTATTGACGGTATGAGTCAGTGTGTCTCTCTATCTTGCGATGGATGGGATGGGCTGATCGGGGTAGTAGGTAGTAGTGGGGTGTTCTGTCTGGGATGGGTTGTAAGAAGCAATGGATGTGGATATTGAGACGTACATTCCGGCAGGCATTGTGGAAAGGCTTGAGTCTGTGGTGACTGGTTGAGGCTTGGAGATGAGTGAGGGTTCTGGAGAGGGCGCGCCGTTTTTTCTTTTCGGAGGTGGACGGGGAACTTTTGGAGAGGATCGACTGACGCCTTCATTGGGGGGATTCGGCCCGGGCTTGGCGGGCTGGTGGTGGCTGCTGGCCGAGGCGGAGCCGCGGGGATTTAACTACTTGTTTATCTCTATACTCCGTATACTGGTTTTTATTGCTTGATGCTCTCATATGTCGTTGTCTTGATGGGTTTCTTATGTTTTAGATGCAGTAGATCGGGTCATTGACGTTGCATTAGCATCAGCTCGGACTCTCTTGAAATTGTAGTAGTATCAGTTGCTAATTATATATTTCTTTTAAAGGCTACTACTACTCTTAGTGCTTGATCACATTCAATAATCATGACAGTAGTAATACTAGTAACTAACTGGGAGATTTTCACCTGTATGGTGCTTTCATTTACCTCCCATCACCTTGCATGTAAGATCTACTACTAGTATATTCCCTACTACCTCCTATTACTTCTTCTTATACCTTAAACCAATGGCTATATACCCTGCTAGAAAGCCCCAGGCTATAAGGAAGAGAATAAAATGATAGCATTTATCAGCAGTATCTATACCTGTTCCACTGTCGTGGTTACGACTATCTGCTGCTGGCTTTCGTTATCGCAACTCTCAAGATCGAGCCTACCCTGGCCCTTGAATTTAAGGGCCCAGTGACTCCGTTCGCTGAGCTGGTATCCGCTATGACCAGGGCCGTTTCTCCAATCTCGGCTCGGATCGGTGCTCTTTTTGCTGCTGTTCAGCCCCGGAATGTTTCTAAGAAGCACGCGCAACGATGGTAAAGAGCCGGTAATTAGGCCGAGCGCATATTCGACGTTCATCAATATGAGTGGAACAGCACCGACGTCTAGGATGTGCGGTTAGTGGAGTGAATTTGTATCAACGGAGAGAAGAGAGGTCATACATGTATAGTCAGTTGAGTTGACTTGGAAATCCAATAGCGGGATGCGTGCCAGCCCGGCACTGCATGCCACGAATCCTTCATCAATCAGCCTAGGATGTTCAGTAAAGGAAAGTGATGACTCCGCAAACATACCAAGACAAAACAGTCCAATAATGAATAAACGACGCTGAATAGGCATTTGAAGCTTCCAGATAGTCGGCATCGGAAGAGTGATAATGCTCACATCGAATAATAACATCAGGATTGCCTGATACAGCTGGAGGTCCTCTAACACAGCATTGGAAAAGCACTTTGAGTTAGGAATAGTCGAATCCCACGCTGCCTGCACTGGCCAGCACTGGAAGATCAAGGGTAATTCCCCGGAAATTGTCACGATGACCATGAGCACCATGATTCCCAGACCAATCCGCCGGATCCATTTGGTTGGGAAAACCCGCATGATAAAAACAGTAAGGCTACATTTGACAGCCAAGGCCACCCAGATATATAGGCAGAACAAGATATATACGTACTGAAACAGTAAGTCAGCGTCTATAGAGGGACAGAAAAGGCACTAACCTTCTCCGTCATAATCATATCTGCAGTAGGAACAGTATCCTGATGGTAGCCAATCCCGTACGTTGTAAGAATGATGGAGAGGGCCGCGAACACAAGGACCATGGACTGCTCAGTGCGGTTATGAGTGGGTTCATCTTCATCCTCTGTGAAAATAGTACATACCAGGGCAAGAAGAACAAGACAGTCATCCAGACCGAGAGCGTGCATGATAAATCCTCGAAGATAGAGCTAGGGAGACGCAGGTCAATCAGCCCGTGTATGCTGCCATTGCGGAAATGTAAACATACTCTAAGACAGCAAACAATCAGGGTGAGAAGACTGAATGCGCCAATCACTCCCCTCACTGTGTACACCATTGGAGGCACCGGATCAGGAAGATGCATCGCAGAGCCATCTGTACCGGTCATTTTCTTGTCAGCCGCTATGGTGACTTCCTTGGCCTTTGTTTTATTTCCTCATTCGGAGCTGACTTGAACGAGTATAGCAACAGTTAAGAGGCATCCGCAAACAAAAAAACCGACAATAGCCCCCTGACTGGCGTTTCTGTCAAGATAAATCCAGACATCGCGACATTCCGTTTACTGAAATGATTAAGTGCGTGTACTTGCAGGGATCCGTCCCCCATGCGGCCGACTGCAGGGTAGATATCCTGTTAAGAGACATAATAGAAATGATAATTAATCTATCGAACAGGGAAGCCAATCCTGAAAGTGACCAAGTGGGCCGGTGCTGTGCCACTTTGTTGTTTGAGGCGAACATGAACCAACATTCGATTCGAGGCTGCCGTAGTGGCCCACTTGGCGCATGAACCGGAGAGTGACCGTTGGTCGCGGAGGCTGCCACGGCCAAGATGGTGTCAATGCCTCGCCCATTGACATAAAGATTAAAGAGATATGTTACACAAGAAAAGGTCAGCCATCGATGATCATAATCAAGGCGTAATGCTGCGAGAATGGCTCTTGGACTTTGTCATGAACCCGCATCAGCCGGCTCAGCCCTGACTGGCTCGAGTCTGATGGCATCTTGCACCTTACTGGGAGGCGCAATTTATGTATGCGGCGGCGTCAGACTAACAACAACCCCGGTTACACCGTTTCTTTGTTATCTGGTCTATTAATTTCGGAGTTGAATGGCCGTAGTGGGCTGCTTTAAAGGGGATCCAGGAGGGATGGGACGACCGCAACCTGTCAAGGACATGGTTCGCATCAAAGATCTTGTCTGAACGGCGAGAGGATCATCACCTCGTTGACCAACATCAAACTCCGTTACTGTATTATTCCACTTGAATTCTCCTCATATCAATCTTCCAGCATGTCGGATAGCCCTGGTCTGCTGGCTTTAAGCCCACTTGACCACATCCCGGCGAAGCTCTTCCTGCCGTATATCCTGTACTTCGACACGACCGACACGCAGACAGCCCTCTCCACCCTCCAGAAAGGAATTGACAGGTTGATTTCAGAATTGCCCTGGCTCGCCGGAGATGTGGTTCTCTATAGTGTGCCAGACGGGCCCAAGAACCGAATGCATATTGCGCCCCCATGTGTTCCTCTTTCTGATGTCCCAATGCTGAAGATCAAGCACTTTGACGGCGATGCAGACTCTCATTCTCACCCGATTCAGTCCTATCTGCCTCTGCCCACATTTATCCCAGCCTCCCAACAGCGTCCTGTTCTTCGCTTTCAGGCAAATGTCTTTCATAGCAGGATCATTGTGGCCATGTCCTTCTGGCACAGCGTCTTTGATGGTACCGGGGCCGGTGTGATCCTGGAAGCAGTCGCCGAGTGCTGCAAGTCAACCAACAAAGAAATTACAACCAGCCTAGTGCAGACTATCGCGAAGACCCATGATGACCTCCGGAAGCAAGTCGCAAACTTTCCATCTAAATGTGTGAAGCGCCTCGACCACAGCATTGAGTTGGGAACGCCTGTTTTTGATCCCAACATTTCCACTGAGCAATGGAATGCAATGGAATCTGCCTTGTCCTCTATTGTCGAGACAAAGCGATACACCTTCCGACCCGAGAAAGTAGCCAAGGTGAAGGACATTTGTACTCAACTCATGCCCCAGTTGCAGTCCTCAGAGTGGATCTCTAGCAACGATGTTATTACCGCAACACTGGCCATCTGTGTCGACCGAGCCCTTCACCCGGAGCGAGCAGACAGAACCCAAAGCGCCGATTTTCTAATGGCCGTTGATTTGCGAAGCCGAGTTGATCCTCCGCTACCAGAGACCTACCTGGGGAACGCTATCTTCCCTGTCCATGATGATATCTATTCTGAAGAGATGGCAGGCCAGACAGGGAATGATGCAGATCTCCTACATCTAGCTCAGTTGGCACTGCGTACCCGCATGAAGCTTACATCCATGGACAAGACTCTCATGTATAGCGCATCAGCCGCCGTCGCCGACTATGAAGATTGGACCAAGGTTGAAGCAGGACCCGCAGGGATCATTGTAACCAGCTGGAGAGGTCTCAAGGTCTTTTCGCTAGATTTTGGCGCTGGACTGGGCCACATTGTAGACTTCGAGCCCGGGCTCACGCTTGTCCCTGGTGGGTGTATCTTTCTGCCGTCACGGACGTCCCTGGAGAAAAGTGGGTCGACTCCAATGTGGGAAGTATGCATCACCCTGAAAGCTGGGGATTCCCAATTGCTTGAGAAGGATCCACTGTTCAACCGGATCTTGGCATGATAATGGCTGGTGAAGTGTGGTGTATGGCTGTCTGGACTGTACTACGTGATAGTGTTGACTGAAGTTCTCTTTGACTCTACTAGCATTGCCTCTGAATTGAGGATGCCAGGTACAAGACACTTTAGACAGGGCTAGCAGTGCTGCTCAGTACATCCACATGCTGCTAAGTTCCATCTTATACTGGACCCATGGGTGTGCTCGAGGCATTTTAGTGCCGGCCGATCATCAAAAGATCTAGGGTAAAATCCATGACACCTGCATGATGAGTATTTATACTAAGGATGCATCGGGGCCAAATGCCATTGTCAACGACCAATTAGGCACATTAATTTTGAGCTCTTCCTGCATGAGAATGACGGTCCAGTTAGAAAGGATGTCAATAGATATGGAATGAGGATGGGGGGACAGGACAAGGGAACTAAATGACGGTGGATGCCGCGAGACAGACTCACGTGACCATTGTGTCAAGCGCCGGCCAGATTCCTGCTTCGGCTTCCGTCCATCCATTCATTCAGCTTGACTTCTTCCACCAACAACAACTACCATTATCCTCCTCCTCTCCTTCTCCCTCCTCGGGTTTCTCGGTTGGTATTTCTTACCTACATCACCTCTTTGTTTCCGCCCGAGTCATCGTTGCTTTCTCCTCATATTTGCCAATCACTGGTACTCACCTTTACGCTGTATGCGCCGCGTCGGCAGATTATCTAGTCGCATTCTAAGCCCGGTGCTTGCACCGTGAATTTCCCCCTCCCCTGCGTAGACAAACCCAACCAGTTCCCCTTTTGCTTTACAATTCCGATCTTTCAAACCTCGTCCTTCCTTCCATCTGGCCGGCTCAGTCGGCCATTGAACCAGTCGTAATGGCTCAGTCGACCGATCACCTCGTCGATCAGATCGCCCAGCTCAACGCCGCCCGAAACCTCGTCCTTGGCGATGCTGCCTTCTACCCACAGATCGTGAACGGTGTTCTTCCGCTAATTGGCGCAAATACACGCCTGGAGTTGCGACGATGGGGATCGGAGTTTCTGGCCGAGACGTTTGCCAGTCCCGCGTTGGCTTCGACTCAGAAGGAACAATTGGCCCCGAACGTGCTGCAGACATTACGAGAGATACTGGAATTGCCGGAAAAGGATCCCATGGTTTTGAAACATATAGTGCAGAATGCGGCCAGTTTGTATCCGCTGGTGTTTAGGCATATGTAGGTGGCTGATGCTTGCTTCTGTTTCGCCCCCCTCGGGAGAGCTCTCGTAGATTGCTGCATGGTGCTGCAATGTGATTTAGAGCACCCACTGGGCTTCGCAGTGTACTAACGCTTTACCTTGCAGTATCAATCACCCCGCAGAGGCAACCGCCTGGGAGAACATGACAGCCATCAAACAGGACATCCTGCGTCGATGGGACTCCTTCCCTTTCCCCGTCAAGATCTGCTGTATCAAGTTCGTACAGCGAGTCGTCCACGTGCAGACGCATGGCCCCATCGCCGACCCTAGAGTATGTTCACTGAGATCTTGCGTATCTCGCTGAGATTAACGCTGTCTTCCTAGCGACCCGACCAGAATGAGACCTCCTTGGCCATTGTGCCCCGAAACCATGCTATCCTGTCTCTCCCAAACTTGGAAGCAGAGGCGTCCGGATTGCTGGATCGACTTTTGTCTGTCTTTCAAGAAGAATCAAGGTATTTAAGACCCCTTTCCATCCGCGGTAGTCAACGTAAAATGTCGCTAATACTTTCAAAGTGATCCCCTTCTCGTCAATGCGACTTTGAACTGCCTGGCCGTCCTCATTCGAACCCGACCATCCGTGGGCAATAAGATCATCAACGCGATCATGAACTTCTACCCTGCGAGACAAGTGCGCGCTCCCATAACTCCCTCGGTCCGAGTTGGTGTCAAGTCGATGGAACGGACTGCCAGAGCAGTGATGATCAATATACTCAAGAGGTGAGACAAGATAGTGGCATAAGATAAACGGATGGATTGCTGATGGATCTACCCAGGAACCCCAACCACCCCCTGGCGGGCAAGATGCAGCAGTATATCGACCGATTGATGCAATCGCGTATTGAAGTCGCCGACGAAGCCTCGCGGAAGCGCGGTTTGCCTACCGAGCCAACGGACGGTCTAGACAACACTAAACGTGCGAAACTGGATGCTGAAACGCCAGCCCTGATTAAGGTTCCGCCGTTGCCACCAGGCCCGATTAGCTATTCACAGCTCTTTACGCTCACCGAAGACCGGGAGCTGTCGAACTTCGATGTGAAGCAGTTGCCTACCGATATTGTACTCAAGATTGTTGTTCCTCTCCTAGGTCGTGTCGACCAGTCGATGATGCAGCAGTCTATCGAGGTATGCTGAACTCCAAATAAGGAATAAAAACCAGTGCTAACGGAGCCGCAGGCGATACGTATGCGGTATCAAACAATTCAGAAGCAGCAGGCTGCACAGCCTCCGGCAGCCCCAGCGGAGGCAGAAGATGACGACGACTACGAACCCGAGTACCAGCCCATGGACATTCCCGAACCGGCAGCCGAACAAGCGGAAGCCGTATCCGCCGAAGTGGCCGACCTCCAACCGGACCTAGTATCTCTAGGCCCTTTCGTTCTACCCCAGCCACCGCCTCTGACGGAAGATGAGGCCGCAGACATTGGTCGAAGTGCTGTTGGGAGAGTGTTTGGCATGTTGACGTCCACCGGAGTTGCCCCTAACCAAGCCAAAGGGAAGAGTCAACAGCAACTAGGCTTTGCTCGCCTAGCTGGAAGCACCTTCGACCGTGATGCTTGGGTGACCCTGCTCACTAGACTTGCCACTCGGGCCCCAGCTGGTCTGGAACCGGGAAGCGGAAAAGTCGAGAAGGGAAAGGCCCCAATATCGGACTCTATCCGAGAGACCCTCTACCGATATATCCTAGAGGACTTTCGCGGTCGCGTAAACATTGGCATCATGTGGCTTAACGAGGAATGGTACAACGACCGGATGCAAATGGAGTTTACTGCGCAGCATCGGCGCGAGGAGGATGAGGAGGTAACAGTCCCGTTACACTACGACCACTGGGTCCTGCGACTCCTGGACGGGTTCCTCCCGTACCTGGACTCTCGGGACACGAAGATCTTCATCCGCTTCCTCAGTGAGATACCCGAGGTGACGATCCCAATCACAAAGCGAGTGGCCAGTCTGGCAAAGGATCCAGAGCGCGTGAATCTTTGCATTCAATCTCTACTGTATGTTCCAAGTCTACCCAGAAGATCATATATCAAGAAGCTAACAACATTCCAAGGTACCTGATAATGTTCCGACCCCCCGCACGGGAGATGTGTCTCAACGCCCTCGAGGACGTCTACGATACCTGTATGTTGCAATCTTCCCCCGCACAGACTACCCCAACGCTAACCATCCTACCCCACACTTTAGACGAAGAATCCCGTCCCTTGGCCGGTAAATTACTCGCCAAATGGCGTCCCAAGAAGACCGAAGAGCAGCAACAGCAACAACAAGAAGGGCAACAAACACCATCCCAGACTCCTCAATCTCAGCCTCAGCAGCAGCAGCAGCAAACCACCCTCGCATCCCGCCCTATCACATCATCAGAGTCCAACACTCCCCTCACCAACGGCACGGATGAATCCAACCCCACTCCCCCGCCGCCACAACAACAACAACCACAACCAGATGCCACCCCAACCACCACCTGAGTAAGAAGAGGAAACGTCCGTAACCAATACCAACACACCCCCTCGCATCTAAAGAAATACCTACCCTGTTATGTATCACTTTGTAACTTGCAACAGACACAATCAAAGAAAGAGAATACATACATACATACATACATACAAGCAAATCTATCAATACCTACCTCTGTGCCGGATGTGATTCCCCGCCCTTTCTGATTGCGTCACTCGCATAGACTAAATAGCCAATCAACTCATTGTCTGCTAAATCATAACTGATTCTCCTTCCATGGTAGTAGTACTATAGTACTACAGTAGTTAGTTATCTTATCTAGATGTGGAGGGGGGGGATGGTATCCATTTATTCGAGTTAGCGGGGCTTATCTATCTACCAATCTATTTATCTGAGTTTCAATCTATACCAAGGGAGCGTATTGATCAGCTTTGGAATTAATTCCGCGCGGAGGTGATGATCCGGTACGCGTGGCTTGTGGCTTGGTAAGGACACTTACTGTCTTGACTCAGTACCTACTGAGTGATACGGATGCACTAGTGCCACACCGTATATGGTGAAAGATCGAAGGACAGGAATAAAATAAGAATTGGAGAGTTGCACTGATCAGTGAAGAGAGTTTCTATTCTAATAATAAACCTCCTATGCACGGCTTTCCGTGGTAATAAACAGAAAAAGAATACACATATCCCAACAACGCCAAGAGAGCAAAAAGGTCAAGACATAACACCGTGGGCATATGTAGTATGTATCGTGAACAGCAAGAAAAATAAGAAGAAAGAAAGAAGAGAGGACGGTGTTTGTTTGGAGAAAAAAAGATCAAGAAGAAAACCCCCAGCAAAAAGTATTAGCTATCAGCCGATGCATCCGTTCGCCCATATTCACACATTGCCCCAAAGCAGTTCCTCATCAAAAAACAGCGAGATAAGAGGAACCGGCAGAAATTGCAGAATAGATAGATCACTTGAATTCGTCCCTGTTGGTGCCAGTCATACATGCCAAATCCGTACATACATTAAAAACACTCTACAACACCTGAAAGCGAAGCCCTGTACATTGAGCTATGGAGAATGTCCACACCTCGGAAGAAATGATGGTAGATGGTGAGTTTGCTGTTGCGCGATAGATTTTCATTATCGCGCTGCCATCTGATTCGACCCAGGGCCAAGGAGTCCTGTTGACTGATGAATGGAGTTGACCGGTCGAGATGAGAGTGGCGGCGAGGAATCACGTTTCACGGTAGCCGACTGGAAGAGACCGAGTCGGGCCGAAGGTGGTGAATAGGCGGCATTTTGAGAGGTCCCTTGGGGAGAGCGGTGACCGAGTGTTGTATTATACGAGGCGGGATGTGGTTTGCGTACATCGAGGGGAGAGGAACTTAATGATCGGAACCCAGATCTCCTCTCCGCCTCGTAGTCGGGGTTTGCAAAGGGTCCGGGATGTTGAGGGTGTTGTTCTTGGTCGTAGGGGGTGTTGTTGGCTGAGGAGTTTTCGGCGATTGTGGAGGCAGACCCGTTGGGTGCGTGTATGTCGACCACTCGTTTTTGTGCGGCGGGTGTTGTGAACACAGGAGCCCGAGGATTCTCAAAGACCCGACTCTGCGGTCGTTGTGGGAGCTGCTGGTGCTGATGTATGGGATGCTGCGGATTAGCCCATGGCGTCTGCTCCAAGAAAGCTTCTTCTGCAGCTGTGCGGTAGACGTTCGATGACATGGCCGGCATGGCACCCCGCGGGAGCGTGGACTGAGCCTGTGATGCGGGAACTCGGGGTTCGATGGAGATCTGCGTATGCCACGTTAGATTGGACGTTCACTGTCGAAATAGCTTCATGGCCTGATTGGACTTACACCCATCTTTTCCAGATCCTCATCAAGCTCCGATGGCCGTGCAGCAGACAGTGCAGGTGCAGCTGGAAAGCCGACGTATTTGGCAACTCCTGCCATGACAGACACCTCTTGATTGTACGCCGTTTGGTGGGCGATCTGCTGTGACCGGCGGGTGGGGAACGGAATGTAATGTTGCGGGCTAATCTCATCCGTCTTGAAGCGATCGTGCTGGATAGAGTAGAACTGCTTGCTGATCGCACTTGAATGCTTTTCGCGAATGTCTCGTGTCCGTTGGAAGAAGGTGCTATGCGCTTGAGCACGTTCAGCTAGGCTCTTGTTCAACAAGGCTTTCATCCTGTACTGAAAGAGTGTCTGTTCGTATTTGATTTTCGTATCGCGATACCGCCCGATGCATTCAAGCTGCCGCAGGTACTCAGGATGCGTGGGATTCTTTGCGTCGAGCATCTCTAGCTCTCGGTTCAATTTTGAAATCCTCTCGTCATAGATCCTAGCAGCCATGTGGTGAGTAATCTGCTCGTAACACACAAATACACATGGGTTCATACTTGTCTCGCAGGGTCGCAAACTCCCGTTCTAATACGGCGAGAGAATCCATCGCAGATATCCTCTTGGCTGCTAGGTGTGGAGATCAGAATCGGAGTAACTGGAGCCTGCATCTCTGGGGCAACTTACACTCTTCCTCAAGTTTGGCGGCAGCAGCTTCACCGTCATCCGCATCTTCACCACGTTCCGCGGCATCATCATCGCCAACGTCATCGGCCTCTGCGCCGGTCTCAAGCGCACCGTTATCGGCTTCATCGTCGGCATCTCTGGTTTTCCGACCCTTCCGCTTACCCTTCTTGGCTCTCTTACCCTTAGCAGGTACCGCAGGTAAGGTCGACTCGGGGACGTCGTCGGTTGCGATGTCTTCCTCGACAAGCTTTGGGGGTTCTTCCATTGGCTCGGGTGTGAGTACGAGGTCATCCGGCGGAGGGTCGCTCAAGTCACTCTTGACTGAGCCACGGCGCTTCTGGGGCGGCAAATCTTCTTCGTCGATTTCCATACCCCCCTCGTCACCGGACTCTAGCCGCTTGCGCTTCTTGCCAGTGCTTTCTGAAAGCGCAGAGTCATCGAGCCCGGGTGTATCATTGTCCACTTCAGCGGTGCGTGTGGTTTTAGCACGGGGCTTACTGGGGGAATCGTCCGCCACGTGCTCTTCGTCATCTTCCACATCATCGTAGGTCGTCGACTGAGCCAGCTTGCTGGGACTGGGCTCATAGCCAGAGGCACTCACGACGATATTTGTTTTTGAACGGAAGTTTGGTGAGTCCTCAATGCGCTCCGTTTCCGCTTCTGAATCGTTTTCCGGGGCCACTTTATCGGGCTTCGGAGACTCATAGTCGGATGGAATATTTTCAGATACGTCATCAATCTCACTCAAACTGCTAGATCTATCATCACCCATGAATGAGTCGTCCAGAAGGAGGTTCTGTTCGCCATTGGTGACGGCAGAGTCTGCTCCAGCTGGTGCACCCACCGAAACAGGTTCCCTGCTTTCGGCTACCTCCATGGTTATGCGCGAGTATGAAGTTTATCGGTAGGAAGAGGGGGGAGGTCAGAGAGGAAGAATTGAGGGCGTTGTGTGTGGAGATTGTGGTCTGGAGACCTGTGGGGGGTAGGCAAATCCGTGGTTGTTGGTAGGATCAGGGTCGTAAATCTAGTTCAATGGAGAACAAAACGTTAGACGACTTGAGAAAAAACATGATACGGCAAAATAAGGCGATATGAAACTCATTAGCTGGGGAGAAGAGTGAAAGGGGAAAATGTCGAGGATGAGAGGGGAGAAAGAGGGTTGCCAAAGGCGGTGCGGAGGTTCTGATCACACCCCAGACGGAGCGAAAGTGACTTTCGCTCCCGGTTTGGGCTCTGGGAACTGCGCCGACCCAACTGCAACGCTCAGGGCGCTGTCTCGAGGTCCCAGAGCCGTGACAACATCGCGAGTATCTGGCACCAACCAAGTATCCATAAGAAAAGCCTCGAAGAACATACCGTTCAGTAATGCGCCAGCAGCGAAACTCGTAAGACGCACCTGCCGCGACCGAGTCCGGTTCCCTGAACCACCGCGATCGCGGAGACAGGATAGGAGCAAGCCAGAAGAACTCGGAAGTATTGACCAATATGTAGTATGAATGCACTCGCCAGAATCCGCGCAAGCAAACTCTCGTCGAGAGGAAGTATTGTACGTAGGAGGATGTGGTGAAAGTCAACGCTCACGAAGCGGGCAAGACGACTGTGCAGCGTAGCGGGAGGATGGGCGGCATGGAAGAGGAGGGTAGACGGTTGGATGGGGAAATTGTTGAAACCAGCAGAAAGCGAGCGAGTAGTGTGGGAAAAAAAGTCTGGAGATAAAGACCACCAAGTCTGAAGCGCTAGGGAAGCGATGGCAGCTTGGAGGTGAGAGGAAAAGAGGAGGAGAGGCGGCGGCGGAGGGAGAAAGAACCAGAGCAGCAGCAGAGCAGCAAAGCAGCAGCAGCAGCAGCAATGATGGAGATTGATTCACTGACTGGTCGGCCGCTTCCCTTTCGCTGCTCCTCTTCCCGTATACCGCCTGTATCGCGTTCTGCCGGCTGTATTGTTGCCGCGCCCCGTGCAGTCTCACCGCCTTGACGTGCGACCATCTTATCATCCTCGGTGTCTCGCTCAATTGAGGACAACAGGAATTTCAAAGGTAATTGTCATATTTTCAGGTTGATATAGGGTCATTTCATTGAAGTCCACTATCAAAATCTCATTTCCCTGTGGCTGAGACTTCCATTGCCCCTTCATCAGTTGGACCGCTATCAGTCCCCACGTGACTGATCCGGCGCCTATCGCCGAGACCCAGAAAAAAAAAAGAGGAAAAAGTAAAAAAAAGTAGGAAATATCAGAACAGAAACGCCAAGCGCAGACAATACGGAAATTTGACAGTTACAGGCCTGTCAGCTTTTCCATCTTACATTTTTCTCCGATTTTCGAAAGGGACTGGATCCCTAGGCCTCTATCATTATGGGAAAGTCAGACAAGTCTCTTCCTCTCTTGGGGGCAAAGGCCTCCATTGATCCTACTCTAGCTGCCCTGTTTGAGACAAGTGTGCGTAAACACACCTTCTGCTTCGCCAGTATATCTTGAACTAACATGGCCCCATGGGGCATATTTAGGCTGGCCCAGTAAAAGCTCCTTCCGTCGCAATCGCCGCTCCCGCTCCCCAATCAAGCAAGCGCACTGCCGAAAATGACGAGGATGAAGATGGCGAAGATGTGCTCTCCTTGGAAGACGAATCTCTGCCCGAGGACGAGGAGATGCAGGAAGCCCCGGAAGCATCGACCGATGAGGGCAGCGAAAAGGCTGAGGTAGCCGCCGAGGCGCCCAGCCGCAAACGCAAGAGGACCACTGCAGAAGATGTCGAAGACTCATACATGCGTCGCATCGCAAAGGAGCAGAAGAAGGAGGATGAAAAGAGACGGGAAGAGAAGGCGAAGCGACAGAAGACGGTAGAGGGTGAGCAAGGAGAGGATGCCGAAAAATCTGAGGAAGAAGATGATGAGGAGGAGGAGGAGAGTTCTGAAGAGGAGGAAAAGAAGGTCGTCCCGAAGCACGAGAGCCAGACTGGTGATGCCGAGTCGAAGGAATTGGACAAGTCCAACCGGACCGTGTTCTTGGGCAATGTCTCGAGTGAGGCGATCAAGTCCAAGTCAGCTAAAAAGACCCTCCTCAAACACCTGGCATCTTTCCTCTCTACGCTTCCGGAGTCTACTGGACCTCACAAGGTGGAATCTATTCGCTTCCGCTCCACGGCATTTTCCAGTGGTGGCGGAGTCCCCAAGCGAGCCTCTTTTGCCAAGCAAGAAGTACTGGATGATACGACGCCGTGCACCAACGCATATGCCGTCTACAGCACTGTGCAAGCTGCGCGCAAGGCGCCCGCTGCGCTCAACGGTACCGTGATTCTGGACCGGCATTTGCGTGTTGACAGTGTCGCGCATCCTGCCCCGATCGACCACAAACGGTGTGTTTTCGTTGGTAACCTGGACTTTGTCGACAACGAGGTCAAACCCGACGATGAGCAGAAGAAGAAAAAGCGAGCCCCCGCAGATGTTGAAGAAGGTCTCTGGCGGACCTTCAACGCTCACACCGGTCGTTCGAATAAGGAGAAGCCCAAGAATGGAAATGTTGAATCAGTCCGTGTGGTTCGCGACAGCCTCACTCGTGTCGGCAAAGGATTTGCCTACGTTCAATTCTATGATCAAAACTGTGTCGAGGAGGCTCTTGTACTCAATGGAAAGCATTACCCGCCTATGCTTCCCCGCAAGCTCCGCGTGTCCCGGGCCAAGAAGATTCTGAAGAAGCGTTCAGACGGCGGTGGCCAGAAGAAGACGCTTGGTGAGGCAGACAAGACCTTGCAAGGTCGCGCTGGTAGACTCTTTGGCCGGGCCGGTGCAGCCAAGGTGAAGGCGGATGCGCAGAAGTCGATCTCGCAGAACTCCTTGGTGTTCGAAGGCCATCGGGCCACTGAAGGTTCGCACATTCGGGTCAAGACGAAGAGCCGTGGCTCCAAGGGCAAGCCGAACAACCGGAGCAGCAAGCGTGCTGCGGCCTACAAAGCCGCTGGTGGGTGGAAGAAGGGGAAGACCGATTAATGGACTGGGATGTGAGCTTGCTGGCGTTTTTTATCTGTATTCTATTTCATGGGTGTATTTTGCATGTCAAAAAGCCAATTGATACGAGACTTGTTAAGTAGATATCCATCTGTTGCATGCTAATTCATCGGTTGTGAACTGTCTGTATTGTGCCTGTTCTGCTGTACGCGATATGTAACTTTGGCCCTTTCAGGAACACGCCCATGACGTCACCTATCGATTGCGCCGCCTTTCTCCTGGCGATATCAATCACTGCTATCGCCCTTCACATATGCAGCACTCTTCTCTTGTAAACCGACATGTAACATATTCCTATGAATGCTAGTTTTAGTCAAATCATTGATAGACTTTTCGTTCCATATTTTAACCATCGCGTGTGGTGCCTACTGTATCTCTCCTCCCCCTCTATCATTCTGCCCGGAAGGCGGGGTGAGATCAAAACGGTTACACTAAGTTGACCGACATCACTTGAGTCAGACTGGTGCCTGAGCCCAACCATTGAGATGAGCTTGTCTTGAGTGAGCAACTCTCCTTAATCTGTAGCTGTCTTATGTTGGCCCGTTGGCTAATCTCGTCAAGGCAACAATTAGATTCGATACCGAACTACGACCGTTTCTAAGTCTGTCGTTTCGCACGAGCCAACGTTAGGTTTGTAACGGTGCAAACTTAAGGAGGCCCTTTCAAGTAGCTCGCAGGCTACAAACATAATGATGTTGCCTCTAGTCAATCGGCTTGCTATGAGGCGACGACCAAACCGGCCCCCCAACAACAACAACGATACAAGCACCCCACCAGACGAGGATAACAAGGACTCTTCCCCGGAAGGCGACACATACTATCCCAGTTGTTTCGATGTTTTGAAGGTTCGGTATCTACTACAGCACATCTGGCAATGGACTAGGAACTCGCAAGAGTTGCTGCCAGCTGAAATTGTAGATATGATTGTGGACGCAGCCGAGTATTGGGCTTCTTCTGAGTCCGTCCTGGAAGGAGAGACTGTTATCAGGAAAGATCAGGATCAGAATATTCTAACGACGGTACCTCTGTGCTATGATGTGCAGGTAAGTTGGAAATTTTGGCCTACTGTGGCATTTTGCATGCGTCTCACTCCAGCCGGAGACTTTTTCATTCGGGTTATTGCTGCTGACACCGTGTTCAAACCACTAGACCTTGAATACTCCGTCTCCAAAGCCTTTGCCCCATCGGACCACTCATCCATGCCGCCAGATCATCTTTACTATTGAATCTCACGATCAGGGATGGGGTGGCGGCCCAGGATCTCGCGGCCAATACGGGGGCTCTTATTCGTGGTTTGATACCGAAGTCATTCACTCAGCACATCAGAAGCGAGATGCAAATAATCAGCCTCCACCACAGGGTCCATTCCATTTTGGGCCCGACCATCCTAACTTGCTGCCAACGGCTCATAAGCTACAGTCGAATAAGACGGCCGTGCCAGGTTCGCAAAAGCATACTATTGTTTGGCACTACCAGGATGATATCGCTCCGGACTCGAGTGAAGCGGAGGAAATTGAACGAACTCAGGGACGGGGACGAGCCACGCTGGATGGAAGCCAAGTACGCAGTCTGGAGATTGGAGATGCGATTGCTGTCTGGGGTCGGGCACGGTTTGGAGGGTGGTCGAACCATGTGCAGCGAGTGTCAGTGCGGGTGTTTTGGGCGGTCTAATGCGGGGATCCTAAGTCAGCAGCATCTTTAGAGTGCACGGTGCAGAACTAGAAACAAGTAAATCTCTGAATAGCAGTAAGCAGATATGTAGTTATGAACGAATTAAACTAGTTAGTTAGTTATTGCTGGGGATTATTTACTAAGCAGCTGTAACTAACTATACATCCTTATCGGCTATCGATAGACTGGGTATACTATCTGGGTAGTACTATAGATGGTAGCCTGCCAAATCAGGCCGTAGAGAGCATCACCTCATTCCCCAAGGCGATCACGCAATTGCGCCAAGACCACCCAATCCCGTCATCTACGCATTTGAATATAAGGTCGCTCTCTTCCTCCATCACCAGCAACGCTAGTTTTGTCTTCCTTCCTTGGACCAAACTGGAAGACACAGTCCCGTCAATTGACCAGACAAGAGCTCAATGTTGCTCCCTACTTGACGGTGACCTTCCCCCCGACTCCTCTACGCCTTGCGGCCCTCCTTCATTCCCAGCCAAGACGACAGAATGTGACTGCCGACGGAAAGCGGCCCAGGATGTTCCAGGAGCGAATCCGGGTGGGGCTGGCCACATTGGATTGCGCAACAACCGGTCAGTCGTGCGAGAAGCGGTGATACACTCAGTGTGACCAGTGAGCAGTGCGGTTATCACCGCCTGACCGGCAGTGGCGGAGGCATCATGCGTTATCTCGCCCGAGAGACTTTGTTTCTGCGCAGTATTCCTGCGCCGTGACTCGAATTTGGAGTTGATTGACTGGCTGATCGGCTATCTTCCCATCTGCCTATCCTATCTAGGCCCTCGGGGTACTCGGCTATCCCATTCTCAGCGGTCATTCATGGTGTTGTGTTCGTGGCTTCCCCTCTCCCGCCAAAACATGGCCTTGATTCTCGTTCGCCTGTTTCGCCGAGAATTACGCCGGCAATACGACCCAGCTCCCCTGGCGTTCTAACTCCCATCCCCATAAATGCCTCTCCCGCTCTCTTGAGATCACGCTTCGATTGTCACAACCACCTTTTTTTCAGCCCTGTGAATTTGTGATATCCCGACTTTCTGCTATTATTTCCTCCACCCCATCTATATGAGCATTTTGAGGATGGCTCAACCCCAGAAATGTGCTGCTGTCGTTGTGGGAGCCGGTCCAGCCGGTCTGGCGGTTGTGGGAAATCTCCTGGAGAAACAACTTGGAGGGAAGATTGCCTGGGTTGACCCGTTATTCCAAGGTGGCCGGATAAACCAGAGATACCGCGAGGTTCCTAGGTGAGCAAATCCTCGGTCTGGTCGTCAGAACGAGCTTCAGGGTGCCAGAAGAACACTCCTGCTGACTGGTTCTGTTGGCTCAATCAGCAATACCAAGGTGTGCTATTTTCAGGCGTACGCTACGGCCGTTCAACCTTTCCGCACTGTAATCGAAAACACTCGTATCCCCAACCCATTCACGACGATGGCCAAACTCGACCAAAATAAAACCTGTCATTTGCATCATGCTATTGATGTGGTTCGTGCTCTTACCGATGGCATCACAAAGATGGAACGGGTTCTGCCGTGTCGAGGAGTTGTCACAGCTGCCAACCTGGCCGAGAAAGTCAGTTATAGAGCTCTAGGAGCCAATTAGCATCCCGCATCGCTAACATTTGACCGTCGACATAGACTGCTACCTGGACCGTTCGCATCCGGTTGCAGGACTCGCAGGATGAAGTCGAGGTGCTGACGCCTCGACTCGTCGTGTGCACAGGGTCTTCCCCAACCGAGGTCTCTATATCTATTCCCGGGCACCACATCGAAAGGCTGGACCTGGATCTCGTACTGAAGCCCAGCGACCTGGTGTCGCATCTTCCCCGAGACAAGCCCTTGACCGTCGCTGTAGTAGGAGCGTCGCATAGCGCCATCCTAGCCCTCCTCAACCTGGTAGACTTGGCTCGCACATCCCATCCCGAGCTCCGTATCAAGTGGTTCACGCGGCATTCCCTGCGGTATGCCGAATTCATGGACGGCTGGATCCTCCGGGACAACACCGGACTCAAGGGGTCTGCTGCCGACTTTGCCCGTCAGCAACTGGAGGATGACAAGCTGCCACATTCCGAGGCTGGCCGGTTCATCACCAAGGTCTACTGCGGCGACAACCAGGAGCAAGCACAGTATGAGCGGCATCTGCCCTCGTGCTCGTACCTGGTACAGGCCGTCGGCTTCACGCGGGACCCGCTGCCAGAGCTGTCCATCAACGGCTCCTCATTGGAGCCCGAGTTCGACCCGGTTTCGGGAGGCTTCCGCGACTCCAACGGCCGCGTTGTCCGGGGTCTGTATGGGGCGGGCATCGCTTTCCCGGAGCGGGTGGTCGATCCGTATGGCAACGTCGAGCATGCGGTCGGGTTCTTCAAGTTTATGAACTTTGTGAAGCGGGTGTGTCCCCAGTGGGTGTCGTAGGGCTGTATCTTCAGCAGACTTAAGTATAGTGCATTGTCAGTGTCACCGCTGGTCGGGATACGATTTGAACAGATATAGTAATCTTGCAAAGAGCTCTGATATACATTCTCCCAATTACCAATCCATCTCGTAATGCATATAGCTATAAGCATGATATAGTAACCAAGTTGAAATAGCATCAACAGACAATTGATTCCTGCGACAAACACAACAACCATCTCGGAGAACTGTGGCTATGAAACACTATAATACGAGACTATATCCACTTTGTCTCTGATGTGAGATTTTAACCACGACACTAGTAGTTCCACCATCCACTACATAAGCATCCTGTATCCATCCATCACAGTGACTCACTCACTCACTCACCAGACTACATAAATACAGTCAACTACAACCACTCCCAACCACAATCAATCAATCAATCATCCAACCGTCCAATTATTTACACACATAATAACCATCCAAAATGTCCCCCCCAAAACAAACCTCAACCCTCTACGCCACCACCCTCCCCATCCTCACCAGCATCCTCAAAACCCTCCTCCACCTCCTCCGCACCGCCGAACGCACCCACCCCAACCCATCCTCCCTCCTCAACTCCCGCCTCCATCCAACCATGTACCCCCTCACTGACCAAATCCGCCTCGTGACATCCAACTCCGTCCGTCTCTACGCCCGTCTCACCAACCACCCAGAGGCAGAAACTCTCCCTACAAGCTTCCTACCAGAGGGTAACCCGCAATCCTTCGCGGAGTGCTATGAGCGCATCGACAAAGTGCTGGAACTTCTGAAAGATGCCGATATCGATGTGGTGAATGCCAATGCCGAAACGGTCAAGCCTGCGCCCGCGGGACCCGGGGTCGAGATCGATGTGACGAATGCGACGTATGCGCATACCATGGTCCTGCCGAATATTTATTTCCATTTGAATATTGCCTATGCGATTGTGAGGATGGAGGGCGTGGAGGTTGGGAAGAGGGATTTGTATGTTGGGTTTGGGGAGTTGTGGGCATGAGTTTTGTTCTTATTTAGTGGTGTATGTATGATATTGGGTGTTTGGTTTAGTTAGGTGGTTGGGAATAGATATGGACATCTCCTCTCCTTCGCTTTTATGGAGATTGATTCATAGGAAGTAACAGTGTGCAAGTGCAACTACGAGGTTCACTAGAATGTAGGTTTCAATAGACTCAAGGATGATATTCATACTACCATGATATCCTTTTAGTGATCCAAAAAGCAAAGGCATCCCCTATCCATTTCCCTCAGTGCAACTCATAGACATCCTTGACCATCTTCTCAACGTCACCTTCTCCAACCAGCGTTGGTTCATCGAATACGTTGCAGAATTGGTTGTCTGCCTGCTGTACCTGGAGCCCATAGTCCTCTATGTATTTGATAAACAATCCCACTTCAGGGTGGTTATGCTGGAGTAGAATCGAGACTTTCCGCATGATGTGCAGGAAGACAGCCAGAGCAGCATTGTACTTGGTCGTGGTCTCAATGGGCGCAAAGTAATTATCCAGGCGTCTGAACTGATCAAGCGATGGGAGATGGCTACCCAGCTGGGCCACGGAAACTGAGTAAGGTGATGGAAGCTGTTCTACTAATAAGTCAGTATTGACTGCCATCTCCCATCCAGGAGTGAAAGGGAATGACTCACCGAGTGTGGCTCTGAGGCGTATATCAGCCTCTTCGGGCCCTTCCTCTCTGCGCAACGCTGCGTAATGTTCGGCTATCTGGTAAAGCAACCGCTTCCACACGTAGAGCTCAATCATGTGTGGAGCTATGGTCTCCATCTGACTGGCGATGCGGACAAAAACGACGGACCCCTCAATGGGGTAATGTAGGAAGCTTTCAAGCCGACTGGTGGTGTGATAATGAGGGAAAGCTGTTCTAAAGACTCTTTGTAACGTCAGTAATCTATGATTGGCAGTCGGGGTCGATTCTGGGGCCGGTAAAAGACCAGCCTTCCAAGGCTCGCCAGGAAGTCGGCTTATTGCTTCGGAGCACCACTTAAGATACTCCATTAGGCTAGAGGCGATCTCCCTATCTTTAGATATGTCTTTCATCTTAAAGCAAACGGAAGAGAGAAAGACGTAGAGAATGATGCTCTCATGAAAGCGGCGTTCGTAAATTCGGTCAAGTGTTCGAACCCATTGCCGTCGGTTTACCTCCTTGGTGAGAGAGACCAGCGGCAGTGCAGCATCAACTCGCTGACCATTTGGCAGTTCTCTAACCTGGAGCAGTATCCAAGCGCAAGCATCACACGCTGACAGAGGCAAAATTACATCCGTCTCGGGGTAACTACCCAAGACCATTGGATAGCGGTGTTCGGCACAGCTATTGGCCTGTGGAACATGGTGTGTGCCATTGTAGTCGCGTGGGGTTTGGAGGAGAAGACACTGTATCGCCTGATCAGTCCCACATATAGGGCACTGTTGGTAGTTCTGGGGAACTGCACATCCTGCAGCGACCTTTCTGCTGTCTCTATATCCTGGTAAAAATAGATATTCGCAGTCTATTGGTCCATCAGCTGGAGGCCTGGAAAGATTTGCAAGTGGGCTGATTCTCTGTTGAAACGAACGCGCGGTTCCCATATATTGCATATTTCCTGCATCTGGCGAACTCATTGGGGTTAGATCGCTTGGGGACATTGAAGACTGGCGTCGAGTGGATCCGCTTGATCTTCTCGAGACATCCTCAAAGGTCATCTTCAACCGATAAGAATGATCATGAGCTGCTCTGACATGCTGTTTGAAAGTCTCCCAGTTCCTTTGATGCTGCTTACGGAGTTCTGACCTGATGAACTCTGCAGTTGAGGACTGATTTGACTTAAGAATTGCTTGCCACAGAGACCGTGGTCGTGATCCATCTCCGCCTAGAAAGGTCAGAAGGGTGAGGAGTACCCTTTTTGCTTCCCCACCTAAGTCTTCACGGGGCCCAAGCAGAATCTTATCCATCGAATCCATAGTCCGACGAGAATTCGAAATCCAACTTTGAATCTTGTCAATTTGACCCTGTGTCTTCGCGGCCAGGATGACGCGATCTAAAGCGGCGTAGTTCGAGAGCAGGTGAAGTGTGTCAGTCTCAGATATCAAGCCAGTATAAATACTGTTCATGTCAAAATGGACTCCGTTTGGGAGTATGACGATATCCCGGGACATTTTGATGGGTCTAGGGACCTTTACTCTTTTGAGATCGTCGTATCTGATTGTCACCAGATCCGCCCATTCCGTCCTCTCCCCAAAGGGCACAAACTGCTTCTCTGCCGGGAGAATATTCGAGAAATTTCCCTTGGCTTGTAGCACGTACAATATGCCAGTTCTCACATCTGAGAAGAGAAAGATGCAATGTGGAGCCACTGCAAACACAGACATCCCAACTGAGATATTGCAGCGAAATGGTGAACATTCCGGATATCCAAATAGAATTAACACGCAGGCTGTGCCCTGAATACCAGCGGCGGAGATAGCATGGGCAAACTTCTGAACTAGTGGCTCGGTGATTTGGCCGTCGGTCAAAAGAAACCATATGCTGGCGTCCTGAAGTTTTAATTTGCAAGCGGGGCTGTTCAACAAAGCCCCTGGATCGGTTCGGCCCCAGGAGCTGAGATTCTCGATGTCTGCTATTCTCATCGGTTGGAAGGCCGTGTGACACCAAGGAAGAATACTTGACCGTGACACCAAGTCCGGCGGCATAGAATCTCCACAGATTTCCCGAATAGCATCCTGCTCTTTCCGAAGCACAGGTCCCAACGTGCTTTGCGAGACAACTATCGCGAATGTAAGAGGAAGCTGCCCTAGAGCCAGCTCAGGTTCGTCCTGACTGTTGGGCGCCGATGCAGCAATCGTGGTGTTTCGCGGTCGCAAAGGCAGCCCAACTTGGTCCTGTGGAATGGATCCCGATGCAACCATGGTATTTCGCAGTCTCAGAGCCAACTCAGCTTGATCCTGACGATCAGGTGCCGGTGCAGACATGGTGGACTTGGGTTGGTAAACGACCTGGAGAATGGGTTGCGTCAGAAGATCAAGTTGGCAGTCGCCAGTCTTTTGTTAAATCCGAATCAGGTATGCTGGCTGACTCGATCGAGGAAGCAGTTTATTTGCCACCTATGCTAGGCTGTGATTCTGTTAATGAAGGTAGACAAGTTTTCACTCGTTGAGTCTCAGCACCAAGTCACTGGGTTTAGCGAGTCAGCAAAGCGTGCACTCCGGAGTCATAGAAGACACTCTAGTGTCCTTGAAAACCCCTCAGGATTGGTGATATCAAGTGCAACACCGTTGTTCTGAGTATTCAGGATGATGCTTTTTGCAGCATATATGACCCTCTGCAATCAACACATCTCCAGTGTCAAAGAGAAGAAGATGAACAGGTTTTTATCAGCAGGCAGGGTGCGTGAGGCTACAGTAGGACAAACACTTCACCCCCGACTCCATTGGTGGAAAGCGGCTGATGCAGACAGCTATGGTGCCAGAAATAGCATTCAGAGCTGAACAAATATATATATATATATATATATATATATATACTGTGCGTTCCAAATTGTGGGATCCCACGTTAGTTTCTAGGCTAGGGCCATTGAACTAGTTCGTTCTCCTGTGGGAAGATGTCCAGAATAAGGGAGACCATTATATGATATACATATGTATATATCTGATCGCTCCAAGCTCGGCCAAGATTTTTCTCAGAGCCTCTACAGTTTTTGACAACTGAAGATATAAGTGGCATACATCTGGTCCAGGATTCTAGCATGACTCTTCACCTTGATATATCCTCTTTCGTTGGTCGAGCTTTTATCGGGAACGGAGAGAAGTCGGTTTGGTGAGGTTGCAGTTCCACCACTTCCCATCAACATTAATATAATGACTGACCCAGAACAACTACTGTGACTATAATAACTGATGCGTATATTACGTCCCGTATATAAGTTGTAATGTCATCATTGAAACGTATAGGTGGTTGTCAGTTGAGTGACACTCCAGCAACTGGAAGCCCACCCCCACGGGGGTTACTTATAAAGAGAAATTTATCAGTAGAATTCACCAATCTACATCATTAGTATTTCTTACCTTCACCACAATATTCAATATATATTCCACCCCAATCATTCACAGTACTCAGCACACAGTGATTTAGCTATTTCTAACGATGTCCAAACCGGAGAACGATCTTGAACAATCTTGAACGATCTTGCCTATGTTATCAGGACTAATTTGGGTACCCAAGTTCTTGACCTTGACTATGGAAGACCCTTTGCGCAAGCCAATCGCTCATACAGATGAGTACATAACCGAGATTCACTTATCAAACCAGCTCAAAATATATCCCAGGGAACACTCTAGTCGCTCGGATAACCAGAAATGGCGTGCCAAACAGCTTGACGATGGTAGTTGGTACTTCTGTAAATTGGTATACGGGAACCTTGCTCACTGCTCCACGTACACCTTCTCCATTCCCAACAGAGTTGTCTCCCTGATCTAATGTATGCTCCTCTTTGATCATGAATGAGGCGTATCCGAACCATTGCATCAATCTTGATAATGGCAATACCGCCAATGGAGCTCACATTCTCTGTTGGCCTTATGAAGGTACCTCTAACGAGAGGTGGTCTTTTTGACATGCAATAGAGCATTGCCAGACGTCTCCTCCCTTGATCAGATAGCTGAAATATACTCTTACGGGTGGGAGATGTTATAGAAATGAACGCCAAAGTCTGGAACTTGATGGTGCTTGTAGTAACTACTGCATGATGATCGATCTGACCCCTTATATGGGGGAGTGTGCGAACTTGACTACCTGAGCTTCCTGACACCCTTCTCATCTTGAACCAGGATAATCTCTAATAGATCGGAATTACCCATAGAGACCTGATTTAGATAGAAGCGGAGCTGGAGAATTCCTGTTCATGCCATTCCTTACTGGCAATCCATGGAATGCCTTTCAATCTAGAGTCTGGCTTGTGATGACGGCGTCTTGTTCTATCACAGGTGCAGTAACTGTTTCTTCCTATGGGGAGGGAGAAGTCAAGTCACGTATGGGCACTACTAATCAAAATTTTCGGTATTCACCAAAACTCTACAAGCCAAACTCGACTAAGTCAACAATAATTTCTCCATGGCAAAGTGAGTCTTTCTAGGACAAACTGGTACCCCTCCTAGTAGCCTGTGAATAGTAGTATCCCCACATTGTAATTTCCCAATAGAAGTACCCACTAGTTATTCACTTCCGAACCAAACAAACAGACCTTGACTCAATGATTTGAATGGGGCAAATCCATTCACTACGTGTACCCGGCGCTAAGAAATACTGTCGCCTATTCTGGGGAATGGGAAAGCTTGTTTGAGGGGATTCGGGGATACACAATAGGCACCCGAGATAGGCCACTATACAATACTATATGCATCGGGATGAACTACTTCATTCTGGGAGTCTAAGTCCGAGAACATTATGCTCGTGCATCGGTCGAGTTCCCAACATGATGGGGCATCATGCTGCACTAACTGAATTGCAATATGCACCAGTGGCTAAGCGATGGTGTCTTTGCATTGAATTAGAAGTCATACTAACTATTTATTAACTAATCAGCCACTGCACTTCTGCATTGATTAGTCATGTTTGCTGTCCCCTGCACTTGTTAGTTAGTTACTCACCGTGCATTGGCCAACTGATATCCCAGACTTCTCTATTCATTCACGACAATATGACTAAATACTCAGCTCGCACTGCTCTCAAATCATACTCCGAGGAGCTGGAATATACGACAGAAAGAAATGCGGTACCCATCAGTCGCTCGCAAACATTAATCTATTACATCGAGGGCAACAAATGGTGGATTAGAGTGACTCTACTAGGCCCGACCGCTAACCTCCCCCTCGACAACGCCGGAGAGCAGCAAACCACCAAGCGTGAACGGCGCGAGTTCTTCCAGAGCTTTGTTCGACGAATAGATTACAAATTTCTTCCTCTCCTCCCGCACACCGTAACAGAGGTTATTCTAGGAGACGCAACAGCAACCGGTCCAGAAATGGAACTCAAGCTCGACGATGCTTCTGGCACATTGCAAAATCCCACTACGGCTCTAAGATGCAACATCCAAGAAGACCTTCGCAGTGTCGCCTATCCTTCATGCGACGAATTTCCCTCTTTCCGACAATTCAACCACAAAGAATTGACAGGTGCTACTGAAATCACGCCCGGGGTATTCTGGGTCTACCACCGCGAAACGCGTTACGTCCTCAAGATAGTGGACCGCCCTCTCTATCGACGTCACGATACCGAGGTCATTCGCAAGGAACTGGAGAACCTCAACTACTTCGCTGGAGTACCAAACATAGTACAGGCAGCTGGGATTACCGTATCTACGAACCCTTACAAGACCTTTGACTGGGACACCGGCTTACCACTAGTTGTGACGGGCATTCTACTAGAAGCATATCCCGGAGGGACACTACAGCGGGTCCTCTCCGACCGCCGCGTCACAGAATACCGCTGGAAGCAATGGCCCATCCAGATCGGAACCGCGCTGAACCGCTTCCACGAGGCAAAGAAATCTCACATGGATCTGGAACCGTCGAATATCGTTCTCGATGCCGACGGAAACGCAGTGCTCATCGACATCAGCGGGTTCACGCGTGAATGGTGTACATCCGAAGTTCGAAATACGATATCTCCGTGTGATCTTCCCTTTGAACAACGCCAACAGAACGATATCTGGGCGTACGGAAAACTTCTATCCGAGATCGCATCACAGATAAGCGATGATCCGTACGTAGAGACCTTGCGCCAAGTTGCGGACGGGTTGATGGAACGAGATCATCAAAAATGCATGAGTATAGCGATGACCATTGCACAGCTCCAAAGTGCTTAAATAATAGATAACGATAATCACAAATCCAAGTTGAATACTTTGAAGTGCCAACGGAAATTAAGATTCCCCCTATCCCCTCACGCCAACCCACCAATGATATTCCTCCCCGCACAAGTTAAATGAAAGTCTCCCGCCGATCAAGTCAATCCCAATATCGATTACATCCGTGCTTGTCGTTTTTCCCTGATTTTCTCTCGGACTGACTTTCTTCATCAATTCCGATATCAGCTGCTGTAACTACTGCAGTTTGCACAAAATTCTGGCTTAGTATCATGGCATAACATGCACACAATACAGCCCCTGCTCAGGTGACAGATAGACAGTCTCAAACAAACAAAGAATCTTTCCTCGAGACGAAGTCCCATATTTCTCCCAACCATCCTTACATCACCGTCTGTCTCAGGGGTAGAAAACATAAAGAATCTATCTATAATAGGGACAGCTATCAAAATATGGTTCCTCGGGCAAGAACTGTCCCTTTACCATGGAACTCACCCGAAACCAAAAATCAAGACAACCCTCACGTGCCTTGCAGGTCCCAAAAACAACCCCCAAACAAACAAAGCAGGCCCGATTCATCCATCTGTGTCTGTCTGTCATCTTGGCAAAGAAGCAAATCCCAATCAATAAATATACTGCATTCACCAACCAATATTTGATAATAATATCAAAATTAAACCTCAATACAACATCCATAAATAAAATACAGTACAACAAAAGAAATATTTTTTCCATCATCAAGTGAAAAAGAAAGAAAGAAAAAAAAATCGCCCAGTAACTTACAGTGTAATCAAATTACCCATCTCAAATCAAATTTCAAGAGTCAGTCAGCCTCTCTCCACACACCGAAGTTTTGCCCGTCGTCGGTGGATAAATACTCGGGTGGACCCTTTATTTAACGGTTTGGTTTGATTACCGTGGAGCCCAGCCAGCCAGCAGCCCTTTTTTTGCCTAATGGGTCTGTCTGGATCATCTTCGTTTTTTTCTTCGCGCCTTGTCATTTTACGTACGCTTAATTTTGTTGTTCTTGGTTTTTATTTTTTATTTTTTTTTTTAACTTACCGGCCTTAATTTCGAAAGGGTTGAGGGGATGGAGTCTATAATATTCTAGATCTATCCCTATCATATAGTTAGATTGTTTTGTTTCACTTTATCTGTTAGCCGGCATTGCTCGGCCCTACTTATGGGGTATTTGTTTATTAAGTCATTCCATCTATCGAGGCTACGTACTTGTCGGATTCGTTTTCCTGGGTTCATCAATATATCGTCTTATAATCCTTCGAATTTTCCATTCCACTCAAGCATTACCCTGCATGTCCCCAACTTATCCCAGACGGTCTTCTGCAGTCTAGTGGGCCATGCAAGGTATGCCCATCTCCACCCCGTCATAATCTTCACCGGGCTCATCATGCAGGTCCCGTGTACACACAGCTACGACGCATCGACCCCTTCGTCCAGGGGCGCCCCGAGTCATCTGTCTAATGCATGCATGATAGGCTAGTAGTCATTCATTACACAATCCATATCTACATACTCCGTAAAGTCCGATGTCCAACCCATTAGGTCCATCCATCCGGAGGCACGAAAACAATGTCGTAGTAATAATTAACATACCCATACCTTCGCCAAAAGCGAAAATGGCAAAGAAAGCCGGGATCTGTAACATCTTTTTCCGAGACACAAAGGATACTCTTCAGCAACGGGAAAGGTCCATGCAATCCTTGACAATCCAACAGGGCACGCGAAGAAGAAAGTTCAAAGAGGGCGTGAGAAGAGGAAAAGGGGGGATGCAAGAAGGCGTAAAAAAAGGTGCTCAAAAATCTATGTACCAGAAAGTAAAGAAAAAAGGTATCATCACCCGACCACGGAGTTGGCAGCCCTCAGGCGGGCAGAAGAATCAGAACGTCGTAGTTTTAGATGAGCGCAACAGCACCAAAGATAAGGGCCATCATGCCAATAGAGGCCTGGTTGGCCATACCAGCATTGGTGGACACCGTGGTGACGCTGGCAGTAGAAGCGCTGGAGCTCGCGGTGTTCGAAGAGCTGGACGAGGCAGTCTTGGAGGACGTCGCCGAAACGGTAGAGTTCGAGCCAGACGTGGTGGTCGAGGTGGAAGAGCTAGCGCTCGAGGTGGTAGTAGACAAAGTAGTGGCGCTCACGGTGGAGGTCTGGTCGGTGGAAGAACTAGTGCTGGAAGCAGAAGACGTGGTTGACGAGGCAGTGCTGGTGGTCACCGCTCCAGTAGCACCAGAAACCGAGAAGCGCGGGGTGTAGTTGACATCGTCCGTGTTATCATCATCGATGATCTCAACGGTGTAGTCCGAGCGGGCCGCAAGATCGGCAGAAGGAGTCCAAGAGTAGCTACCAGAGTTGTCGATGCTCCCTAAATCGTCTCGTCAGCACCTATCTGATCGAAGTTTTTCACACCATATCCATAGCGGAAGCTTACCGGCAATAAGTTCGCCCGTGGTGGTGGTGAAGACAGCACCCCACTGGAGTCTCAGGGTGACGGTGCCATTAGTAGTCGGGTCCCAGGTGAGAGTAGTCGGGCTGCCCGCGGTGAAGGTGTAGCCACCCTCAGGGACGTTGAACGGGTTGTCGGAAGCGGCCGCGAGAGACGCAATGGCGCTGAGAGCAAGGTAGAAGACGGAACGCATATTGATGGATGTTGGTGGAGAAGTATATGTGAGTAGTAGAATGACTCGGTACAATAACGGGGAATGGATAGTATGCGATATACAAGCGTAAATACGCGATGCAAGTGTGGGTGGTACAGAAGTAAAAGAATGACTTCTAAGTGGGAGAGAGAGAGGAAGGATAGTCTCGACGGTCAAAAAGAGTGAACCGGGGTGAGTCAGTAGATGCAGACGACGAAAGAACGAAGGACAGACGTCGAATGGGGAAATCGCACGAGGAAGGGAAAGAAAGAAAGAAGAGAAAAGAGGAAGGAACGAACCACCGGGGAGGGGGGAGGAGGATGTCTATGTATACTTACTAGTCAGTGAGTACTGACTGGACTGGAGAAAAGTTACTAAGTAGATACTAGACTAGTCTACTCGCACACTACTGCCTACCTGGCTTAAGTTAGGTTACCTTCTTAGTACTAATTGCCCGACTCTGGCCCAGACGGCGAAAATCAAGTGGGAAAAAAACACGAGAGGAGGAGGGGGGGGATCCATTGTCATTGCGGACAGACCGACGCAGAGCACAATGGATTGGATGACCCTGTGACTAGTAGACATCCGGACCTTCCTGTTCCTGGCCACACCAAGTCCAGCCTATGGTCTAGCGTACCGGGCGTACCTGCTGTATCGGACCTCCTCCACTTGCGCTAATCCCCCTTGGGCGTCACTAGTCGCTCAACTGCTTCTCTTCTGGCCTCATCTTCCGGTGGAAGTCCGGTTCGGATCCCCTCATTCTCGTCCATTTTGGGAGAGTTCAGGCCCGACTCGGGTGTAGCGTCTTTCCAATGGTACTATTTTTCGCTCGCCCGACCGGGGGTTCGTCGGCTACAGTGGCTAACTCTCACTAGATACATACTTAGAGTCTTAGACAGATGGCAAATTTTATATGACCTATCCGCGAGAGTCCGGACTTTGAATGACTTCCTTCTTAGCGACAAGCCAAGGAGACGCTTGGAAAAAAGTGTAAGTAAATATAGCCCTCGATACGATTGAGAGAGGCATTATTGGCAGAAAAGGTGGTATCTGCTCAGGGGCGTTTTTCCCAATTCCTGCAGCAACAATTCAGGGCACGCGGACGATCATTGGGCAGAAATGAAATTAACCCTCGCCGACATGTTCCACTCCGCTCCAAAGTTTGTGGGAGCTGCTGATGCCCTCGTTCGGGACTAGCTCGAGGGCACCGTGTTATTAGTACTGTCTGTCTGTCTGGAACCTTCTCTCTTGTTGGATGTATGATAGTATTTGTTTTCTGACGTGCTGTAACACAAGTTCTTCTCTGCTTGCTCTTTTCTATTGAAATTGAATGCAAGTATCATGAGAGAACATTGGCTATCCGACTGGACGGCTGTTAGTGTCCAACAGTCTATCTTATCAGGAGGTGCGGAACTGACATGTGGATGCGGCCGATCACGATTATTAATTTGGCCTGCGGTAGTATCCAACTAAGCAGCTACCCGACTACTCCCATATATTATTTATTCCATCTAGCTAAAATACTGTTCAATACAAAGCTCAGAAGCGATTCAATGAACTGAGACATCACATCTCCAGGATCTAAGCCACCCACCACACTATCGAGATCCCTCCTTAGTACTTGCTATACGAACCTCTTTATTCGCCCTTATCTCTTTCTCTTCCTCGGAGAGGTACTCCTTTAGGAGTATCCAGTTCTCTCGGCTCCTCAACCAGTGACCCAAAGTTCACGCTTTCCTTATCCAGTAATTTAAACACAAAGCTTCTCATCCACTTCACCTCCCAATTCGTTAAGGGTTATCCCTCCCCGCCCCTCGAACCTCCCCTCCATCGACTTAGTCTATCGTTCTACTTAACGCCGACATCATTCTTCCCCCTGGACTACCTACACTACTCTCACGATGGGCTAGACTTTTCTTGCCTTCCTCCTTGTGTTCTCTCCTTCGGAGACCGTCAGGCAGGCATTCTAATCCTGTATGGTGATTCAAGACCCACGCCCTCGCTAGGCATCCATCTTGTCTAGACTATCATGGGAAATGAACTCCGTCCGAGCGTTTATGCCAGCATTCGAAGTCCTCACTTAGTGTACAGCGAGAAGCTAAAAATTATCTACGAGAGCACTAACAAGTTGAGCTAACCCACAAGCGCAGCGCGAAGCGGGGAGGCGCCACCCATCC
The DNA here is from genome assembly GCF_003184625.1 of Aspergillus neoniger CBS 115656. Lineage (NCBI taxonomy): Eukaryota > Fungi > Ascomycota > Eurotiomycetes > Eurotiales > Aspergillaceae > Aspergillus > Aspergillus neoniger. The sequence goes on along the minus strand of NW_020291140.1, from coordinate 381,922 downwards.
CACCCATCCATCCTTCCCATCTTCCTAACTTCCTACTATCTATAGTCGGCTCAAACCGAGGTTGCAGCCGCATCGCCTTGTTAGTGAGCTCGGGTGGCCACTATGGTGCGATGGCAATTTTACACTCTCGTCCGAAGTGCTTCTACTCCGTAGTATACTCAATGGCCGAACTCTGATTTGTCTGGGCCCAGTTTTGGACCAACGAGAGAACACTGAAATGACTCCCCACTATACAGCCTACAGGCACGAGTCACTAATGAAAATCTGGACTGTATCAAGTGCTCGAGCACGATGGAGCCTGACACGAGACGTACTATAATGCGTTAGTCTAGCTATGTATATACAGCACACTATGATACGGCCTTCGACATGGTGCCACACTATATACTAGGCAGTCACGGGGGCAGCATCATTTTCCTGCCCCGAGATTGTGTCCTTGGGGGCTGCCTGCTGCGGAGCTTCCGTGCCTTCGGTCACCATTGTCGATTTGTTAGTGTCCTCTTGGGCTTTAGGCGCATCTAGGAATCCGTTTTCCCCGAGCCATGCAATTGCTTCCATGACCTTTCGGTCTTCTTCTCCCTTTTGGCGGTCCAGGAGCTAGTAATTGCACATGTTAGTCACGTTCTCAGGAGCATACGCTTAGGGATGGCTAGGCTCACCGCTTGTAGAAGCCCCTTTCGCGCCTTCGGCTCCGTTGGCTTCGCTTTCTTTCCTCGCTCAGGTGCCTCGTGCGAGAACCGACATCTATCTCCATTCCTGCAGCGACCGGTTCGAGCAAAGTGATGGCATGGCTTTTTCTTACTCTCACGAGGGGGTGGCGGTACCCGCTCCGGTCCTTCTCGTCGAGTGGTCGCCTCCTCCGGCGCAGAGTCCGAGTCACTGTCGGATTCATCCGACGAGGAATCTGACCCACTGGACGATGTCCAATCGCTGCTATCGGAGTCATCTTGAGACGAGATGTTGGCCTCGTCCCCAGCCTCTTCGGGCTTCCCAGCGTCTATTTTGACATCTGTTGCAGACGTCGTCTCGCCGTTGGTGACTTCTGATCCTTCGACTGCAGCGGGCCCAGGCTTGACAGACTTATCTTCCGAATCTGCATCTGCCCTGATCCCAGTTTCCGAAGCCGGTTGGACTTGTGCGGTGGCCGAACTTTTATCTACATTGGCATCGGTTGATCCCTTTTTCAGTGCCTCAGCCCTCAGTAGAGCCCTTTCAGCATCTGCCTCGGCTTTGGCCACCCGTTTCTCTTCCTTCATGAGCTTTCGCCGCAGTCTGTCCGCCTTCTCCTTCGCCTTCGCTGCAGCATCTATGGGATCGACCGGTTGGTCATTGGATTGCTTGTCGTGCGCTTTCTTATTCCGACCGTCCTTCTGCGCTCGTTTGGACTCTTGCTTTCGCTGATCCTTCTGCCGCTGTACTTCCTGGCGTGCTTTCTTCGCCTCTTCCATGGCCTTTTTCTTCTCTTCCACTTTCGCCTGCGTCGGATACCGCTTTCGCCGTTCCTCAATCCAGGCCGCGATTTCTTCCGGTGACTGCAATGTGGATGTCTTTCCGCGATATGTGACCTTGAGAGCTGCGGTGTCGGCAGCAGCAGCTCCTCCGGCTAATCTCGCTTCTTCATCCACATCGTCTTCATCCTCGCTCGACTCATGCTCTTCGGTTCTCGGGGTCAACCCAAGCTGATTGCGCTTTCTCTTCTTCTTCTTTGGCTTCCGTGTGGCGTCAGCTGGTGGCGGGGGTTTGACGGGAAGAGGATTTCCGAAGCTGGGAACCGGAGGCGGTGCGGGAACTCGGGGTGCGACGGACTGGGGCTTCCCAAAGGCCGCATTATGATCGCGCTTGTTGGCATAGTGTGCTGTTCGATCCCCATTATGTGACTGAGCGTTGTAACCGTTGAAGTGTCCACCGCGCTGAGCTCCGGCGAAGGAGCCTGCCGGTCCCGTTTGCTCAAAACCCCAGCGCATAGGTGGGGCAACCATCGGCGTCTGAACTGGCTGGTTGACCGGTTGCTGGGCAGGTATGACCGAAGGATACATAGACCCAGGTTGAGCAGTAGGCGAAGTGTAAGCTCCCCCATAGTTAGGCTGGCCTTGGTAAGGCGGCACCCGGGCTGCGGATTGCGCATAAGGCTGCGAAGGAGGAAAGGAGGAAGCATTCGGAGCCCGTTGGTAATTTTGCGATGGCGAAGGAGTGACTTGGGCTGCTGGGTTGGGGTGCGTGGCATACCCAGAGTAGTTCATCTGAGCGTAGCCAGTAGACGGTGTAGCGGTAGGGTACGCGCGGTTATCTGGTGTCATAAAGTGACCTCCACGGGCGCCTCCCCGGTTTCCATAGCCCCTCCCACGTCCTCTGAAGTGGCCACCATGAGCATGACCACCTCGTTGACCATGATATCCCTGACCGCCATATTGCGAAGGGTAGTTGGCATTATGGTGACGGTATTGTTGCTGCTGCGGTTGCGGTTGTTGCGGTTGTTGTTGTTGAGAGGGAGGAGGGGGAGGGGGAGGAGGAAAAGAGAACCCCTGGGAGTTCATGGCGAGAAGATCTCAGACGACCTTCGAAGAGAAACAGCATGCACGCCATCCTCCCGACATTGCGAAGACTTGACGAGGGCGCAACTCAATAAAAGGCGGCCAGAGATTCAGTGACAGAGCCTCTTTGGTTGTTCCGTTCCGAGCAGAATCAGGAATCGCGTGCCGCTCACGTGGGACCAACCTCACTGTCCAGGCAAAAATTTCATGGCAGATCCGCCGGCTGCCATTGGCTGGATGCCGGGGGTTCTCGCATTGAGCCGCTGCTGCTAAAAGTGATTTCCAATATAATAATAATTGTAAAATGGTTGCTGGATGGAGGACAATTGAATTAGCTTTTTTCTAATATGGGATTGAGTCCCGACCACTTGAATACTCCCACCCGAATGCTTGCCTTGGAATAGAAAGAAAGAAAGAGAAGAATTTATTATCTCCGTCGTCCTTATCTTTTTTCTTCTTCTTCCCCGCCGGCCCTTTGAGAGGCGCTACGTCAAGCGACTCGATTCATCATGTTCATTCTTGTTAGTGATCGACTGTTATTTCCACTTCTATATGCACCCAGTGCATACCTATATTTGAGTATGAGCTGACCTGTATCTCACAGACTACGATCTCGGATCTGATCCAGATATCCCCGGAGGATTTCTCCAAATATAGCGCTGTGGCTCTCGAGGATAACATCAACGAGAAGTATGCCAATAAAGTATGTACCAGCGCGTGATTCTCCTCTTATTATGTGCTTCATGTTTAGCACGGTCTGCGAGCCATGCTTGTGAGTGAACATCGTTGACCTTGTTGTGGTCAGGTCATTCAAAAAATCGGCCTATGTATTGGTTTCTATGACCTGCTAGAGTCTTCAGATGGTCTGATTGGCCATGGTACTGGACTTGTTAATGTAAATGGTATGTTACTTTCTCTATCTACGATGTTAGTCTTATGGTGTAGCAGAGAAACTGACCTAGTGACAGTCAAATTCCGTCTGATTGTCTTCCGCCCGTTCAAGGGCGAGATCATGCTTGGGAAGATCTCGAGTGCGACAGAGCATGGCATTAAGGGTGAGCATTCAGTGTATGCCATGTATATGTCAAAATGTGATGCTGACACTCCCTAGTTGCCGTGGAATTCTTCAACGATATTCTCGTGCCTCCTGATCTACTCCTGGATGGCGCCAGATTGTGAGTGTACCACCTAATTTAGCTCTGCAATTTTCCACCTTGCTAACTGATATCAGTGACTACGCGGATCAAGTCTGGATCTGGGAGAACGAAGATGGCTCCACGTTCTACTTTGATGTTGGTGAAGTTGTTCGATTCCGCGTTGAGATGGAAGAATGGCACGACCAGATCCCGAATGCGCCGGATCTAGGAGATGCCGCCGCTATCGAGCGGAAACCACCCTATTCGATTATAGTGAGTGACTTGCCTTACTTCAAGTATATCATCTTATGTTGAAGACAATCTAACATGTATGTGATATAGGGATCCATGCAAATGGCTGGATTGGGTCCGATTTCATGGTGGTGATTGATGACTTGCTTTGTTCTGGAGAGGAAGAATACGAGAGCTTCCCGTGGATGGGATTGCATTGTACACTACTACTACTACTACTACTACTACTACTACTACTACTACTACTACTTACATACAGTGGGTTCAAAAGAAAAGGAAAAAGTAAAATGGGAGGAATTGGATATACCACGTTGGGATGGATGTTGCAGAGGGGAGAAGATCGATAATCCCATCGATAGACGAATAATGACATGATCTTGGCTTTACTAGTTGTTCAGGTTGGCGCAATAGTGATTCTTGATGTCGAAATGAAGGGATGGTATGAGCCCATCCCAAGGAACCATGGAACATTACTTCCCCTTGCAGCACCAAGCGACCGTGCAATCATGCCGGATGGGGGACACCGTTGCAAACTCTAGATAAACCAGGGCGTACGTAGATAGAGATAGGGATGCAAATGACACCTTACAATGCCAAAGCAGACACACCTTCAACTAATAGAAGTGGAACTAAACTAGGCGGCTGTCAGCACGGAAGGGCGTCGGCGATGCGACGGTTAAAGGCGGCGATAAACTGGCGGGGTGGAGAAAAAGGAAAAAAGAAAGGGAAGAAAGATTCTGGAACTCGGCGCGGGTCCCTCTCGACCACTTCGTCCTATAGTCCTCCAGCATCCAGTCTGCGCAACGTAAAAGAAACCCGGCATCAGCCAGAAATTTTCAAGCAAACTTGCCCCCTCTCTCTCTGTGCGCGGCTCGTCTCGTTTTCACTCCTGGGATTCTGCGTCTCACCGATCTATTTTTCTCTCTCGTTTCCTTGGCCCATTACAAATCGCAACCCTAGAAACCTTGAAGGGTTAGTTTGCTTATATTAGACCGCATTGCGTCTTGCAGGGGCCCTGTGATTTCATCATCCACCTCTTGTCTTTAAGCATTCAACTGCTCTACAAGACCCCAGTACTCGCGCATTTAGACTATCAGCGACTTATTGTTCTGATTTACTCACTTTTGCTTTTTTTTTTTTTTTGACTTCTATTATTCCCCATTTCGTATATATTCCATTCGTGACAATGGTTGCTCTCCCCACTCAGAACGGAGCGTCGACCCCTCAGGATCGCCGCTTCGGAACTTTGGCCGTCCACGCTGGTGCTCCCCATGATCCTACCACCGGCGCTGTCATTGCTCCTGTCAGTTCGCATTCTTCTCCGAACACTGCCTTCACTTCTACGGTGCACGCGCTAACCAGCTGGCCCATAGATCTCCCTCTCCACCACCTTTGCGCAGACCAGCGTCGGAAACCCCGTTGGTCTCTACGAATACACCCGCAGCTCCAACCCCAACCGGTTAGTCGGAACGGAATCGCCATAGCTGAGATACATTGATTGCATGGATATTGACTGCTGGAATTTAGTGACAACTTCGAGCAGGCCATTGCTGCTCTTGAACACGCCAAATATGCCCTTGCCTTCTCCTCTGGCTCTGCCACCACCGCCGTCATCCTCCAGTCTCTCGCCGCGGGCTCTCACATCGTCTCCGTCTCCGATGTCTACGGTGGAACTCACCGTTACTTCACCAAGGTTGCCTCCGCCCATGGCGTCCAGGTGACTTTCTCGCCTTGCATTGAGCTCGACGTCGAAGAGCTCATTCGCCCCAACGAGACCAAGCTGGTCTGGATCGAAACCCCCTCCAACCCCACCCTCGGCCTGGTCGATATCGAGAAGATCGCTGCCGTCGCCCACAAGTACGGTATCCTGGTTGTCGTCGACAACACCTTCCTGAGCCCCTACGTTCAGAACCCTCTGGACCACGGTGCCGATATCGTCGTCCACTCCGTTACCAAGTACATCAACGGTCACTCTGTAAGCTCAACTCTCACACTTTTTTTTTCTAATAGCAACGGGCATCTTGCTAACATGAATAATCTCAGGATGTCCTGATGGGTGTCGCTGCCTTCAACTCCGATAGCCTGCAGGAGCGCCTTTCTTTCCTCCAGAACGCTATCGGCGCTGTCCCCTCCCCCTTCGACTGCTGGCTCGCCCACCGTGGTCTCAAGACCCTCCACCTGCGTGCGCGCGAGGCCACCACCAACGCCACCGCCGTCGCCAAGGCCCTCGAGGCTTCTCCCAACGTCATCGCCGTCAACTACCCCGGCATTGACTCTCACCCCAACCGTGCCATTGCCGTCAAGCAGCACCGCAACGGCATGGGCGGTGGTATGCTGAGCTTCCGTATCAAGGGCGGCCAGGAAGCCGCTCACCTCTTCTGCAAGTACACCAAGATCTTCACTCTGGCCGAGAGTCTGGGTGGTGTCGAGTCTCTTTGCGAGGTGCCTTCCAGCATGACCCACGCCGGTATCCCCAAGGACCAGCGCGAGGCTGCTGGTGTCTTCGATGACCTCGTCCGTATGTCCTGCGGTGTTGAGGATTCCGAGGACCTCTTGGCCGATGCTCTTCAGGCTCTTGAGAAGGCCGTGGCTGCGACCAAGGTCGAGAACGGATCTGCTTAGAGGGTTCGTGGTGTTTCTTTTTGTTCGTTTCGTTATCTGCGTGTTTGGGACGATACATAGAGCGTTTCTACGATATATATAAATGTGAGACGATAGAGGGTCTTGCGTGGCAGTTCGCGGACCGGTCATGACACCAGATTCATACCTTCTGAAGCCAAGTAATCTACAAGTAGTAGTTGTACGGATCTTCTTTATAAGATAGAGTACTATCATTGAAACTCAAAAAGAATTTTAATATTAAGACCGCCTTATCTATACGCAATGTATAGGACCGGTTTCAACACCCAATCACATTGCTTAGTCATCCCGATAACGAAAATGCAAAATTTGGACGAATGAAGCGACGAGAGAAGAGATTCAGGCATTGGCAAGCTACTATACATCGGACTCTGTCTAGACAGGAGATAAGAAGACAGAGTCAACTCCGAGATTGATTATCCTAAACTTGTTCTCAAAACAAAATCGCGCTCGGATCATTCAATCCTTCATTGAAGTAGATCATAGGATACCCCACCTCGCTGCTGGATATCCATCTTCTACTTCCTAGACTGTTCACTTGGCTGTGCATAGCATAATAAGCTAAGCTATATCCGAAGAGTTTATTTATTCGATTTGGCCTGATCGTGGATAACGTATCCGCTATACATCATGACATCCACATTCAGCTTCGGCTTTGCGGGGGACGATATCGACATCGATGACACGGAAATGAACGAGACTCACGAGACGAACAATGACCAGAATGCTGGTGCGGGATCTACACTCCCGGAGCTGATCCCAGCTAAGAAACATGATGTGGCTGAATGGGTGAGTAACTCAATATATGGCACTCTTCTAGTATCTATCACTTAGATATTATCACTCATCTACCCTACCCTATATTACATCAGTATCAACAACTAACACTCCACAGAACCCTACACTCCCATCTCAAATCTCATTCAACAAGCTCAGACTGCCCACCAAAACTACTGCTGCAAACCAGCACCTCACCCTCGCTCGTCGGGACATCTTCGACATTCGCGCCCAACTAATGGCCGAGGATACTCCCGACGAGAACAACGAGGAATTAATTGCCGGTCTGGAAAAAGGCGACATCAAGCCCAACTTCTACGAAGGCGGGTTCAAGACCTGGGAATGTGCGGTTGACCTAGCCAAGGTGCTTGTTGACACCGATGAGCTGGCTGCGTCGACGGCTGCTGGTGATAGACATATCATTGAGGTATCTACCTACCTACCCTAAATAATACCCAGCATATGGAATACTAACAAGAACATCCAGCTCGGCGCCGGCACCGCCATCCCATCACTATCTCTCTTCGCACAACTCCTCTCTCACCCAGCATCAGGACAGCAGCAGCAAAACAAAAGAACCCACTTCACATTCGCAGACTACAACTCTGCCGTCCTCCGTCTCGTCACTTTCCCTAACCTCCTCTTAACATGGTATCACTACACACAATCTTCCCCTTCCCCGTCCGAAGGACAGTCAGAAGAAGACGAACTCCTCGACATAACCCCCACCCTCATCCAATCCTTCCAAGAAGACCTCTCTGCTCGCGGCATCTCCATCTCCTTCATCTCCGGTGCCTGGTCGCCCGCTTTCGTCGACTTGGTCTTCTCTTCCTCTTCCAACCAGGAAGTACCTTACCCCCAAACACTCGTCCTCGCCTCCGAGACTATCTACTCGCCTGCGTCGCTGGGGGCATTCTCCGAGACGTTAGTCGCCTTGTTGCGTCGTGCTGCGCCGGGAGGACAGCAGCAGAGCGCGGCGGCGTTGGTCGCGGCCAAGAAGGTCTATTTTGGGGTTGGTGGGGGTGTCGATGAGTTTTTGGCGGTTTTGGGTGGTGTTGCTGGGACTCTGGGGGTCGAGGTCGATGTGCAGGAGAGGTTGGATGTTAAGTCTGAGGGGGTCGGGAGGGTGGTTTTGGGGGTTAGGTGTGCTTAGTTGATATTGATATTGCTGTTTAGTTAGGGTCGTGGTTAGTATATATAGACTATATAAGTACTATGTGGCTAGTTGAAGTATGAATCCGGTTATGGTTAACTATGGCTTGCGATTACAGCTGATCATCTCTGTAAGTAAACCCATGCTGACAACAACCGCATCTGCGGACAATAGATAACGGAAAATAAGAATAAAGGATAAAGAAAAAAAATCTTGAACACTGCCCGGTATATGTACAACAAGCCCTGCTTCCTATGTCTATTACCGACATATTCATGACACAGAAAAACAACAATAACAGAGTCACATTTTCCTTAGTTCAATATGCTCGCCTACTCATAAAGAGACACGACCTTGCCGTCCTGCATCCGGGCCACACGGGAGGCCTCCATCTCCTGGTTCTGGCGCTGGTAGTGAGCGACAACATGGCTCAGATCGGCGCTCTGGCCGGGGGCGACATTGTAAGGAGCGACGGCGCTGAAGCTGACTCTATACCAAGGGAGAAAAGTATCCAATTAGCAACCACAGATCGGACATCATAAGCCGGCAAGGGGAGAGTGTTGACGTACTCAGGCTGCTTCAATTCAATGAATTCGCGAGGACCCTGACTCGCGAACAAGTGACGGTCATGAGCGACCTTCTCCATAGCGGCCGTGTGGATAGCGTTTCTCTGCTCAAAGATCTTCTCGTCCGGAGTCCACTTGTGGATGAGGTTGGTGATCCATGACGGGGAGCCGGAGTTATCGTTCGACTTGGCCACCTGGTACAGGACGAAGGCGGACGCGAAGGTGCCGAAGGTGACGTAGAAACTGCGCTGTATGGGTGCGTAAGATCAGGATGTTAGCTTTTTGAGAGCCTTGCTTATTCGTTCATGCAGGAACCAATGCCACAATGGGTATAATGGGATGTGAATGTCGGGCGAGGGTAGTAGGGAGGGTTCATTTGCGTTCCCATTGGAGGAGGGGAGAGAACGTACGCCGAAGCTCTCGTTCACAGGCTCGGCATGGTGAGCTGCGTGCGAGTCGAATCGCCGGGGCTGCTGGTTCCGCAGAAGGAGCCGCGCCGAAGCCACCGATCGCCTAGCGAAGAACATGGTGTGGAGGTAGACAATTGGCAGCGCCGGATCGAGTTATGATGTCGTCGTCGCCGGGGGGGTTTTGGGAGGTTGAAAGCGCAGAAAGGCGGTTCGAGGCGGAGTGCACGTGATTGGAAAGCTGGATTGGGTTTGGGCTGATTGGTCGAGTTCCAGTGATCGTGAGTCATGTGATTTGTGCCATATTGGGACTAGTGTAACAGAGCATAGAGGATCCAAAACTGGTTAGCCTAGTTAGGACAACAGTAAGGCTGCCATGCCATGACTAAGTCGGTCTGTCAACTGTCATGTGGATTGGTCAGTGAGCAAGTAAATCTTTCCTGTTAGTTACTCTTCTTCCTGCAGCCCCGGACATCTTACGGTGCAAACACATCCTTTCTTCCACTCCCCTCATCTGTCGGCCTAAACTCTCCTGCATGTCGGTCAAATATGATATGATGACCGTCAGACCCTCCCGATCTTCGCCTTACCTGCAGCAACATCCTGGAGGGATCATGGAATCAATCCTCCTTTTCGCCTTGAACGGGGGTTGGGGCAGTTCCATCCAGTGAAGTGTGAGCGGGTCGCTGTGTTGGCTCGTCAGTCATGGTGTTCCTACACCGCACACCCTGGGTGGTCCCGATGCATGGCTAACTGCCTCACTTCAACATGGCGCTCCCCACTGCTTGCGATTAGCGCGGCAGCAATTGGGTTTCAGGTTCTGCCAATTCATGTGGGCTCCTAAACGTCTGGATATCAACAGCGACATGTCATCGATCGTTGGTTAGCGTTGTCCACTCCCCGCCCACTCGACTTGCCCCCCCTCATCTCGCTCTCTTTCTTTCCCCTCGGCGGTGTTTGAAAGTGAGAGAGAGCTCGGACTCTTGGACTCTCGAAATAGCATGCTCTAGGACGCTTGCTCCGCTGCTCGTCTTCTGATTCACCCTGCCACCCCCAAATGATCGAGTCGTTGATGCCCAATGCTGGTGACACCGCCTGCTGATTGGATCCGCTTCGAGTCCCGACTCAAACGCCTCGGTCCACTCCGATGACTCCCTTCTTGCACCCAAGTGTGTGCTCTTGCCTTCTCTCGCCTAGTCGGACTCCTACGGTCTATGACTCCCTGGTAGAATGGGTATCAATTGCCCTCTAAGGTTCGGTCCGCCGTCGCGCCTCGCCCAGCCCCCCTGAGGCTGGCCGGAGCCCTTTGTAGATGCAGTTTTTTTTCTTGTTTGGGCGTGACTGGGAACCGGTTATTAGCTGCCCTCTTTTTCCCCAACGTCGTCTCTTCTCTCGAATCCCATTCCTCAGAATTCAACTATTTTAAGAGCCAGCGTGTGGAAAACTATCCTGGCTTTCCGGAGTGTCTGTCCACTGGCAAACTTGCCATTCGACATCCGGTGATTTGTCTTCCGTGTATTCCTACCATTTGCGCCCACCTGCATACATTCTGCTCAACGGGCCTGAGCATTATTTTCCAATTTTCCCTATTCTCCTAATTATTTTTTTCTCCCTCTCTTTTCTCCTTACCCCCTAAATTTTTTTTTTCTTACTTTCTTTCCTGCCTGACCGTGTTATCACCTACCTTGTCGGGCCCCTGCGTTTCGCTCTGTATCTATATCAACTCGGAATATATCACGACGCCGCCGAACGCGCTTACAAATGTACAGTGTTAAACCCGCAGCCACCCAATCTAGTCTCCGCTGACCGTGTTACTTCTTTAGCTATTGGGAACACGTCTTACAGCCTTATTCTAACTTGGGCACGCATCACTATCGCCCACCATGGCTAACAAGAAGAGCAAGTCCGGTAACAAACAAAAGAATAAGAAGGGCAAGAACCAAGAGGCCTCTGGTAATCAGACACCTCAGCCCGACCCTCCTGTTGTTGAACAACAACAAGAAGAACAACAAGAGGAACAACAACAGCAACTAGAACAACAAGCAGAGCCAGAGGAACAACAACCACCACCAGAGGCACCTCAACCTGAGCTCTCCACTGAGGAGCCAGCGGTCCAGCCTGAGAGCCAACAAGAGGTCCAACAGGAGAACCAGCAAGACCCGCAGCAAGAGCAATCGCAGCCAGAGGTCTCCACTGAAGAGCCGGTACCAGAGCCCCAGCAAGTAGAAGAGCAAGTTCAGGAGCCACCGACAGCTCAGCCTGAGCCCACATCGGAACAAGCAGAAGAGCAACCAGAGGGTCTGCAAGAACAGCAAGACATACAACCTGACGAGCAGCAACACGAACAACCGCCCACTGAAGCCGAAGCTCAAATCGAAACTGAAGCTGTAGCTGAACCTGCAGCTGAGGCGCCGATCGAATCACAGCCGGCAGAAACAGAGCCCGTATCTGAAACCGTACCAGAACCGGCACAAGAGCCAGAGTCGGTGCCAAACCAAGAACCAGAACTGGAGCAACCACAGGCTTCCGTCGAGCCAGACTCGACTGTGCCCGTAGACGAGGCACCAGTCCAGTCGCCGGCGAACGAGGAGGGTGGGTTCGAGCAACCGGAAGTTCCTGAGCCCGCCCAAGTTGAGCAATCCGACGTGAACGATGTGCAGACCTATTCTGAACAGCCACAAGAGTCGAGCTGGGAGGAAATAGGCACATCGGAACAACACGCGGGTGACGCTGAGGAGCACCACGAGACCGACCCTTTCCAATTTGAAGCTAGCGGTGCCGCTGAAACAGTTGAGGAGACACCAGTAACAGCACCGCAGACACCGCTGGATTCTTCATTCGTCCCGACCCAGTCGTGGGAGCCCTTGGAAGAACCACAGCCCCAGGCGGACAGCTCATTCGTGGCAGCATCCTTTGGCTCCAACACCGGAGCTCCAGAGACTTACTCGCATATTCCTGAAATGTCTGAGCCTTTCGCCGACACTGTAGTCGCTCAGCCTACTCCTTTCTCTGATACGTTCGCCCCCTCGAGCGCTACTCCCGCTTCGAAGCCTGGTTCTCCGATTCCCCAAAGCGGTTCACCAATCCAACGCACTGCATCCCCATCTTTCAAGTCTATGTCGCCTGGTCCTCAGAGCGCTGCTGCTACACCACGTGCCACTTCACCGGTGCACCAATCTGCGTCGCCAGTTCGACCTTACCATTCTCCGGTGCAGCAGTATACCTCACCGATGGCCCAACCCGCCTCGCCAATACGGGAAGCAACGGTTCTGTCGCAAAGGAGTGCCTCTCCCACACCGCCAGGCGCTTCTCCCGTATTTCAATCAGCTTCACCCGCCGTGCAACAATATTCTCCAGTGCAGAAGGTTGCATCACCTGTGCAAAAGACCGTGTCACCCGTACAGAAACACGTCTCGCCTGTCGCGAAACCCGCTTCACCTGTTCCGAAAGTCAGCAGTCCTCTAGCACGTGGGCACATGTCTCCCATGATGTCTCCACAAATGGCTCCTCCGCCAATGACGGCGAGGATGCATCAACAGCCAACCGCCATACCGCCCTACCCCCCCTCCTATCACTCGCCTATCATGAGCGCCAATGGCTTCCTTCCCCAGTATGCCTATTACCAGCCTTCCCCTAACATGCACCCGACCCCTCGAGGCTCAATAGACCCCGGGTCGGCTGCATCCTTCCAGGCTTTGCAGAACCTGGGATTCGGCAATGGCCATCCTCTGAATGGCAAAGGAGGTACCATCTCGCCTCCGCACGAACATGAAGAGCCTATTGAGCTTCTCCAGAGGATCCAGGATGCCATTCCCGACATCGGCCGGCTGCTCAATAGCTACAAGACCACCAAGGGCAAGTTGCAGGCGCGGGAGTCCGAGTTCAAGCAGATGAAGAACCAACATGAGCAGGAATTGATGCACAAAGACTTCTACATCGATGCCCTGCAGAATCAGATGCGGAAGGCGGCCAGTGAAAGTGCGGAGGAATCAACGAGACTGAAGAATACCATCAATGAGCTTCGCATGGAGCTGGGCAACGAGAATGAGAAGAAGAAGGACCTTCAGGAGAGGCTACATGATTCGGAGAAGGCCAATGAGGAGCTAACGCAGACGAAGGCCGAGCTGGAGGAGGAGGTCAAGACTCTCAACACCAACCTTCAAGAGGCACATGAGACCTACGAGAGGGATATGGAGGCTGCCAGACAAGACAAGGAGTCATCTCTTGCCACTCAGAAGAAGGAGCTGACGGAGATGTTCGAGGAGATCAAGGCAGAAGACGAGAAGGCAGCAGCTGAGGCTCTCGCGGCACGCGAGCGCGAGTTGCTCGACCAGCAGGACGCGATGAAGAACGATTACGAGAACCAGAAGCAACAGATGCAGGAAGCGCACGACACACTGCAAGCCGATTTTGACTCCAAGGTTGCCGAGCTGGGCTCGACAAAGGAAGAACTTGAAACCAGAACTACCGAACTCGCAGACAAGCAGAAGGAACTGGAGGATACCATTGAGACCAACGCCAAGGAGATGGAGGACCTTCGTCAGACCCACGCTAACGAAGTCGAGTCCCTCAACAACAGCCACGCAGAGAAGGTGGCGGAGATGGAGAAGGAGCACAGCGACCGGCAGCAGAAGTGGGCTGATGAGAAGACCGACTTGGAGGGACGGCTCTCGGACAAGATCCAGGCCTTGGAATTCTGCGAGCGGGAGAACAAGAAATTGGAGGAGGATAATCTTGTCAAGGAGAAACAGGTTCAGCACGCGGTGGATGGAATGCGCCTCACCATTGATAATTTGGACAAAGATTGCGACAGGTTGAGAAAGACTCTTCACAGCCTTGGAGAAGCCACTGACCTCAAGAGCACGAAGGGTGATACATTCTTGTAAGTGACCCAGTGCATTGAGAATGTGTTTTAGTACCCGACTTTCGTTTATGATCTCTCATCTTCCGATGTTCTTTTCTTTTTTTCTTTCTTTTTCCTTCTTCTGCATTATCTTTGCATTTTAATTTCGATGTCATGTTTGCATTCTTCTTCTTTTCTGCATGAACATGAACCAGAACCAGAACCAGACCACAGTCTTTTGTTTGTTTCATTTCCTTTGTCTTTTCTCCTGTTCTCCTGTCTTTTTCTATAGACTGATCATGATGATGACTATGATGACATGTTGATAACGCTATAAATGTACGTGCTCTGATAAACATCTCCGAAATCTAGTTTGGATTGTTTCGGCCAACTATCTCGGCTTATTGTCTCCTTGTCTAAGGAGCACTTCTCGTACCTTCCAATTGATCCTCCTAAGGACATTCTATCCAAACTTCCATCGGAACTACCATCGTTCCTTGATAACACCCCGGCATCCGTCGAGCTCCGTTCAGCATATGTTCAGCATGTCATTTCTAAGACCTTGACCTACCGCATCTTCCATCCCTTCCTGTTCACCTTGGGCCGCCGGTTCGATAAGGCCGATACCTTCTTCCAGATGCTGTCGATGGATATCCGCCGCAAGTCCGTGAGACGGGAGGCGTTCTGGAGACAGCAGACACTGAAGGCGGCGTACACGACCTCGGACGCCAAGCAATCGATCAACGTGGTGGCGGCCGTCATCGTTGACGAGATCATCGACCAGCTCAAGCACTTTGCCGACCCGAAGAACCTGGATGCTCTTCTCGTCTCAGTCCGCAAGATTGTCAAGCTGGCCGCTGAGACCTGGCGACTTGCGCGCGTGGAGCGAGAGCTGATCCTGGCCTCGTTGCCGTCGCCCGATGCCGATGCCGTTTCCAATGATGACTGGGAAGAGTATGGCACCCCCAAGGAGGGCAGCCTTAGCTCCAAGGAAGACCCCACTCGCCATGTTATCCTGCGCACCTTCCCCCGGATCACGCGCGAGGCAGCGCACGAGGATTTCGCGATCGAGGAAGAAAAGTACAACCCCTGCACATACTCCCGTGGCTGTGTTCTGTACTCCGACTCCCCTGTGGTCATGGCCCGTCTCCAAGAGTTGGCTAAGAAGTCAGAAGACTCGCCTCGTCGTGGTTCAAGAGACTCGAGCCGCTCAGATGGGTCGCCCTCTCCCCGCCGGAGTCGGGACGGCATGAGGGCATGAACGAAAGCTTCGAGTAGTGCGATGTGAGTGGCTATGTCGACCAGGATACTGTTTTAATAACCGGCTTGATTCATATACTTTTGATCTTTCCCCATTTTGTCTTATCTTGCCGGCCCGGCCCTCGCGGGGCTGCGGGGCCACAACAATCCTTTGGGTTTCCTATGTCTTCCAATGTTTTCCTGATCATGACCGAGACGATTTTTTGATGAGAAGGCCCCAACACCCATTCCTTTCTCTAACCAATGTATTTTTTCTGACACAATTTTTATACTTCCTTTCGACACTATCATGTCATTTCGGGGTTATGCCTCTTTTGCTTATGTTACGATTGCGTCTTTGCGTGTTTTAGCGAGCGATTGTTTATTTCATGTGTAACAAACAAATACTGTATGTGAAACTACTACTATATATTTATCTATGACCAGGACCTGGAAGCCCTCACAGCACCTACACAGCATGTACTTAGTGGATATGATGGACGAGTGATGAGAAGATGCGCAGGAGATTGGGGAATGATCTACAATGAAGACATGATGAGAAATGAATGAATCAATCATATGAAAAATAAGATCAGATTGTTTGCAATTCTTCCAACCGACGATTGACTTCGCCCGATCGACAAGTGCCCTGTAAGACCGTAGACCAACCAATCTGGTTGGTCAGTCTAGCTAGACAGATACAGGGTGAGTTATAAGTCGGTTACCCGGGCGCAATTGCACAGCCACGCACATGATGTCAAGATCAGCCATTGCCACACATTCGTAACATACAGTCTCTCTGCGCCAAAGCTTGGTTGGTGCGCGCCCTTTGAGCCTCCTGTGTCCCACATCCGGGGAGAGAAGCCGGTTACACCAGGATACTACTCTTCGCGAGAATCTAGACAGAGAGCAGCCTGACGGTGTGACAAATCCATTCCAATTACCTCCATGATTTGACTAAGGCTTTCACAGTACTTAGTACTGTTTACACATATAGTCCACTTTTATTCACCGCTCATAATGCCCACTACTTACATGCAATGGATTCAAACTACAACTGCCAAGATGTTCCACCGGTTCTGACTCCAACTTGCGCAGCCTCAGACAGGGCTGATCCAGTCGGGGAAAAAAAACATCTCATTATTGCCAAGAAATAGTTTCCGTTAAAATTGTGCTACTTGAGTACTAAGACTCTACACCGTAGTAGGTGAGTTACAAAGTAGATAGATAGAGTGGATTGGGGTTCAGAAGGTGGCTTGTGTCGTGGCTGAGTTTTAGCTACTACCGTTTCAGCACGGGAGTGGGGGTTATAAATAGCAACTGCCGATATTATCATCAGTTAGTACTTAGTATTTACCGCAGCATCGTACTGCTTATACTATTGGGCTGACATTGTGGTGTATACTACTCTAGTAAGCATGCAGGAGATAATAGTATATGGTATATGGCAAGACTAGAAACACTCACTTTTCTACCAGTTATTATTCTCCTTCCCTAGTGACAAGAGACGAGTACTGAGTACTTTAGTAGATTGCGATAATCAAGGTCAAGTGGGGACTTGGTGGGGACGGCACGAGCCCTGCGAATTTCCGAGCTGCTTTTAAATTTTTTTCTTTCCATGACGGGGAATGTGGACGGATAGGATAGGATGGATCCATGGTTTGAGATGGGTGTCCTTGTAGGGATGGGGATGGGTGTTCATCGGGTTGGGTTGTGTGTTTTGTGATCCACTGATCATTTGTAGCATGTGGGTTTCTTTTCTGATGTTCATAGGGTTGGTTGATAGATAGTCGGAGAGGAAGGGATCAGCAGCGTGCAGAATTCGGATTTTTTATTTCTATTATTATTATCTTGTTCATTGATTCTTCTACTAACTAATTATTATTATCTCCGTTATCAATATGACATTTTCGCAGGATGATTGGGGAGAGGTCAGTGCTGGGATAGTAAATTATTTCTTAAGATATGAAGAGAGAGCAAGCACTGTGAATATTCAGGAGATGGCATAACATAACTGCAATTCCCACCACCCCACCAACACTAACTATGACTGATTCGTACCTGAACTTGTTAGTTTTAGTTTGGCTACTAGTTGGTACCCCGCTTGGCTGTGAGTGGCCCGCAATGCTGCACGCCGGCGCGTATCCTCGCCATTCTCACCAGCCAGATTGAGGCCTTCATCCGGTTGTGACAATTGAAGATGATGGTTGGAAATTTAGTAGCTTGGCCTGACTGGCCCCCCCTAATACTACAGGAGTACTACTACTACTACTAGTAGTAGTAGTAGTAGTAGTAGTAGTAGTAGTAGTAGTAGTAGTAGTAGTAGTAGTAGTAGTATTAGACAGTAAGCTTCACTCACCCCCTTCCGATGTGGCTCAGTTCTCTTCGAGTGGTGAATGTGGATTCCCTGTTCAGTCACAGCCGCAAGGCGCCTTTACGCTTTCCCTCGTTTTCTCTCTCTCTCTCTTTCTCTTCTCTTCCTCTCTTCTCACCCACTCACTCACCCTCTTAATTTCTTGCATTTCCTTCGCGTCATCTTCCCAGGCCAGGCTTCTCAAGACCAGAGCCTCGTTTCCTGGGCTTTCTCTTTTTTATTTATTATTATTTTTTTTCCCCCCTACCTTCTCCCCTTCCCACCCATTATTTCGCTCGTTATTTACTCTCATCCTCGTTCCCCGTGACTGCGGCTCTACTTATCGAAATATATTTAATACCCGTAATCTATCCTACTACTATCGCTATCCCCTCTATTATTCCCTCCACCCCCACGCTTGCCTCTCTCTCTCTACTACTACTTCAATCTCTTCACCACCTCAACTTGGACCACCAACAACTAAACAACATCCTGAATCCATCGTTTTTCCCTTCCCTTCCCCTTCCCCGTACTACTTCCACTGCTTGTCGCTCCACTCAGGATTCCGTCCCGCTTAGCTGAACTCTCTTCTGCAATCTTCAGTCACTTGTTTTCCCCTCGCTCGTGACTAAGTACTAGTACTCCAAACTCGGGTCTTGGCCTCATTTGTTCCTCACTCTACTAACTCGCTCCTCCCGGCTTACTGCGACGGTGGCTTACCCACTTCACGTTGCGCCCGCCACATACTGATTTAAGGGGCATTCCTGAATAATCTTCATTGCTTCTACGCCGTTTTCGCTGCTTACGAACGCCGAGGCGCCCTGTTCTCCTCCATGTCGATCTAGAAATGCTATCTCGGATTCCCGTTCACTGGTCTTTGTGTGTAGTCTGCTTCACCGAGACAGACTGAAACCAAGCCTGCAGAACAGCAGAATCCCAGCTGTTTTCTTGCATCACCGAGACTTCTTCTTACTGGAGAGGTGATCGCTTGTCCTCACCGCATAATTCTTACCGCGCGCATCGCACGGTCGATACGAGCCAAAGGCCCACTGCAAGCATGTCCACCTTATCACCGAGGCTCATCCAGGACGAGTCGCCCACCGATATGACTTTCTACGATTCCAACTACCACGACCCTTACCTCTCGGCCCCCTTGGACCCCGATGAAGCTTCCTTCAAGTCCTCCGCTATCAGATTGACGCCTGTTCCTGGTGAAGACCATAGCACAGGAAATCCATCGTCTCCCTTGAATATACAAACACACGATGACTTAGCCAATAGACATGCCAATGGTCAAGCGGCTTCTTACTCAGAGTTTCTCAGCCCAACCGATGACTTTTCGAGCGATATGAGTGCGCACACGTCCCCCAGCGCCGATATATTATCCGCAGGTTTTGGCATGGACGTGGATTTTGGGAACAATGCACTGCAACATGACAACAACATGGCGCTGCCCCTACCGAATATTGACACCTCGGCTACTGACATGCTGCCCTCGTCAACGTCCATGCTGTCGCCACAGCAAGCTGGTTGGACTCCGGTCAGGGAATCTAGTCTACTGCCAGATACGGATCACATCAAGTCTCAGACTGAGCACGACATTATGGCGCGGCAACCCCAAGCACTGTCATTGATCACAAGTCCCCAGAGCGATAACCTCAGTGTTCATGCATTTCCGGATTCGGCCAGAGCAAGGAGTCCTATTGTCAAGATCGAAAGCTACTCCCGCGGGGACTCACCGGTCAGAGATGCTTCTTCAGCCGGGCGACGCCGGAGCCTGACTTCCAACCATCTTTCACCGAACGATATGACCAGTGATTCAGAAAATGAGGGCGTCGAAGAAAGCTACGGGGCAATCCGGCAAAGCTACACAGTTGCACGAGCGAACGACGGTTCCTGGTTACCCAACATGACTACCGGGCAAGGCGGCGTTGAGCCATCGTCACGAGACGAGATTTTCGTCCCGAGTCCGAACGAGATGGAAAATCGACGACGACTAGAGGAGAAGAATGCCGACATCCAGTCATGGTCAGCATCTGTAAGCGCTGCGAATAGTGAGGCAGGAGACGAGGACACTTCTTTGCTTGGTGGGAATCGTAGCCACCTGGGAGGCAGACGCAGAGCCAAAAGTGCCGGGGACCCATCGCTTCAGCCGGATTACTTCTCCCTGAAATCTCGACTCTTGGAACCCGCCGTACCGGGGCCTGGGCTCTTGCTCCATGAAAGTAGCGATGATGGCATCAGTGAAGGCGGGTCGGACAGTGCAGAAAGCCGATCAGACTCACCAGCTGTCAGTGTCAATGAAGCGAGGTGGGCACACGAGGATGCAGAAGTTGCCCCTGAGGAAGAGCAACAGAGACCCGAAGATGGAGAACCGTCCCCACATCAGTTCCTCGGAGCTCCTCCATGGCGGGATCCTGAGCACGACGCATATCCCCAGG
The DNA here is from genome assembly GCF_003184625.1 of Aspergillus neoniger CBS 115656. Classification (NCBI taxonomy): domain Eukaryota; kingdom Fungi; phylum Ascomycota; class Eurotiomycetes; order Eurotiales; family Aspergillaceae; genus Aspergillus; species Aspergillus neoniger. The sequence goes on along the minus strand of NW_020291140.1, from coordinate 361,584 downwards.
AGACGCGGATGCAGCCTGCAAGCTCGAGTGCTGCCATGGTAGAATATCAACGACGAGCCAAGGACATTGACACCGCCTCGCGCTCGGCGACTTGGGGCACCCGGCATTTGAACGATGCAGAAGTCAACAGTATTATCGGCCCAGGTGGCTCCTTCGAAAATATGTCACTAAATGACAAGAAACATGAAAGACGAAGTAGCCTCCGAAAATTCCTACACAGAAAACCCTCCAGCAACTTGAAACGGCGCCTATCGGATCTCTCAATCATTCCCCCCAGCACGGAGGGCGCGAGCAAAGCTGAAGATGCCAAGAGTCCCCCGTTGAGAAAGGACAGCTTCCCTCACCGGTTGAACCTCAGTCGATCCAGGTCTCCAAGCCTTAACACAAGCAGTGCCGTGATCGCTATTGCCGGACAGATGGCGGCTATTGGAGGCAAAGATTCCCTCCGGGCTGCGTCGCCAAATCCAGCCACAGGCCCCTGGACATATCTGAAAGGTCGGGGAAGAAGCCGAAGTGAGCTACCAAGGGCTTCAGCTCCTGGGTTGATGGACCTGATGACCAGTCATGGCGGACCACCGATCCCCAACATTGCCTACTCACCACGGGCAAGCAACCACCACGAAGCCCCGCAGAAGAGTCCAGGAGAGGACCACGCGGGAGCCAATGCAGATGATGAGGATGACGACATGGTGGACGAAAAGGGATTGGTGATGCAGTTCCCGCTCCCATCGCATTTGCCGGTGCCGACTCTCGAGGGGTTCAAGAACCAAATCACGCAGATCAATCCCCGACTTCCGCCCGCATTGATTGAACGCTTTGCTCACGAGCAGCTTCGTCGGTACCGGAAGCTAGTAGAGAGCAAGCAAAGCCATACACGTGCTGTTGGCCAGAAAATATGTAAATCAGGGAAGTTCTGCTTCGCATTGGGTGGCGAGGCAAAAATGCTGGCACCTCGCGCTAGCCCCGAAGCTGCTCACACGCAGTTTCATATCCCGGGTCATGGAGCGGTCGAGGACGATCCTCACAAGCTTGGAGAAAGCGCCGTCACTGCAGCACAGTTTCCCCCGGGTGTACCCCTACCGCCGGTCAAACGGTTGCCGGCGGAGTTCGAGTGCCCGGTATGCTTCCAAGTCAAGAAGTTTCAGAAACCTTCAGACTGGACCAAGCATGTCCACGAAGATGTGCAGCCATTTACATGTACCTTCCCACAGTGCTCGGACCCCAAGTCCTTCAAGCGAAAGGCTGATTGGGTCCGACACGAAAGTGAGCGACATAGAAAACTAGAGTGGTGGACGTGTACGGTTCCTGATTGCAACCATACTTGCTACCGGAAGGACAACTTTGTACAACATCTTGTCAGGGAACATAAGATGCCAGAGCCCAAAGTCAAGAAACCGAAAAACCAGGGGGCGTCGACCAAGACCAAAGGCGAATCTATTTCTCCGGACTCGCAGGAAGACAGCAATCGCGAGCGGGAGATTGAACACCTCTGGGACCTTGTAGAGAAGTGTCGACATGACACGCCCAGGGGACCCAAGGACGAACCGTGTCGCTTTTGCGGTAATGTCTGTAGCACCTGGAAGAAGCTAACGGTGCACTTGGCCAAGCACATGGAACAGATCGCTATGCCCGTTTTGGCGCTTGTAGATGAGAGGGATCTTCCAATGATCGAGACTACTGGTCCTAGCGATGAGCCCGCTCCTGGACTGAATCCAGGGACCCCACCAAATGAAGCCAGCCGTTATATGCCAAACTCGGATGGCGTTGACGGACCCTCGGTGTTATCGATGGATCTCACGCAGGCACCATACGCCAGCAATAATGCCGAGAACGCCCAGGAGCCTATGATGTCCTTCACTCCGTCATATTCCCCCCACTTGCCAACCATGCCTGGTGGTTGGATCTCCGCCGAGCCTGAGTCAATTGACGCGTACGATGATGCGCCCATAATGGGCCTGCCAGGGGGGAGTGCGGATCAGACGCGGCTCATGCCGGTGCATCAGAATTCGGTCACCTATCCGCCCCCTTTCAACGCTGGGCCTCGACTGAGGGTCCCCAATCCAAACCTCAGTGTGTTGCAGGACCCGTATAGCTTCTCCCTATCCCCCACGGACATGCAGCCCACCTATGATCATCAGGGGTCAGTTTACGTATCACCTTCCACGGACCACCGCTATGGGTTTCAAGGCTCGATGCCACCGGCCATGCCTTACGGTCCGGGGGGCTACCGAGAACAGCCCTGATCCTCGATCGGGAGAGGCGACGCCGTAACGTCTCACGGGGCTTATGACCCTAGCGCAGCAGTTGCAGATCGTGAAGGGTGGAGGATGGAATGCGCTTGGAACGGTCGTCTATCCTAGGAAATACTCCCATGACCACACTCGGATTTTTGGGAAAGGATTTTACTTCTTTTTTCTTGTTCTGCTTTTTAGGTCTCATTTCTGTATCTTGTTGATCTGCATCCACCTATATACCCACCATTGGATTGAACATTGCACCATTGACCGTTCTTGGGAAGGAATATTGTATTGTATGCATGTATGTTACTGTGGTTCCGTTTCTCCTACAGGATCCCTTTTTGACCTGCTTAGAGGCTCTCCCAATCTCATTCCTTTTTCTTGTCCAGATAGGTTTTGGGATCCGATTTATTTATTTTTTTTTTTTTTTTTTTATTTTGGCGTATCTCTTGGGGCTTGGCCAGGGATGGATGGCATCAGCCGAGATCCAGCACTACGATGGTCGCCGAACCCCGTCAATCTAGGAATGAGCTAGTTTCGCATCTATTGCCCTGTGTGCTACCTATTGACATCGTATGCACGCTGCACGCGTGGCCCCCAAATTGTCAATTGGTCAGGATGCGATGATTGGAGGAGAGACGACGCACGTCGCAGAGAAACTTGACGGCACACTGCAGCGGGTGGTGAGGGGATGGCATCCGGACGACATTCAACGCAGGACGGAAGATTCCCTCCTCGCTGCCTGTCAATGTCGGGTCGGAGAAGGCGAAACCAACGGCTGATCAACGACCCTGGCGGAAGCACAGGAGGGGGGGGTGTGGTGGTGGGTGAAAGCATAGTCCCCCCGTGGTTACGACGCTGCGAGCACAGCCCATGAGGCTTGGAACCTCAACCGTTGCTCTATTGAAGGAGATCCCTCGGGGTATGATCTGACGCTGGAGGTGATATTTTTAGGCAGACCGGGACGATGATGGGGAAAGGAAGGGAGTCAGGGATCCACGGGGAGGAAAGGCGTGGAAACTAAACTAGTCGATCGACGACCATGACACTACTGGACACGCTACTCTTTCTCTCTTGGGTCTCTACAGGTATTGAGGTTCCGGCATGCATCTAGCTTGGGGGGGTGGGGGTGTAAAATTAGGTAGGTCTGTCGTGTGTTTCGGAGGAATGGGTAAGTGAAAGATAACGAACATGGAAAGAAAGGCAGATGAAGAGAAATGGGGAAGCTAACATCTTTCTCTCTGCAACCAGTCTGCTTGTGGTCAGTCAGTCGACTAGACTATATCAGATAGATTGCTGCAGTGTGATGACTTTGGGTGTAGATCCATAACGGACCTTCCTGAGGGATCGTCCGGGACGCGGGTGAAGGGTTCGCTACCCTACCCTACCCTCTCGATCGGAGTCTTCACTGATCACTCGCCGGGGATGGATGAGGAGGGGGGTGTGGGCTGGAAGACGCGAAACCTAAACGGGGTGGATAATAGCGGGAGAGAGCGACAGAGACAATGAAGATTTCAAGCGAGAAGATTGACCAAGTGGGTATTGACCCAGGCTGTCACTTCACGACGAACGGCTTATCGGGGGCCCTCCTTACTGACACAGCCCCCGTTAGTGACTTTTAGTCCGGCTCTCCGCGAGGGAAAAAGGTTCGCCCCGTCTTTTGTTGAACCGGATTTCTTCCCCTGGCGATGGGCCTGCAGCCAATGGAGCTGCGGCCGCATGATGATCGCTCAACCACCTTACATACGAGGGCTTCTACTCTCTTTTTCTTCCCTTCCCTTTTCCCCTTACCCCCTCTGCTTTCCCACCAATTCATTTGGAGTGACTGATTACTCGACCGAGTATGGCCTGCTCCGGGAAGGACGCACAATGGACAGTCTGAATGCGGGCTGTTTGTGACTTTGTTTCCCCTATCCCGTCGAGCTGCTAGTGATGCCGGATAGTATCACTTGAGTGCCTAAATACGAGAAAGACAGAGGCTCCGAGGAGATGCACAGAACAAGGATGATCCTGCCCCAGCCAGGTGGTAGTAAAGCTGAAAAGGGCAAAAGCAACAATTGACAACAGCGAAAGAAAAATAAAAAGCAAATAAATACGGAATAAAAGAAAACCGAAGAAAAAACAGAGAAGAAAAGAAGAGAAAAGAGCAATACGAAAATGGTAGAGGTAAAGAAAAAAGGAAAAGAAAAAGAAAAAGAAATTCAGAACGACAACTACTACCCGTGGGGGGTAAGAGGAAGAGAACGACGATGAGGAGGAATGATGATGGCTGAGAATAATTGCGCCGAAGTCAATACAGCGCATTACTAGCGAGAAGTCTAGTCTGTCGGACTATTCTTCCTCTTCCTACTATCTATCAATCCATCATCCATGGGTCCAGAGGGTCCTTGTGTCGCCCGTTGGGATCGCATCTCGATCGGATCCTGAGCGCCGGTAGAGGATGGACGATAGCTGGTCCTTGCCATTCTCCATCCATCCATCCATCCATCCATCCATCCATCTACTCCTATCGACCCAGCCTATCGGAAAGAGGATCTATCGAGTCTCGTACCGTGGGTCGGCTTACTGGCTCTGACAGGTCCGTCTGGACTAGCTTGGTTGCTTAACGGGATGGAGTCCACCGGCCTCTCTAGACCGGCTCCAGTTCTCCAGCAGCTTTTTCCCTTTTCCCCCAGCTTCGTTCCACATAATGTAGAGTCTCAACCTGTCACCGCACTCCTCTCTGGTCTGCTGGGCTCGATTGATCGGGGAAGCGCAATGAAAGTGCTAGCCAAAATACCTGCAGCAGGAAGACCCAGTGGATGGAAGGATGAGATGAGCATTAACTAAGGATGATCGGCGTGGCATTCCTTCTGGTCTCCTCTTCTCCAGCAATGCCAGCTTGCGGAGACCTTGACGTGGGACATGCCATGACCATCCGCTTCGATTAGCTCGTCCTGTCAGAGCTTTCTGATGGGGCCCTGGGATGCCTCTTTTTCTGGATTGTTGACTCAATTCCTCCCTCACCTCGACACGTTATCGCGTGGGGGGGGGGGGGGGGAGGCATTTTGAGGGTTTGTAATGGAGATCCTCGGTCGATCCTCTCTTTTCTCTCTCGATCTCTCTCTCCAGTTTTGCTTTTTCCGGCCTGTCGTCTGTTCTCTGTCGGTTTTTATTTATTTTATTTTATTCTTACAGTAATGTGTTTTAATTATTCGGTATATTTATTTATTCTTAATTATTATTTATTTTTCTCTAATTTATATTTTTACTTGCATTTTTTCCTTTTTCCTCCTCTTGGACTGCGTATTTTCCTTCCACTTTGCCATTGTTCCCCATCCAATTATTCGCTTACTGCTTGCTTGTGCTGCTGCTGCTGCTCCTCGTCTTCTTGCATGCTTAGTTCCAGTCGCTCTTCCTATCGTCCCCCCTCTTTCGCTGTCTTGCTTTTTTGGTGAATTTTTTTTTTCTTCTTCTCCTCTTCTGCTCGTCTCGTCTCCTTCTCCTCCCATTTCTTTTTCTCCGGTTCATCGGTCGCTCATCCGGCTGATTTTCACTCTCCTCCCTTTCTTTTCCTGCTTTCGTTTTAGCCCAGGTGTCTTTCTGGTCGCCGACCACGGCTGATTCTCCTCTCCCTCCTCTTTCTCCTTCCTCCTCCTCTTGTCTCCCAATATATTATTCCTTTTAGTGATACGCGGCCGATCTACCGGCTCTCTATCATTTCCTTCTTCTCAGCTGGGACCCAGTGCTCGACAGTCTCCTAACCCAACGATTCTACCCCGAAAGGGAAAAGGAAACTGATCATCATAGGAGCGTTGTGGCTCATCATCGCCGTCTCGGTTTAGAACCCGATCGGTTTCCTCACGACGGGTTTCGTCCCCTCTTGCTATATGATAAACCTCCCAGTGTCCGCCCTCTCCTCCCGTCTCGCCAGAGGCTATCTTCCTACTCGCCAATAACACACCGAGAAAGCGGGTGAGCTTACTCCTGTAGGATCTGCTTCATCCTGCCACTATCACACACATCATGAGTGTATGTTGCAGTTTTCTTTTTGTTTATTCCCCTGAATATTCAGTCATGCACCGGCGGGCGGGATATATGTACATGCCCGGCCGGCCAAGAGACGGGCCAGAGCTGACTCTTGGTGACACAGACATCCGATCCCAGCAAGCCCTGGGACAATTCCAGTGATATCCTACAAGGCATCATGGGCACTAGGGCAGTGCCTACGTCAGGTTCTTCGCAGGTCGACCTCTCATCCGACGGGCTGTCCCCGTCCGAGCTCACGCTGGGCGATCCGGCGTCATTCTTGGGCTTCCAATTCGCATCCGAGCCAGCCATTCCTCATCCTAGTCATCCATCCATTCTTCAACCATGGTCACTGTATCACAAACAATCATCCTCGCCCCTCCCCCAGCTATTCGATGCCTCCGCCTATCCTCCGCTGACCCGATGGAGAAACGACCAAGAGGCGTGGAACCCGCTCCAAGTGACAGGTGGGCCCATCTATCCCGCTGCGTTCGTTGTCCCGCGTTCGCACCAAGTCTACGGCCTCGATCGCCGGTCATCAAGTGGACATCACAGCACGCCCTCCGAGGCTGGCAGTCAGTATACCGGTATCCATCTGTCCGACTCCGGATATAGTACGCAGGGCTGCACCACCCGCTCTGTGGCTGCATCATACGCCCTCGAGTCGGCCTGCAGCCCATTTCTGGCACCTCTCGACCACGAGCAGGATGATAGAGTATCCGCACTCGACCTCAACACCGCCCCATATGGTGACGCCATGGATGCGTTGGACTCTCCGTCCTTGTTGTGCCAGGACGTGATCAAGTGCGACTACCCTGGGTGTCAATGGACTGGCAAATGTCCTTCCGACAAGAGGTTGCGTTCCCTTAGGTGCTTGCTTCAGTGAAAGGGCTAGGAAGCTGACTGTCACAGGAAACACGAAGCCAGGCACAAGAAGCTCTTCAAATGCGACGAGCCGAACTGCACCCGCAAAGAGGGGTTCGGTACCATCAACGACCTTGCTCGTCATAAGAAGTGTGTTCACAAGCAGGAGCCTGAGCGGGGGCCGAAAGTCCTCTACATGTGCTTCGGACATAACTGCCCACGCCGGAATAAGAAATGGCCCCGGTTGGACAACTTCCGTCAACATCTTGCTCGTATGCACAGTGACGAGGACGTTGATGAGCTACTACGGAGGTAGGTCACATGAACACACTGCGCATCAGCTGCAAGATGGAGACATTAACATATTATCTAGGTCGCATGTGTGGTATGAAACCTGCGTGAAGCCGCAGGAGCTGGGGTCCTCTTTCATTGATTTCCTGTCGGAAGAAGCGCCAACCCTACAGGCCGAACCAGTCTGCCAGTCCGAGAGGCTTGCAAAAGATACAATTCAAGGCTCTTCGGCCTCACCAGTTAGCGTTGATAGGGGATTTCCGTCTCCTGAAACCCTCACACCAGATACCGTCATGCGAATGAATGAAGAGTACAACGACCGTAGCGCTGACGCTGCATCGGTCCAACCGCCGCTTGCAAAGCCACTCCCTAGCGAGCTGCCCGCTCTGAGAGCCCTCAATCTGGAATCTTCGTTGGATCAAAAGGTTCCTCTACCCACCCAGCTCGACACCGCCAGAAACGGAAAGATGGACGACATGGTCAATGAAGCTGCAGTCAACATGATCAATGCGATGACAAAGGCCATGAACACCAACGAGCGAAGACGGAGCCAGCAATCCGAGTCTGGGGACGAAATTGTCGACCAGAATGTGGAGCTGTCGGACCGCAAGCGCGATATGCTACAAAGGATCTTGTCCGCTGCCCTTGATCGTCTGTCAGGGCCGTCTGGCTCCAGCCACGCCCCTTCCCAAGCCACTCCAGATGAAGACCGTGAGAAGAAGGGCTGGATTCAATGTGAATTTTGCACGAAGCGGACGCGTCTGCGATGTGAGATGAAGTAAGTGAGCCTTGGTGTTTCTTTTAATATCAGCCGGGACTTTGCTGACTGAGTGGTTTTGAAAGGAAGCATAAGAAACGCCACGAACGGCCATATGGATGCACCTTCTCCAAGTGCAACAAGACTTTCGGCAGCAAGGCCGATTGGAAGCGCCACGAAAATTCCCAGCATTTCCACGCGCAGTGCTGGCGGTGTACCCTGCCCGATGCCACGCAAGAGGGTCTCCCGTGTGCGCGCCTATTCTACCGCCAGGAGATATACGTCCAGCACCTGAAGAAGCATCACGAAACCGATGACGACGAGGTCCGGGCGTCGCTGTGCAACAATCGGATCAACCGCGACGGTGATCCGCGTCCCTCGCACTACTGGTGCGGTTTCTGTCGGGTCCTGCTACCCCTGAAGACACAGGGAGTGGGCGCCTGGAACGAACGATATAACCACATCGATGTCGAGCATTTTAAGAAAGGCGAGCGCGTGGAAGACTGGCTCCTCCCCTCTGGACATCTAACCAAGAGTCAAGAGCGGGACGAGATCAAGAAACAACGGGCCGACGGTAACGGTTATGATAGTGAGCCGGCCATGGATGAAATCAGCGATGACGAATCCGTGAGCAGCGAATGTGCTGCCGAGCACGAGCCACTGCAGGATGACTTGATGGCGATCGACGAGGAACCGACGCCGGAGACCGACTCGTTGCAACACAATCAGTCTAATTCTTACCCTCAATCGTTGAATTTGCGGAAGCGGAAATTTCCGGCGCTGCAGTCTCCAACGAACCCTCACAGAGATACCGCACAGATGGCGGGTCTGGACAAACGGTCAAGACTCGATTCCTCATGGGGATCATTCTATCGTGGTGACGACACCATGCAGCCGAGTCGGTTGCCTCACGAAGGCAGCTCGGCTTATTGTGTTGGCCTAGCCTCGCACGAGGGGATGCAATAACTTGGCACGGATCAAGCGGTGCTCCACCATCTTTACAGTATTGATGAGCCTACTATGGTTGGAGGATCCTCATGACAGATAAGGGGGGCATGTAACTTTAGCCACGTCCAGTCACATCATTTGTTTTGTTTTTCATAGCGTTAGGATACACACATATATATAACGAAGACACGCATACCGACAATCAAGATTCAAGAACAAGATTACCACTGCTACAAGCACTCCACATAGACATAAATATATAAATATAAGATAAGTAGGGGTATATATACACTCCGAGACACAAGTAATAAACCAATTGAACGAGGCGATGAAACGCTTATTTTTGCGCGCCGGTCAATTCCTTAGCCTTCTTCTCCAGCGCCTCTACCTCCTCTACATGGGATCAGTCAGCCACATTCTGTCCTTCAATTTCATAACAACACAAGAACCAAAGATCAAGTAGAGGATAAAGGACACTTACTATTCTTCTCCGCCTTAGATTCATCCATCTCCAACTTCAGCCATGTCCAGTGGATGACCTGATAGGTGAAGATGGCACCGAGAAAGACCTTGGCAAAGGGACTCACAAAGAGTTTGTAGCGGGCCATCTGGTTGCATGGGTTAGCATTGAATTGACTTATGGTGAGACAGGTAGGTAAGTAGACAAATAGATGGATAGACTTACTCCTTCCCTATAAGCACTGGATGATGACGAGTCCTGGCTCCATCTGGCAGTGGAGGTGGACAGGGAGGCCCGCTGAGTGATGGGGATCCGGGAGCGGATGAGGGGGGTGAAGGAGTGGGAGAACATTTTTATGAATTTCAATGGTAGATTATTAGATAAGGTAGGAGTGACAACAAATATGATTTTTGTTTATGTAGTAGATATGTATGTATCTCCGCAAGTTGAAAGTTGCTTTCGGCGAGAGACGGACCGTCTGCTGACTCAGCGATGCCTTCGGCCAAACAGTCACATGATATCAAGCGAGAGGCGAAAGTCGAGAACACGCGGGGAGGGGCAAGGAGTTTAAGGGCGATAAGCTTCGTGGGGAAAAAAATCGTGGGCTACTATTTATATTTTTTAACTATCTAGGCACATTATGGGGCTGAGATGTGGCTCAAGACCTACTATGATTTTTATGATTTTATCTTGGAGAAGGTTTTGGATTTTTGGTGGGTTATGATTGGAAAGGTTGTAGAAGATATTGTTTAGTTTGAGGAGATATTTTAGTTTTGGTTTTGTGTATTAAGTCTATATAGAGGTGAAATTGGGGAGTTTGTTGTTCTGGGATATGGAGGGGGTTGAATGTTGTTATGAAAGGAACGGGGGGGAACAGGACGGGAGAAATAGCGAAGATAAGAATGGGAAGGGCTGATACTTGTTTGGTTTGTGGTGCGCACAGTCATGGATTGGCGGCTACGCTAGACTACATTAGGAACTGGTTGCTGGTTAGTAACCACTCGGGGACGGGTGGGTGGTGGCCTGAGGCCAGTGACCGGGCACTGAATTGCCCGCGCAGTTCAGCTGCTGCTTCTCTTGTGTCTCTCTCCCACTGCTTGTTGCTGCTGTGAGCATCTCCGGTCTCTTGATCTATCCATCGTCTTCTTCCCCCGGTGGATTTATCTATCACTTTGGCCACTTTGAAGATTCTTTTTTTATTTTTTCATTCATTCATTTGTCCTTCTTTTCTTTCTTCCCTCCTTTCCATCGGGGATCCAATCCCCTCCCCTCCCCCTGTGCTGAGCAGCTTGCATGCGACGCGTCCCTTCCGGTTGGTCAGTCCGTGAGCCTCGCTCCGTTCATTTCATTTCCCTGCCTTTCTCTCTCTCCTCTTGCTTTTGGCGCATTGCGCTTCGCCATCGTCTTCTAATTTTTTATTTCCTTTCTTCCCTCCCACTCCCTCTCCTACCCTCGTGTTGTATTATTCACGGCCTCTGATTCCCTCTCCATTAATAATTGATGGCCGTTGAAACCTGCTTCCATTGTGGGTTTGCCTGAGAATCTACCATCATCGTCACTCGTTGAGTGAGAGACCTCTCCATCGCTCGCTCTGTGTGTGTGTCTGTCCGAGTGAGTGTATTCGAGTTTTGCTTCCCCTTCTACCAGCCTTTCCTGTCGGTTTGCAACGGGCCTTTTCATTCCTCCATTCACTCTCTTGTTACATTGGCCTCTGTAAGTGCCACTATCATTCTTCTCCGCTGTTTAATCGCCGCGGCGGGACATCTTCCCCGTCTCTGGCTTCAACTCCACGCTTCATCGCCCTCGTGCTTCTTGTATCTTCTCTGCTCTCTATGTCATTCTCTCCATCCTCTGCTTGCTAATCCATCACTTCCTCGTCTTGTTCACCTTACTAACATGGCAATTCGCAAAAGATCCCCTGTCTGGCGCGGCATCATGCCTCGTGCTAAGCGCTCCATCGAGGAGTTGGCCAACAAGTCCGACTCGGACGATGACGACTACAGCGATCATCCCGTGCGCTCATCTCGACGCTCCGCCTCTCGAACCAAATCCAAGAAGAAGTCCAAGCCCGTCAAGAAAAGGGCCCGTCGCGATTCCGACGACGACATCATCTCCGATGACGAGATCTTCGACGAGGCCGAGGACCTTTCATTCGCCGAGTCCGAAGAAGAGGACGATGATACCAACGCTCAACGCAACGCTCGCGGTTTAGTCGCTCGCCGGGCCGCTACGAACCGTCCCCTCTACAACGAACCCGAATCCAGCAGCATCGAAGACGACGATACGGACGATGACGAACGCCCTAAACCCTCGCCCCAGAAACGTAAGAGTACGGTGGTCACCCTGAAGGTCGGCGACGCATTGAAACAAAACTTTCAGGGCCCCCGCCGGGTCACTCGGCGCACGCGGGATCCATCGGAGGATTTCCACGCCCTAACGACGTCCGGACGACATATGGAAACCGTCGAACGAGGAACCACACGGAGCCCTGAGCTAGAGCGGCGTCGGGGGTCCCGTGGCTCGAAGCGGGCCCCGGTGCTCGATGAGGAGGAGGAGGACTTGCAGCCGAAGCAGGAGGATGAAGAGATGGTCGATGAGACCACCATGGAGGTCAAAGGCTCTCAACTCGAGATTATGGAAAGCGATGTTCAGATCAGCTTCGAGGACGGCATGCCGCCTGCAGCAGGCGAGGGACAAGAGGCAACCACAGCAGATGATGAAGGGTTCGTTCCAGAGTCTGAGAATGGCGATGCCAAGGATGGCGGCGGCGACGATGACGACGACGAGGAGGAGGAGGATGAGGGCCCGACGACACGAAGGAGGAATCGACCCAATCGCAGCCAGCAGGCAGACGACGAGGCCGAGCAGCCCGAGGAAGACGAGGCTGCACACCCGCGCCGTTCCAGTCGAAAGAAGCCGAAAAGTTCACAACGAAAACGCCAAGACGACGAAGAGAGTGATTTCGAGCCAGAGGAAGAAGAGTCTAATGACGACGACGAGATCTCACAGTCTGGGAAGTCGCAATCTTCACCACGCAAGGGAAGTCAGGCCCATGAGGAGGATGAGGACAGCACCGCCGGCCGTCGCCCGGGTCTCCGCAAGCGCGCCTCCCGATCCCGGGGACAGTCCGAAGTGGGTGCTGACATCGCGGAGGAGCTCGCAGAGGAATTGGAGGATCTTCGCGGCGGTCGTCCTCGTCGGCGAGTACAACAGGAGATTGTTTACGAGAAGCCTCGCCGCAGTCGCAAGGATGTTGACTACCGCATCATCCGGCCTGATCTGATCCTGCCCATCGAGGAGGCCGAGAACGAAGTCAATGAATCCCCTTCACGCCGCGGCCGGGGAGGCGGCGGCAACAGTTGGCAGCGCACCCTGTTTCCCACATATGGGCCATTCGGAGGCGGCGGGCCGTCTGCCATCTTGGGGCCCCCGGGCGCACCGGCTGCTACGGGTGGGGTAGACAGCGATAGCAGTGACGACGAGGTTATGCAGCATCCCAAGGGTGGTGCAGGGGGTTCCATCTCGGGCCCTGCGCAGCCTGGTGCCGGCCTCTTGGGTACGCAGACTCACAGCGCCGATGCAGCCCAGGGCCACGCCGGGACGCCTGCAAATCTCGGCAAAGTCAAAGACAAGCAGACACTGGCTGATGCTGACCCGTTGGGTGTGGACATGAGCGTCAACTTCGACAGTGTTGGTGGCTTACAGGGCCACATCGACCAGTTGAAGGAAATGGTGTCGCTGCCGCTACTATATCCAGAGATCTTCCAACGCTTCCACATCGTACCTCCGCGAGGAGTGCTTTTCCATGGTCCTCCCGGAACTGGTAAGACGCTGCTCGCCCGAGCATTGGCGAACAGTGTCAGCTCAAATGGCCGTAAGGTGACCTTCTACATGCGCAAGGGTGCCGACGCGTTAAGTAAATGGGTGGGTGAGGCGGAGCGACAACTTCGGTTGCTCTTCGAAGAGGCTCGAAAGACACAGCCTAGCATTATCTTCTTTGACGAAATCGATGGTAAGTGACTCCCCTTTCTGTCAGGAGAGTATTGAAAGCTAACTGCTGTAGGATTGGCACCTGTACGGTCAAGTAAGCAGGAACAAATCCATGCCTCGATTGTATCCACTCTTCTGGCGTTGATGGATGGTATGGATGGACGTGGACAAGTCATCGTCATTGGCGCCACGAACCGTCCCGACTCGATTGACCCAGCCCTTCGTCGCCCTGGTCGTTTCGATCGCGAATTCTACTTTCCCCTGCCCAACAAGGATGGTCGACGTTCTATCCTGGACATCCACACCAAGGGATGGGACCCACCGCTGCCTGGCCCTATCAAGGATGAGCTGGCGGAGATCACCAAGGGCTACGGAGGTGCTGATCTTCGTGCTCTCTGCACAGAAGCAGCCCTCAATGCAGTGCAACGACGTTACCCTCAAATCTACAAGTCTAACCAGAAGCTACTCATCGACCCGAAGACCATTGAAGTGACCCCCAAGGATTTCATGTTGGCGATCAAGAAGATGGTCCCGTCGTCGGAGCGATCAACCTCGTCGGGTGCCTCACCCCTGCCCCCCTCGGTCGAGCCTTTGCTGCGCACGCCTCTCACAGAGATCAAGAATTTGTTGTCTTTGATCTTGCCGCAGCGAAAGAGACTTACAGCGCTAGAAGAGGCGCAGTTTGAGGAACCGGAAGGATCAGGGAGCTTCCAGCGCGAACAAATGCAACAGGAGTTCGATCGGTCTCGGGTATTCCGTCCGCGCATGCTGCTCCGCGGGCCGCTAGGAATGGGCCAGCAGTATCTGGCCGGCGCCCTTTTACACCATTTCGAGGGCCTCCATGTCCAAGCGTTTGATCTCCCTACCCTGCTCAGCGACTCGACTCGGTCACCGGAGGCTGCCGTCATCCAGCTTTTCGCCGAAGTCAAAAGGCACAAGCCGAGTGTAATCTACATTCCAAACATCCAGGCTTGGACTGATACTGTCGGCCCGGCCGTGATGTCTACGTTCCTGGGTTTATTGCGGTCAGTCCCTCCGACCGATCCTGTGCTGCTATTAGGCGTTCAGGAGTCGGCAGGTGAGGATATGGACAACGGTGTGCTGCGGAACTTGTTCGGGTATTCAAAGAAGAACTTTTACGATCTCAGAGCGCCAGGTAGCGAGGCACGCTACGAATACTTTACTAAAGTGATTGACTACGTCAAGGCATCACCTGCACACCTTCCCGACCCGGAGAACCGGAAGAAGAGGGAGCTGGAGACATTGGAAGTTGCGCCCCCGCCGCCCCCTAAGCCAGCAACGCCCCTCTCCAAGGAGCAGCTCAAGGCGCAGAAAAAGAAAGACCACCAAACTCTCAACCTCCTTAAGATCCGCATCCAGCCTATTATGGATCAGATCAAGAAGTACAAGCGGTTCCGCACTGGCGTGATCGATGAATCTCAGATTCGCTACCTTTGGGAGGAGGAAGATCCAAACATCGTGACAAGTGATTTGCCGATTGAACAGCGCACCACCTTCCGGCCGTTTGAGAAGGCTTTCGACAAGAATGGAGTGCCTGGGCTGCGCGAGGCCGTGTCGGGCAAGTTCTTCTACAACCTCGAGATAGTCACCATCGAGAAGCGGCTCTCCAACGGGTACTACAAGCGGCCCAAGGATTTCTTGGCAGACATTAAGAGGCTAGCTAAGGACGCCCGGCAGCTAGGGGAGCAGGAAAGACTGCTGCGCGCTAATGAGCTGTTGTCTAATGTCGAGGTGGATATTGCTACCATCGAGCAAACCGAGCCCGCTCTGGTGACGGAATGCGAAGGGGTCTACGTGCGAGAACTGGAGAGAGAGAAACTTGCCATCGAAAAGGCGCGCAAGGCGGCGGAAGAAGAGGAGGCAGGCCTGATCGGTCGCGCGGCGGTAAACCGAGTCCCGCACGGCAACACAGAGTCGGGCCCATCCAGCGGGCCGGTGGTCCTAGGTGAGACGTTCCCGGATCTTGGTCCGAAGGAGACGGCCCGACCGGTGACCCCTACCCGTCGATCGACAGTGAGCTTCATCACTAATGGCTACCATACCGGGGGCGGATCGGACCTGAACGATCTCAGTACGCATGCGCTCACCAGTAACGGCTCGCATGAGGAGCGCCCGGATGGTGATGGTGATACTTACATGACCAACTCGGATCACTCTGCCGAAAAGGAAACACAGACGAGTTCGTTTGGTCCGTCGGCGCAGCCCAAACCTCCCTATTCACACACAGCGCCATCGCAGCAGGTGCGCCGGGAGTCGGGAATTTCAAGCTTCTCGCAGAAGGGGCCCATGACGCCCATGGCGCCCGGATCTCAGCCTCACGAGTACACTAATGAGGCATCGACGACACAGACGACGTCGGACAAGAAGTCGTCTGAGCAGTCCTCAGTGCCGAATCCGTACACGCAGAGTCCGGTAGCCACTCAAGGGATGCGACATGATTTTCCCGATCTCACGCAGTACCCGGACCGGGTTTCGCAGGAGGAACATCTTCCGGACACGCAACAGGGAGACAGCAGCCAGCCGTCACCCCGACCGGCTGCCGATATGGCGCCGCTAGAAAATGGCCCGGCGCACTCGCAGCCACGGGCTCAGCCGCCGGTACCCCTGTTCGACCACCCAACCAAGCCGGCAGCGCATGTGCCGGCGGGAATGCAGTCGCTGCTGAATAATGAGGACCTGTCGCCGAAAATAACGCTGGATCTGGAATACGTGCAGAAGCTGCACGAGCAGCTCACACAGCGGACGAGCGGCTGCAGCGTGGAGCAGCTAGAGCAGATCAACACGAACCTGATGGACTACCTATGGCAGACGCGGGGAGAATGGAATCGGAGCAAGGTGGCAGCGGGAATCCAGGACACGTTCAACGAAGTGCTGGAGGACATGCAGGCAATGCAGGAGATTGGGCCGATCAGCCAGAAGACGAAGGAGCAGCTGTATCCGCTGTAGATGGAGGAGCGTTTTCATGTGTGATTGCTTTGTGGGATACCATCATACCCCCTTTACCATTATACCTCTTTGAAGCGACATGGATTGTATCGTATGTTTATACCTGCTTGTCTTGAATTTTCTTTGTTGTGTTGCTTGCTCTGCGTTGCGCTTTTTGCTACTGGTACTGAATTATGGGCGGTCATTTGTTTGGATCTTGCATGTATCTGGGCGTGCAGCATATTGTTGCCGACGTGTTGAATTAGCTGGAAAAGGCTGTATTCTTGTAGATAGACTGGGGAATACATCTACGATGATTATACTATCTATGCAGTTACTCTAACTGCTATGTTGACTCTTGAGTATAGTTAAAGAAGTAGTTGTAAATAAATGGCTGCTAGGCGGTGGCATGTGACGGGCCAAGACACCAGGCTGGCCTTTCGTCGATCCTCGCTTTCTTCTTCCATCTCCGCTGCTCCGCCGCAATCTTCCGCCCACCACAACCACCTTCACCCATTTACAACACTCACCCCCCGGCTGGGTTGATCCTTGCAGGCAATTAATTGACAACTGCAAGTCCATTCGTTCATTGCATCTGTCGCGAGCATATACACCAAGACTCCTGTCCCTACTATGACTTCTGTCTAACAAACACACCATAACCAACCAACCAACCAACATCACCGCCCAACCCAACCTACACTCACCACATACCAAGCACACCACACCACACACAGAAACCACAACAATAAACCAAAATGGTCAACTGGCTCACCCTCGCCGTCCCCTTCGCCTACCTCGGCGTTCTCCTCGGCTCCCTCGCAACCTTCTCCTCCCTCTACCGCAAGCGCAAAGCCCGTACGTCCTTCCCCTTCCCCCTTCTATCAGCCCTTTTCCCAGACCTCTTAACTAACCAAATACCCCAAAAACCAGGCAAGTCCCTCTCCCTGGAACCCTGGTTCCCTCCACACACACAACGCGATATCTACTTCTCCCTCCTACACCTCGACCCCTCCGCCAGCAATGACGCCAGCAAGAACCCCAACGGCAAGAAACTCCCCTCGTCCGTGCCCGACAGTGTCCTGAAATCCGCTCTCCTGCGTCGCGCCATCGAAGACATCAAACGCATCATGGCCCTGCGCACACAAAAGGGCGCGCTCGCTATGCTCCTCCAGCGCGGTAGTGTCGGTGATGATCTGTGGCAGCGGTTTCTCCGTGCTGAGAAGGAAATGGAGGATGAGGTTAGGGATGTTGTTGCTGAGGTAATTACCACTCACCCCAACCCCTCTTTACTTTGAATATGGGAAAGTCTGTGTGTGCTAACTGATATGGGGTGAACAGGCAAACGCCTACGTCCCCGGCTGGGGCCAAACGATCTTCCAGTCAGCCAATGAAATGCTGAATAATGCTATTTTCCGGGAACGCATGGAGAAGCAGCAGGCCAAGTTGGAGGAGGAGAAGCAGTGGTGGGAGAAGAGGAAGGAGGGGTACATGAAGGAGTTGGATGTCGAGGCGGAGAAGAAGGAGGAGGTGGTAGAGGAGGCCGGTGAGAAGAAGGCTGCTGCTGCTACTGCTGCGTCAACGACTACTAGTGAGGAGGGTTCTGGTGTTCCTACGCCTGCTACTAAGACGCCTGAGTCGTCTGGTGCGCCGCCTTCGGTGGCGGGGAGTGATGATGATGCGGTGTTGGTGGAGGCGGATGAGCAGAATGCTGCGAAGAAATAGATTTGATCTTCATCTTTTTTTGCTAGGTTTGAATTAGATTATATGGGTGCGGTGTTTTATGATCACAATATATATCCTTATCTATTTCTGGTACTGGTGATGCTAGTAGCATTTACTAAGTAGAGTGGATTGATGGCTGTAGTGTATAGTGCGATCAATGTGGAATATCAAGTGCCACTGGTGTTGCGACCCAGTCAGAGTTCATGATACTGACATATAACAGAGTAGTTCTCGGTCAAGTATAATACCTGATAGTACTACTACTAGTAGTATTACCGAAATTTGGGAACAACGTGGCTGAAGCCAAATTGAAGAGAGGACATCCGATTCTATCATGATACTATAATATATTACATGTATACCCCCAGATTCACCATTTTATATATACACCCACACCAACAACCTAGACAAGAAGCCAAAGACATAGCCAAACGCCAACCATGCTCATAAACACCTCACCCCCCTACAACAACAAATCATCCCCCAGCGACATCCCCAAATCCACACCCGTTACCCCCATCTGCTCAGCAACCTTCGCAATCTCCTCTTCCACCGCACTGTGACCCTCCCCTCCAGCCGCCCGCCGACCCATCACCACGCGCAACAGCTCCGTCATGACCTCCAACTGATACTGCTCGCGCTCGTGCTGCTCAAGATCACTCAGTTCCAGACCACGGGCCGCGAGCGCCCCGAGCTTCCGATCACTGAGGATATCTACGAGCCGATTAACGTGGCTGATATTCTCCTTGCTCTTCGGTGTGCTGGACAACCGCCGGAGTCGGCGCTTGGGTGTCTCAGCCGGGACACCTGCTAACCGGGCGACCTGTAGCACGATCAAGCGGGCTGTGGTGTCGTCGGGGAAGAAGCCAAAGTGTGCGCGCATGGTGTACAGGGCGATGAGAGTGCCAGGGAGGTCTTTAGAGAGACAGAAGCAGCGGATAATTTGGTCGTAGAGTTCCTTGGAGAATTCGTCGCGGGTGGCGGTTTGTGCGCGCGCGGAGAGGTTGGTGAACCAGCGGATCATGTCGGAGAAGAGATGTCGCGCGGAGGGAAAGTCGGTTACGTAGGCGGTTCGGCCACGGTCGTATTGTAGCTTGCCGCAGTCCCAGAGGCAGGCGTAGGTTTCGAGGTCGGGTTGTGTGATGGCGGATAGGGATTGGTATTTGGTCCAGAGGGAGCCAATGTCTTGTTTGCGGAGCTCGGCGTAGAGGAGGTGGTTCATGAAGTAGGAGTTCGGGTGGATGCGGCCGTCGCCGAGACATTTAACGAGGTATTTGATCATGTCGTCGTCGCTGCGCCGTGTGTAGTGGAGGAGGAGGATGGAAAAGGTCTCGATCGTGGCGGCGGGCATGGGCCGTTTCATGAACTCGGGCAGTCGGACGTCCTCTGCGCTCTCTTGGTTCACGTCGAGTTGGGGGGCTTTCTCGGTGGAGGTACGCGCCCAGAATTGGTCGATCCGCTGCTGGACCATGGCCCATCCGAGGCGTTCGGCTTTCTCGCGCGAGGTGCTGCTGCCGTCGCGTAGCCAGGCGGCAATGACACCGTTGAGGTGCTTTGCATCTGGCTTGACGCCACGTTCGTACATCAGCTCGATGACCATGGCGGCGGAGTCGACCTCGCCCATGCCAATCAGTTTCTTCATCCAGCTGGCGTAGAAGAAGCGGTTCTGGAACTTCCGTGGCAGGACGGTGAGGGTAGAGAGGGAGACCTTGTTCACGTCTTGTTCGGAGATGCTGGACGCTTGCAGGTTGCCTGCTAAGCCGACGGCAGCCTTGTAGAGAGAGGTTGAGTCGTGTCGGGGATCGCTGTTGGTTACCATCATGTCTTTGAATACGGCGATGGCAAGGCTTGGCCGGCCGGCTTTGAGCAAGCCAATGCTGACTTGATCATAGTCGTCCATCGTCATCTTCCGTTCTAGGAATGCCTTGAGCTGCAGGTACATCGCCCATGCTTTGACTTCCGCTTCCTTCCCAGTCCGCTTGCCCCAAGCTGTGATGACTGGGATCAGAATGCGTGGTTGGCGTGACTTGTCGTTTGCTAAGAAGGCCAGCGCAATATCTTGTGCTCGTTGAGGATCGTTTTCTGCTGCAAATAGCCGGACTCCTAATTTCCAGTATGCCTCCAGGTCCTCTTTCCGTTGGCTGAGCTCCGCCTGGTATGCTTCCCATTTCTCCAACGCCACTTGAGTATCCCCGCATTCATGGAGTGTTTCGATGTAAGTGAGAATACGAGGCGTGGAAAGGGTGAGGCCAGCTGATAGCGCGTCCTCAGCCAGTGTGCGTACCCGTGCAGTTTCCTGGGGTTTGGTGGACTTTTTCAGAGCCAGAGTATCCCACAGGAGAGTCAGTGTCTCCTCTGACAAGGACTCCACAAATCTCGGGACGACCTGCTTGCATCGGCGATACCATCTCCACAGTTCCTGTTCCCAGTGCACGCTAGAGTCGCCACTCGCAATCCGTCGAAGGCATTTGTTCAACTTGTCGGCATACGGCTGCAGGTCTGAGTTCTCCAATTCCACTTCGTATGGGCGCCGCACAACCAGTGTACGCGAATCATCCTCCTCGTCAGACTGCCAGCTCTCCTCTTCCTTGACCAGGCTTTCGAATTCATTCTTCAAGAGACCGTCGAGCTCCTTCTCGTAGAGATCCTTAATACTGACATCGGCCGCCCCAGCCGCCTCATCCTCCTCATATTTCCGGAGTGCTTCCAGCGCAATAGCCCTATCCTCTTCTGGTAATTCTCGAATAAATTGACCGTTTGGACCAAACGGGCCTTCCTTCAGCTCTTCCAGCTCCTGGGTCAGGCGGGCGAGTTCCTTCGCGGCGTCTTCCTGCTCGGCGCGTCCTTCCGCTTCCGGATCAACCTTCCGCCGTGTCTTGCTCTTACGAGTATCCTGCTCGTAGAAGTTGATCTTGTCTTTGGGACCGCCATAGTGTATGGAGCGTGGCGCTACAGCGGCGAATGCTCGCGGGAAGAACGGACTTCCGCGGGCCACATGCTGATACCAACGAGCTCCTCGGACAGCCTGGCTGAGCATCAAGTATGAGCGATTAAATCATGGAACAAGGTTGTGTATATATGCAAAATAACACCGACCGACAGCTGTAAGAGAGCACACGAAAGCGAGGATTGCAGGAAGATGATGGAGAAGAAAGAATAGAACAAGAATGGCAGCTCCGCGGCGGAAAACCATCTCATCCCAATCGGGACTAGCGCCACCGCGAGCTCGATCGCCGCAAAGAAAGTCACTCCATGAATCAACTCGTCCCATGCTTTTTTCTAGCCCGCAAGCTGTTCCTCTCGATAAGCTTCCTTGTTCCTTGTGCTAGACGCCGCTCACCATGGATCTCGGCTCGTTAGAGGTGGAGGCAGCCAATGCGCCCAAAGACGGCACCAACAGTCAGGTACCGTTTCCTCAATGCCCTTGTCGCGAACCCGTACTCACGGACCCAAGGGTGTGTATATCTACACGCCCGCCGACCAAAGCAAAGCCTCAGGTGAACGTCCCTCGAAACGCCGCAAGGTAGCTCCGAAGAAGGAAGAAGAAAAAGAAGGATCGAAAGCACATCCCTTCGTACCACTCCTTAACGGCGAGGAGGACGAGCAGTCCGTCCAAGCGCGGTATAAAACATACCAGCAACTATGGTCAACCCAGGAGGCAAAGATTCAGGTCGGTGATATATGGTTGGAGGAGGTTATAGCGGTACAAGTCTAATATTTGGGCTAGGAAATTCTAGATGATGTCGACTCCGAGGTCCTTTCGAATGTTTCGTCCTTTGTCCGCTCGACTTCACCTCAGACGTAAGCGCGCATATTCTTCCCGATGGTTGACTGTATGTCCTGAAACAATTGCAGATACGATGGCTGTATTCCAGCGGCATTAGTAACCGTGGGTTCCAATGTCTCATCGCTGGCTCGCCTGCTGGCCAGACTCAACGATCAATTCACCACTGCCGGAGACGGTGGAGCTATTGTGCTGGAATCCGGTGATGCGCCTAACCTCAAAACGACCCTCAAGAACATTATCCGATTTGCTATCACGAACACGGAGGGGAACGATGGTTATCAATCTTCCCTTACAGACCGAGAGGTGACTATATACAGTCCAACAACACAACAGGGCATGCGCTGAATGCCAATACAGGGCCCTAGACTCCTCGGTTACGATCTTGACTTGCTAGGCGACTATGTGAAGCGAAAAGGCACAAAGAAGTTGGTTCTTGCATTTCGAGACAGTGAAGCCTTCGATCCGGGCATCCTTACGGATCTCTTGTCTCTACTAAGGTGAGTCCATCCCTGAATTTGGGTGGCGCTTCGGCTGATTGTCCAGCTCCTGGCTTGATCGGATACCATTCACACTCTTGTTCGGCATCTCGACGTCCGTGGAACTCTTTGAGGGGAGACTTCCGCGGTCAACTGTCGCCTTGTTACGGGGTAGATATTTCGAAATGCATGAAGCGAGCAACTGCGTTGACCGCATCTATGGGAGGTTACAAGCAGAGCAGGATGGGAAGATATGGCTGGGGAGGAACATTACGAATGTTTTGTTCGAGAAATCCAATGATTCCTTCCAGACGCCGGAGGCCTTCAGTCGGACGGTCAAGGTATGTTCAAGATGATCGTGTGTCAACCCATTTAGCTTACACCTGTAGTACGCGTACATGTCACATTTCTTCGCAAACCCGTTGGCGGTGCTCCTTGCAGACGAAGTGGTTCCGAGCATGCGACAGGGTCTTGTGTGCGAGGCGATCCGGAATCTTCCTTCTTTCCGATTGTAAGTCAGCTGCTCATCATCATGATTCGCTATACTAAACTCGTAACAGTTATTGCGAAGAATTGATTGAGCAAGGCTCGGCCAAGCAAGTGCGTGACTTGCTCGAAAACGATGAATTTCTCTTCCAGCAATGTCTGCAGCACTTGAAAGACGGACAGCAGAAGATGCGCGATCTCTTTCAGTGCGTCAAACTGACGCACCTGCTACTGAAGAAATTCAGCCTCGTCAAGAAGACCAGCATATCAGAACTCTCAATCCGTGCACTATCAGGAGAGCTCCAAGACTCGCAATTGGTGACCGACATCCTCCAATCTGCAAAGACACTAGATTCCACCACCTTCCGGGAAGTATTAAATATCCTGCCTAGTACATTAGCAGAGCGTCCCGAGCTACAGCAGGTCAAAACCGAATTCGACGCCTTAATACAATCGTATCAAGGCACCGAACCCCTTCGCACCGCCTATGACAAGCGTCATTCCGTCGTCGCCACAACCGTTGTCCAGCAGCGGGTGAAACTCAGCAAAGGCAAAGCAAAGCTGCCCCAAGAGCACGTTGAGTATACCCAAATTATCGACCGTTTCCACGCCCTGCTCGAAGCATATTTCGGGCAAACTCTCGAGACCCCGCAAGATCTCGTCCTGCATGAGATCTTCCTCTTTGACATGAGAAACCCTCTGAAAGAGATCTTCTCGCCACGGCCACGCTTCGCAGTGGAACGGGCCTTGTCTAATCCATTCGATTACCTCATCTCAGACTCCCCGGAGAAATCCGAGGCTGCTGCTAGGGTGTCCGCGAATCAGCCTGCCACATCTATTCTGTATCAGTTGTATCTGGAGTCCGGGTCCTTGGTCAATGTTTATGACCTTTGGCAGGCATTCTATGCGGTGTTCGAAAGCGAACAGGGCGATTCCTGTGATGAACGCACTACCATGGCCTTGTTTTACCGCGCTTTGTCGGAGCTCAAGGCACTGGGTATGGTAAAGAGTAGCCGCAAGAAGGCAGACCACGTTGCGAAGAGCGCATGGATGGGCTTGTAGATTTATATTTGCTGTATATTAAACTATAGTACTCGTCATCGACACATATGGCGACTTTCATACTCAAAACCAAGGGTATCATAAAGAACATGCAAAGCAACCATCATCGCTAATCGATCCCTCATCCAAGTAGCGCATCGTTCATCATTCGGAAACAGGCAACTGTATAATGTCATCGTTCCCCAATGGACGTCCCCCATCGCTCAAGACCATGGCTTCTCGTCTGCGACGTCTAACAGCTTGTTCTTCAGCGGTGCGAAGACGCCGCCCAGGCATTCGTCTAGTCCCGGCCGTATCTTCCCCATCCACCATCCACACGTCGCTATCGTAGTCATCCTGATCATTCTCTTCCATCAAGCTGCCCATCAACCCGTACTTGCGCAGCTGCTTGGCTCCCTCGGGATGGGAAGACAAGGTACCGAAGATAGCACTCATCACGGTATCATCCATCCACCAAGTCTTCATGAGAAGCACCACATCCTGTCTTCGGGAGGGCTCCGATAGGGCGCACGGGAACGGGTAGTTGACTAGCCAGCGGCTCACGATGCCGGCTTCTAATGCGGCAGGTACATTCTCTTGCAGAATGATGTTCAAAATACTAAGTGCCTTCTTCTCACCAGGAGGTCTTGTCTTTGGCAGGATGGGGGAGATCGTGGTTGTTGTTTCTTCGACGTGTTCGTCGGTCAAGATGCACAGGCAGTCAATGAGTGCGTTGTAGGTGGCGGGGTCTTTCAATCGGCTGCATACGGAGGTTCGTGAGACTGCACAGACTCATTAGCATAAGGGGAGCTCATAGCAAGGCAAGCTGGGTAGTTGATGCATACGAGCGCGGTTAGAAACAAGAAAGTGCATGGCAGTCAGTGCTTTGCCCCGCCGTTGTTTGTTCCTGGTTGCAAGGTCTCTGAGAAGCAAATCTCGTGTTTCGCCCTTGGTAGATCGTTCAGCAATAATGCGCAGAGCCCTGTAATCCTATATTAGCTGGTCGCTACTGAATACGTCCGAGGCCGGTCATACGCCGCACGGAGATCATAGCTGGTGCTATCGGAGAGCTTTAGCAAGGTATCTAAGTTCAATGCTGTACCAGTAGATTAGCCAGCGTATACATCGCTATAGTGCACATCGACGTACCATCCTCCGTCCCCTCACTGATCATCTTATCCTCCTTCTCAACATGCTTGATTTCCGTCAATTCGCGCACTCGGCGGAGGTCCGTGACAATCCCGCGCACGGCGAAGAACAGCGAGACGCCTGGACGCAATTAGTTCTTGCTTTGTGGCATCCATGTCAAGGTCGGCGAACACATACCTAGACATAACCACACGACACGATCACTCATATGAGACCCCATGGTTTAACTCGACAACACTGGCAGCCGATGAGATAATAGTTGCAAGTCCAGCAGCGGAGGAAAAGCGGGGAGTCACGCGGCAGTCCCAATAGTGCCGGCAGAACCTGACCCACCGAGGCGGTAAGCCCGCTTTTTTCTTCGGCCAAAAAATTCAGTGGAGATCCCAAGCATCGCTTTCTGCTGTTTATCGACGTTCAACACGCAGCCATGCCGCCTTCGCAGCTTAAACAGCTCAAGGCCTCCCTCCGCGACGGCGGAGTCTTGGGTCCTCAGCAGTCCAAGAAACAAAAGCGTCAGAATGCGAAGACTGGTGTGTCCGCGCAAAATCGCATGAAGCGGGAATCCGCTCTGCAGGCCATTCGCGATCGTTTCAACCCGTTCGAGATCAAGGCCACTTCGCGCCCCAAGTTTGACGTAACCACGCGCGATGTCGGGCCTAAGTCGAAGCTTGGCCATGCGAGGCCCGGTGTGACCAAGTCTCTTGGTGAAGAAAAGGTGAGCTAGGTTGGAAACCCTTCGACGTGGGGTGTCACTGACGGGGTACTTTCTATACAGAGACGTCATACTCTTTTGCGCGAAATGGACCGCAAGAACAAAGTTGGTGGAATCCTCGATCGCCGGTTCGGTGAGGATGATCCGACAATGACTCCCGAAGAGAGGGCTGCCGAGCGATTCGCCCGTGAGAGTCAGAAGAAACTGCGCAAGGAGTCGATGTTCAACCTGGAGGATGACGACGAAGAATTCCAACTCACACATCAAGGCCAGTCTCTGTCATTTGGAGAAGGCATGCCCGGAGATGACTTCCGCGAAGGCGATTTGGACATGGACGAAGAATCGGATTCGGAATTGCCTCGCAAGAGGAAGCGAGAGTTTGCCGATGAGGAGGATCTAGACGATGATATCGTGTTTGACGATGAGGAAGGCGAAGAGCCAGGGCGCAAGAAGTCGAAGCACGAAGTTATGAAAGAAGTCATCGCCAAATCCAAGTTCTACAAAGCCGAGCGCCAGAAAGCCAAGGAAGACGACGACGATCTCCGAGAGGAACTCGACAAAGGTCTTCCCGATCTCTTCGATATGCTGAGAGGCGTGAAGCCTCCCCCGAAACCGGAGCCTCCAAAGGATGATTTCGCCTCGATGGACCCCGCTCGTGCGGCGCTGCTGGCCGGAAAGTCACAGAACGAGACCGAGCAGGAGTATGACCAGCGCCTGAAGCAGCTCACTTTCGATAAGAGGTCTCAACCGACAGACCGGACGAAGACGGCAGAGGAGAAGGCGGCGGAAGAGGCGGAGCGGTTGAAGAAGCTGGAAGAAGAGCGTGTCCGACGAATGCGCGGTGAGGAGTCAAGCGAGGAGGAAGAGGAGGATGAAGAGGAAAGTGACGAGGAAGAAGGCAGCGAGGATGACGATGAGGAGTCGTTACCGGACGATGCTAAGGCGTTCGGTCTGCAACAGCCCACGGCCGAGACGAGCACTCGTCCTGAACTGGGAGTCGAAGATGAAGACGATTTTATCATCGACGACGACCTTGTGGAAACGAGGTCCAATGCTAGTCTCTCCTTCAATGAAAGCGATCTGGAGATGGATTCCGCGGAGGAGTCCGAAGAGGAGCCTGAGGATGACCAGGAGGACGAGTTGATCAACGGCTTTACGCTCCCTGACAGCAAGTCCGGCGATGCCTCAACTGCTCCCAACGGCACCGAAGAGCCCACTGACGGCCTGGCATACACATACCCCTGCCCCGGCAGTCATGACGAGTTCCTGGAGATCATCAAAGACGTGTCAATGCAGGACCTCCCTGTCGTCATCCAGCGGATTCGTGCCCTGCACCATCCCCGGCTTCACCCCGATAACAAGATGAAGCTCGGCCGATTCGCAGGCATCCTCGTCGAGCACGTTGGATACATGGCCGATCTACCGGAACATCCTCCGTTCGCCATCGTGGAGAACATCCTCCGTCACATCCACTCCCTGGCGAAGACTCACCCCGACACCGTCTGCCAGGCCTATCGCGCCCATCTCCGCCAGATTGCCACCGAACGTCCGCTCAATCTCCGTGCTGGTGACCTCGTCATCCTCACCGGCATTGCCACCACCTTCCCAACCTCCGACCACTTCCACGCCATCGCAACCCCGGCACACCTTTGCATTTCGCGCTACCTGGGCCAGGGCGTCGTCAACTCTCTCGCCGATGCGTCCGCCGGCACCTACGCAGCCAGCCTACTCCTGCAATACCAGTCCATCTCCAAGCGCTACATGCCGGAATTCATCAACTACACCCTCAACATGCTGTGCCACCTCAGCCCGAAAGAGGCCAGTGAGAGTCTTGGATCCTTTCCCCTCCGGAGCCCCCAAACCTCTTTGCGCCTGAACCTCTCCTCCTCTAAGACCACCATCTCCTCCCGCAAGCTCCGCTTCTGGGATACGACCGACCAATCCCCTTCCAACCCCGAAGAGCTCAAGCTATCCCTGCTCACCACCCTCGTCACCCTCCTCGGCACCGCCTCCGACCTCTGGACCGGCAAATCCGCTTACAACGAGATCTTCACTCCAGTCCAGAACGTCCTCAACCACCTCCGCAGCAGCCTTAAGGGCAACAAGAAGCTCATCCCCACTCAAGTGCGGGACACCATCCAATCCACCCTGGACAAGGTTACCACCCAACTATCCCAAGCTAAACTCACCCGTCGACCCCTCCTCCTGCACAACCACCGGCCCCTGGCCATCAAAACCGCCATCCCCAAGTTCGAAGAGTCCTTCAACCCGGACAAGCACTACGACCCGGACCGCGAGCGCGCCGAGAGCAACCGCCTCAAGGCGGAATACAAGCGCGAGCGCAAGGGAGCGATGCGCGAGCTTCGCAAGGATGCCAACTTCATTGCGCGCGAGAAGCTCCGCGAGAAGAAGGAGCGCGATGCCGAGTACGAGCGCAAGTACAAGCGACTTGTGGCGGAGGTGCAGAACGAGGAGGGTCGCGAGGCGAATGCTTACGAAAGGGAGAAGAGATTGCGGCAGGGCAAGCGGTGATTATGATAATCATTATCATGAATCCATTGTTTTACTGCTCTATGTGGGAAAGCCGCCTTTCTCACTTGTTTCGCTTTTTCTTCTCTTTCTTTTGTTGCATTATTTTTCAACACATGGGTCCATGTCGACGAGTCTGCTCGGTCTAGCTGCGTGTGCCGGGCAGGTCTTTTGGTAATTCTGATGAAGCTAGTTGATATAGATGTATATATTCGTGATTATAGTTACTTGCTTTGATCATTGGGAATGATGATCGTGGAATGGCAGCCAAAAAAGAATGTTTTGATTTATACAATATCATCTTTCCGCATCTATTTAATACACGTATAATTTACACTAATACTATATATACTAGACCAGCAACTTCACCACCACCACCCATATTAACAATTGAAGACAATGTAATCACTGCGACAAGTCCGGTCCAACACTACTCCAATAATCGCACCTCTCTCTCTGCTCCTCCGACACCGTCTCCATCCTCGTCTCATTCGTGCGCAAAAATATCCTCCGATAATCCGCTCCATGCCCATTATTCCACGTCTCCCACTCCGGACTCCCTGGGTACCTTAGCGGATTCGGATCAAAAACCCTAATGAAACTCGTCCAGTAGCCCTGCATGACCGGCACAATCCCCGCATTCGTAGTGAAATACGACGCCGGCGGCGTGCCGCTCACATACTGCGGGCCCCAGATGGCATTCTCTTCCACGGTATGACTGACACCTCTGCCTGAGGCCTCCGCGGCGGGGTCCTGCACGGCATAATGATAGTTCCAGCTGTTGACACCAGCACCCGAGAACACAGAGGACATGTAGATCCCCGGACAGATGTATCTGATTTCACCGTACGCGGTGCTAGCGGGGCGCCAGTAGGGCGAGGAATTGGGGAACTCGCGGGTTTGATTTTCGTTGAGGTACCAGTCGTTCAGCTTGGTTAGGTGGGTGAAGTTGATGTTGGGGAATTGGTCTTGGATGAAGGTGTCAGCTTCGCCGACGGTTGATGTTGTTTTGGGGACGAAGATCGTTCCTTCATTGGTGTCGTCGCCGAAGATTACGGGGACTTTGATGTATTTGCCTTGTTGAAAGAGTCGGTATGTGTAGTCTGGGATGAGGGAGCCATCGACGACGGGGCCGTACATGTAGAGAGGTGCTTGTTGGGCGGTGGGTAAGGGTATGTTGATGTTGACGCGCTGCAGTTCTGTGGTGTTTAGTCGACGGAGGCAGGCGAGAGTGTCTGGATCGCTTGCGCAGCCGGCGCGGATGACCAGGTTGTTATAGGCGAATTGGCTTTGGTTGACGGTCAACATGGGGGCGAAGCTTTGGGACTCTGCGGCAGCAGCGTGGAAGAGTCCCTCGTCTTTGCCGCCGTATGCTGAAAGATGGAGAGTAATGGACGCTGCGCCTGCGCTGTCGCCGCCGATGACAACGTGGCTGGGATCGCCTCCAAACTGCGGTTGCGGTTAGTAGTAGTTTGATGGCTTCTTCCAGTGTTCGCATACCTTGCTGATATGTTCTTGCACCCACTCCAGGACCTTGATCTGATCCTTCAGGCCATTGTTCACACTTCCTCCCTGTAGCACCTCGGATCCAGAGAGGAAGCCGTACGGACCGACTCGATAATTGAAGGTGACCACAACCATGGACATGTTGGCCGCTTCAATCAATCCTGTTCCATTGAAGTTGGGGCTGGAGTTGGCATTGAAGCCACCCCCTTGGATCCAAACGAAAACGGGCAGTCTCGTAATATCTTTCACTGAGCTAGGTGCGTATACATCGAGGAAGAGACAATCTTCAGACGTGCCTGCGGGGGTGGGATATTGGCTGGTGGGAACACACCGGGGGCCATGCTGCGCCCTTGACATTAGCACAGACTCGCAATACATTTTTCCAACCTATTGTAGGAAGTATCATACCTTGAACGCATCTTGGACGCCCTCTACCGAGTCAGGATCCCGAGGCGCAGAGAACCGCAAAGACCCAGTAGGTGCAGCGGCATAGCGTATTCCCAGCCACTGACTAATACCATTGGGTAGAGATTTGCCTTTGTACTTTGTGTAGCCAAGGTCGACTGTAGGGTTCTGAGAAGATACTACAAGACCAAACAGGAAGAGGAACGGTGCCAAATGAAAGAGAATCATTTTATGTTGTGCAACGAGCCTTGGGGCTACGGACGGTTCAAACCGAATGAGAGAACTGTAACCCAAGATATCATGCTCTGATCAATGAAAGAACAACCCAGGCATTATAAAGCAACCCCGGCAGGAACATATCTCGCGGGAATGGCTCCAGGGTCTGAACAATAGGGTCGCAGATGTGGAGAAAACGTTGCCAGGCAAGGCGCCCTCCTTCCGCATGAGATGATTCGACATGGTGAAATGAGGAGAATCCTGCCAACACCACGGATCCTATTGTATGGGAAGTGTATTGGCCATCCAGATGAGCAAGGCCAGCCAACTAACTCTGGGCATAAGAACTTGGAACCCGCCCCCACGTTCCGAGCCACAGTCGAAGGGAGAAACACTCTGTGGGGGCTAGTATCAGCGGGCACTGATGCCGCAACTGAGAAGGGGGTCAAACCTAATCTGCAGCTAGGCTGTGCAGATGACGTGAAACGGCAGAGGACTGGTGCCATTGCGCTGTTAAGGGTCAGTACTTAGGGATTGGGCAGTTGTCCCGCTGGTCAATCGGGGGCCTGACGGGCCAACTGAAGGATTGAAGCTAATGATCTTGGCTGGGCTGAGCAAGACCCTGAAATTAGGGACATTTTTGACATTATTTTTGGGATGTGATCAAGTGAACTCAATCGGGTTGAAGTGGAAGAGAAAGTGAAGAAGAAGAAAGAGGACTGGGAAGTAAATCCGGAGGGGATAATCCGCGCCTCCGCATGTGACGAAATCCCCGCAAATCATCATGTTTTTTTTCCCGTCGCGGTTCATCTTTACCAACATTGTCTATCTGACCCAAATTAACAACCCAATCCCAGTCGCATTCGACTCCCTATAACTCTCCTCTATTATATCCCTCTCCAATATCCATAGTTTCGGCTCTACTTCTATCTCCGACGCACGCTCAGGCCCGTCCGCAATGGCACCTCCGCTTCCCCCTCACTCCGAGTCCCCCGCACGCGGGCGACCCGACGAAGACGACGAAGAAGAGGACTACATGTCCATGATTATCGAAGAGCCCCAGCAGAAGGAGACTTTTGCGCAGAAGAAGAAGCGTCAGCAACGTGAGGTAGGTTTTTAGGCGCATATCTTTTCCAGCTCCAGCTCCACCTAACTAACCCTTCCCCCTCAATCGCAGGCCGAAGCGCGAGCCAAAGTCCCCTCCAAAGCCGAACGCGCCGCTCAAGAAGCTGCCCGCCGCGATGCCGCCTTATCAACCAGCACGCTTGACCCTTCCAACAAAGGGTTTCAGATGATGGCCAAGCTGGGATTCAAGCCGGGCCAAGTACTTGGAAAACCTGCCGCGTCGCCGCAAGAGAGTGAGAAGGACACCAAGGATCCCGAGCATCGAATCCGGTCCGAGCCCCTCAATCTCATCTTCAAGGAGGACCGAGGAGGAATCGGTCTCGACTCGGAGCGAAAGCGGAAGTTCCTCGAAGAAGCCGCGGAAGTAACCAAGAAGGTCAAGCAAGAAGAGGGCGATTACCGCGATCGCGTCCGGTTGGAGCGCGAGACACGACGGCTTGAGGCTCAGTTCCATGCGGCGCAGAAGGTGGCTGAACGCTTAGATGCGGAGGCCGAGGGCGAAGTGGAAATAGGACCATCATCAACCGAGACCAACGGAGGAGAGACAGAGGAGCAAGAATCGCATGCGACACCGGATGTGGATGGCGAAGAATCGCAGACAGATACCCCCGCCTCCACTACAAAGAAAGCCAAAAGGCCCGTCAAACCAACACTGCAGATCAACATACTCTACCGGGGGCTGGTGCGCGAGCGGCAAGAAAAGGAGCGCGCCGTGCAGACGCGCCACATGTTGCAGACATCGCTGCCATCATCCTTTTTCCAGAACCCACGATTGCCCGAGTATGAAGACTCAACGCTCGACCCCGAGGACCATGAGGCCCTCGGAGGCCGTCGAGAGATGTCCTCCATTCTCGAACAAGAGCTAGAGGAAGAGGATCCGGAACTAGAGGAATTCAATGCGCTGGAACCAGGCGAGCGACTGGGCCGGCTGGTTCAATATCTCCGCGAAAAACACCACTACTGCTTCTGGTGCAAATACCGCTACGAGACCGCCGAGATGGAAGGATGTCCCGGCGTGACGGAGGAGGATCATGACTAACGACTTTGCCTACTTATAGTAATAGAGACCGGCGTGCTATGGAACCACCCATGTGAGTGTTTGTAACACATTTCTATCTCAATCGTTGGTTGTGAAGAATTAGACTAGCTATAATTATCGTATCATGCAGAACATATGCCTAACATTACATGGGGTACCATTCAGGCCCAATCGCCAGGATCGGGATCGCATATATAGTGAATGACGGAAAAGTCGAGGGCTGAGAGACAGACGATGGACGCAACATCGCCAGGCAGTTGATAGGAAAGAAATTTCGGTGGTATCAGTCAATGCGCCATTAGCCATCAAGCGTACACCGGTGACAACTGCTGCAGTGCTCGGAGCAGTCACCGGGATTCAGGAATTGCCACAGAGGAGAGGCAGGATGAAAAGAAACAGCACCGTTTCATGCTGATGTAGAAGAGTGAAAAGCGGGAAAAGGAACATCAAGAAGCAGGATGGAATGGCCTCAGGCTTTGGCCGCAGGAATTGACTCCATTAGCTGTGCCAACGAGCGACGTGGGATCGTCTGCAGGGTCTGGAAACAGCCGGTACAGATGCGCAAGCAGCAAAAGACACACCGGTATCGAACATCGCGGTCGAACTTCTGGCAGGCCATGCAGGGAACAGCATGCCAGACATTGTTGGCAGGGGGCATGGACCGATGGTCCTGGTAGCAGGCAAAGTGCAATTTGTTCAGCGGTGCCGCGACAGGCTCAATATCAGGAGGCGTCCATGGGCCATTGTTTTCTTCACTGGACACAGGCTCGATAGGTGCGCCAGTGTCGTCCAATTCCGGCTCGGGTTCTGGGATGAAGTCTTCCAATGGCTCTTCGGCATCCGGGCGTTGGATGGCAGGTAAGGGAGGTAATGGAACTTCCTTCCTTGCCGGAGGGCTTTGCACAGGCTCTGAAGTAGCAGGAGGACGATAGGCCTGATAAGCGCGGGGAGCGGGGGTGTAGTTACCTGCTGGCGGAGCAGGTTGTGGGAGGTCATCTTGATGATGGATAGGGGCGTTGAATGCGGATGATGGTGGCTGCACGGCGGCAGGCAGCGGAGCAGGAGCCGAATAATCAGGAACCGAGTCGGTTCGCGGTGGGATTACCGTCGTCACGGGTGCTTGTACCGGCTCTGGCTCCTTGTCCGGCACACAATCCGCGGACTTCTGCTTGAAGCCTTTGCGAGCAAAGGATGGAACTCGCAGGCCGCGGGGCCGGTTTTCTCTGTCGAGGATGGCCATGTCTCTTGGCCGAGCGCAGTAGTCTTGTGGTGGTGGTGATGGTGGTAGTAATAGTAGTAGTAGCAAAAACGTGGGAGAGCAGGGTCGAACTATCCGCGCAAGTGATCTGGCGGGGTAACTTTCCTACAAAGAAGGGAAGAGCAATAGTAGGAAAGAATGAAAGGGGATAAAGAGGGAAGGAGATTAGGAAGGGAAAGAGTGCGAAGCCTGATAACCCTAGAGAGTGCTGTGAAAAAGAGTAGAGGCGAAAAAAAACTAGAGGGAAAATGGAAAAGAAAAAAAAATCGAATCCAACCTGAACAGGCGCTAAAACAAGACATTCAAGGAAAAAAAGACCAGTAGGAAGTAATTAGTGTCAACTAACTAATCATCAGGGGGGACCGAAAAAGTGGATATGTGAAAAGATAAATCCGGCTTGTCCTCGATTCAGGAACGCGCAACAGGAAATCCGAGCTGAACCATGGATGAGCTCCACCCGTGGATAATGACGATGATGCATCATGAATGAATGAGCGTCATCGAAGGAAAAGTGGGGTGGGGGGAAACAGCTGAGGGAGAAAAAAAAAAGAGAGACAGGAGAGATGGATAGATAGATCGCACCTGAGTGGGTGCCTTCTGATCGACTTCAAAACTTTAACAGGGCCCTTGTGAAATGAAAGGTCAATCGCCAAGCGAGCTGAACTACTGAAGGTTGAGCATAATTCGGGATGAATACTAGTGGTCGATAGCGTCCGTTCGGCATCCTGTTGTTGCCTTTTTCGTGAACCTCCGAACATCCTGTCTCGTTTTAGCCCCATGAAAGATGCAAATATGCATCTAGGAGTGACTTTGGCCTGCTGTCATGCCTGGGATAGGCTGTGCAAGGCGACTTTGCAGCAGCAGACTCAAGGGAAGCCGATGACTGGGACTGAAAAGGCAGCCGGCAAAGCCGCGAGGGAAGATCGGCGATGACGAGAAGTGGAAGATGCGCTGGAGGCCCGATGGATATAACTGGACCCTGTTGAGGCGCTAATCCATTCGACAGGCCAGGATTTCAAGAAACATGTCGTCCTTTTCCCAGCAGCAGCAGCAGTAGTGGTCGTGATTAGGGGAAAGTTCGTGTACTTCCATGTTGACAATGCTTGGTATGTTGCCCATTTCCCTGGGACAACAACAGAATGATTGAATAGATTGAAGTGCACGCTGGTCAATAGATGAAAGGATGCTGGTCGGCTCATTTCCTGCCAGGGTCAGTGGAGCCCGTCGCGTGGCTGAAACGAGATCGTACTTCCGATCCCGCCGATGATCCCCTCCGTCAGGGTCACTGGCCATTAGTAGATAGATGAATAGATATCTATCGCCTACAGAAAGAAGAATAAAAAGGGATCAAGAAGTATAGGATAGCCAACAAAAAGAGGGACAGATTCGGTCAAATCATCCCCGCAGTATTTCCAACACTGAGTTAAATCGATCTATCCCATTCCAGCTACCAATCACCATCGCAATCTGGTGCCCCGAAAAAACAACATGCTCAAGTAGCGATTGATTGATAGATTGAATGACATCCACATCCGCCAGTTCAACTCCCGCACGCTCGCATACATAGGAAAGAAAAAGGCGCATCATCTCACTCACTCACGCGCATGAACCCTCAGCACAGAGAATAAAATGAAAAACCCAGAGAATGGTGGCTCAGACGAAATCTATGCAACTGTATGTATATAAGGAAAGATACCATGTGCGTCCCAGTGTCATCACAAATCAAGGAGAAGAAGAAATAAAAGGGTGGGGGGAGAAGGAACACAAAGGGTTAAAGGAGCGTATCATCATCAGGCCTTCCAACTCGCCTTGGTTTTGAATACGTAGCGTTGGCAGCTTCACGACGTAGCCTCCGTATCATGTGTGGCACTCGTAATTTCGACGGATTGGGTCTCCAGCTCTTTCGGCATCAGCCTGTCGCGCTGCTCCTCCATGGGTACCTTAGCCTCGGTGGTGGTTGTGGGTTCAGCAACGGATGCCTCTGCCACCGGCTGCGAGGCTGATCCCTCCACATTCGGCCTGGACGGGGTCTCTTCAACATGCTCGGGTGCCTCATCGCCCTTTTCTTCATCCCCAATCACGGCTGCCAAGCTGCGAAAATTGTAAAGGGGCTCTGCAAAGGAGCCTGCTCCCTCGGCCGAGCCCGCATGGTCTTCCGACATCGATTCGACCAGCGAGGAGAACGACGACGATGCGCTGGAAACATGCCGAAGATGCGAAGGCCTCGTGACATCTTTGGATGACGACTGGACAACTGATGGAGGTGACATACTCGGCGCTTGGTCGGCCGCGCTTGCCGATGCTGCCGCGGGCTGCACTTCCTCGGCCGCAGCACTGGATTCAGCGGCAGAGCCACCAGCTGGTTCAGAGCGGTCTACCTCCTTACCCTTACCGGCCGATACAAGCTCCTCGGCCGCAATGGAAGAGGAACTGCTGGTAACCCTACCCAGCCGCGCATCCGGAGGCACATCCAAGGCGGAGCTGCTCGCATTGTTACTGGTGAGCCCGGTTTTGCGCGCAACCTTTTCCGCCTTCTTGGCTTCCTTCTCCTTTCTTTTGGCCTCTTTCTTGGCCTCTTTCTCCTCTCTCTTGCGCCGCTCTTCCTCGCTCGCTAGACTTAGTCGGATCGCCTCCATCATCATCATCTCTTCCAGATCATCTATGCGATTCCGCCTCGAGCTCTGGCGAGGTGGTGCAATGTTACCAGACCCTTCTTCCGCCGAGTCGGCTTCGTGGCCGGCTCCACGCCTATCCGTGAGGAACGCCAGCGCCTGCAGCGCCGGGGATCCGGTGCGCGCGTTGGAATTCTGAGCTTCGGGCGCGCCGTTTCTCCGCATGACACTTCTTCTTCCCAGACCAATCCGGGAATCATTCCCAGCGCCGTTAGAGTGCATCAAGTAAGCCGCAGTATGAAGGGCAGTTGCTGCTGCCGACCGCCGCGCCGCATGAGCTCGAGCATTGGCAAGCTTCTGAGCCCAGTCGGGACGAATCCTATCGGTAGTGATCACAGTTGGATCGTTTGCAGATAACGAGGTCGCGCGTCGACGACCGGTGGTGGGGGTGTTCCCGGAGGATAGGGAGGATGTGGAAGACAGTGGAGAGGCCACATTGGGGCGCGAGCTCGGATCAGAAGCGTACGCTAGCCCTCTCCGGAACGGCGGGGGCGCATATGTCACCCCAAACTCCGGCTGGACACAGAATGGACACGCCGATGGTTCTGACACTAGCTGGCAGTCTTGGCTTTCGGCTTGATCACCACCCTCAGCTGGAGCAGAATCCGGGTTAGAGTCCCCATGCTCCGGCGGATGAGGGTCGGGACGTTTAATTTGAACAAAACATTCGGAACATATTGGCTGGTCGCAACACCTCGTCCGATTGAGATACGGAGGATAATACAGAAAACAGATAGGACATTCCGCCGCGTCCTTATATAGGTATGCTTCAATGGGTTGTCCGTTCACAAACGGGTCACGAGGCAACTGCATTTCACGCGAAGCCGCATCATACTGGATTCCATGCTTCGGCGTGGTTATCGACGCAAGAGTCTTGGCTCGCGCTCTAAACAGTGGTGAGCTCGATGTGCCGGATGCGATAGGAGATGTTGGGGAGGGGAGGGAATGTGCGGGCGGGGAAGACTGGGAAGCATCGGATCCGTATGATTGCGATCTTGACGTTATGGGGACCATCAAATACTGCACTGCGGCTGAATCTGAAGCCTCCTTTGCGTCTTCCGCGGCCTTGGGTGGGTTCTTATATTCCAGCTCAGGGGGGATCTCATCGGGAGGGGGAATGGGAAGACCACGCGCCGCAGCCATAAGCTGGTGCTCTGTCCACGAGTCCGAGAAGTCATTCAGTCCTCTCCAAAACGGCGCAAGTCGTCGTTCGATCTATAGAGAAATAGTCAGCATCGGCTCTGGGCTCTCCAAGGCCAGATTTGGCAGCGCGGCATGCTCACCATTAGCTGTCGCACCACAGCCTTGTTGAAATCCTCTGGGCCCGTATAGACACCCTGGGTCACCAGATAACCACCGTCCACATGTTCTTCTCTCATACTACGCTCCCGCTCCTTGAGCCGAGCCACCCGCTCTTTTTCTAGCCGGCGAGCCTCTCGTTCCTGCCTTGTTTCTCGTCGATGTTCGAGCGTCGCCAGATCTCGCTCTGAACTTCCGCCTATTCCGAGCAGGGACAGATCGGGCCGGCTACCCCGATTCGACCTGGAACCATCACCATGGTGGCGGTCACCGTATGGGCCATGGTGATGACTGCGGCGACTGGACGAAGCAAGCGGCCGGCTCTCTTTCGCCTGAGAATTGCCCATCTCGAACGAGAATGGGGACCGACGTGTAAGACGACAATAGTAGGGTTGGATGACTGGATAAGGACGGGTTAGAATCGACGGTGAGATTGGCAAGAGGCGGTCCGGATAAGAAAGCGGAGAAGGGAGCGAGCGAGGTTCCCGTCCGGTAATGAGAGGATGGAAGTGACGAGGGATGGTTTGAAGAACGAACGCCCCGAAACACAGGAAGAAAGAAAATGAGGACCCAAAATAACAAGTGAAGGGAAGGGAAAGGTGGAGCACACTTTAGAGGACCCTCAGTTGGTAGGGCGGGGAGGGGGATGGAAAAGAGACGATGCTAAGGAATCCGAGTGGCCATGTGAGCGACTGAGGTCGAAGCTGGAAGCGGCGATGAGATCAGACGTGCGGGCTTTAGTTAGCCGCGGGAAGACTTGGTATGGGGCCGGATCAGGGGGAGGGGGGGATGTGGGTGTGGGTGTGTTGAAGGAGGAGGAGTAATGTAGGGGGAAGGGATCTTCGTAGCAAAGACTACTTTTAGATATTGGGGAAGAGTGGCGATTGACAAACTACTTAAGTAGTTAAGCGATGAAGAGGAAGAAGAAAGTAAGTTTCAAAGGGGGAAAAGAGAAAAGGGAAAAGGGCAGAAGATCAATGGCAGTTCTCTGTTCAGTTCCAGTCCGTTTTACGGGGATTACAACAGTTACCAGCTGGTAAAAGGCAGGCCGGGTCGGGTCTGGTGCCGTACGAAAGATTACCTGATCATTCTCTCCGGATCCACTTTTCACCCGCCAAATCATGCCGCGGCTGAGTATCGGCCCGACTGTTACATTGTAATGGAGGCTGAAACCCATTTATTGCTGTTGCAACTTGCATCTCGTTCCAATGGATACATCGAGTCTTACATCAATCATTTTTCCATTTATTGCTGACTTCTCCCTGCAAAAAAAATTTTTTTTGTCCTTTTTCCACACACCGTACTTTCTTGTCGCCATGGTAGAGTCATGCCATGCCATGCCAACTTAAATCAATGCGTGGAGGACGACACAAGAAGTCTGTGGCTGAGAATGGCAGGCCTGCGCCACATCTCCATACCCGGTCTTGGCGGCCCGGAAAATCCCTCGGCCAATAACTGATCCTATCGTTATTTTTTTGGTCTCGAATATCTACTATTCCAATAGGGTCTGCTTGATGCTTCGTTGGAAGCCCATTCTGACCAATTTCTAGAAAAACTTTTTTTTCTTATTCTACTTGGATCTGATTTCTCACCGAGTGTCAAAGACAGTTGTTAGGCTGAATGCGCTTGTGACTGACCTACGCGCACTTTTTTCCTCCGATCTCTTCGCCGTCACCTGCACTGCTACCGTACTCAGGTATCTATCTATCTATCTATTGGGCAAATGACGACCACACCGTCCGATACGAAGCGCCTGCATATCACTCCATTCACCCCCGATCTCCTACCGGCCGTGCTCCCTGCATCGATCAAAGCCCTAGCTACGGAAATTTCCTTCCATTGCATCCCAACCTTCCCCGAAAACAACTACGGCTACGTGACCCTGCCAACCATGGAAGCCGACAAAATTAAAAAGAAGCTGAACGGTTCCATTCTCAAGGGCAAGAAGTTCAAGGTCGATACCGCTCGCCCAAAGAAGAGGTCAAGAGATGAAGAAGAGGAAGTCGACACTGCTCCCCAGAAGTCATCATCCGATAAAAAGTCTTCGAAGAAATCCAAGAAGCTGAAAGCGGGCGAGGAAATTTTGGATGGCTATGAGCTCCCGAAGGATCGCCAAGTAAAGAGGGGCTGGACCGAGTCGGCAGATTCGAAGCAGGAAAGGCGCAAGGAAGAGAAGAAGAAGAAGAAAAGTAAGGACGAAAAGTCCGCAAAGTCGCAGGCCAAGTCCAAGTACACCGAAAAGGCCGAATGTCTGTTCCGAACAAAGCTACCACCCAACAAGGCCTCCGCCGACGAGGCTACAGAGACAAAGTCCAAAAAGAAGAGCAAGAAATCTGCGCAGGAAACGGTAGTTCATGAGTTCTCCAAAACCGTTACACATCCGAGTTTCCTACGTTCTGAGGATGAGCAATCAGGCCCCACAGTTGGATTTGAGGAGGGTAAGGGCTGGGTAGATGAGGCAGGCAATGTGAAAGAGACGGCCAGCGATCGGATAAGAAGCGATAAGTATAGACCAGGACAGGTAGCCGGAGCCAAGGAGAAGCGAAAGGCGACAAAGGTTGTGAAGGATGAGTCTTCCTCTCTCAAGAAGGCCACAGGTCAAAAGAAAAAGGCCCTGGAGGAAGTAAAGTCTGATGAGGAATCAGAAGACTGGACCTCGTCTAGTGGGGAGAGTTCTTCTGAGGAAGATTCTACAGACTCCGAAAGCGATCAGGATTCGACTGGTTCAACGGATGAGTCGATTGATTCAGCCAGCAGCGATGATGATACATCAGTTCGGTCAAATAAGCGCGAGCATGAGAAAGTGGCTTCCGAATCAAAGCCCGCCGTGGATCAAAGTGCGTCATCAAACGTGAATGATAACCCACCGTCCTCTCAAACTGTCCACCCACTGGAGGCACTTTTCAAGAGACCCCCGCCGGGTGCTCCTGAAGCGAAGCCTGAAACAGAGGGGGATGCGCCGTTCAGTTTCTTTGCGCAAGACGATTTAGAATCGGAAGATGAAGTGGAAGTTCAGCCGACCGAACCGCAGACGCCTTTCACCAAGAGAGATCTGCAAGACCGAGGATTAAGAAGCGCTGCCCCGACCCCCGACACGGCTTTGATGGGTCGGGGAATTAACTGGAAGACTGTGGGACGGCCTGATCCTATGGACATAGATGATGAGATGCACCTGAATACTCCAGTACCCAAACCCGCGCCTGGGCCGAAGGAAGACTCGGATTTTACCAAATGGTTCTGGGAAAATCGGGGAGATAACAATCGCGCTTGGAAGAGGAGACGACGTGAGGCTGCTAAGGAGCAAAGACAGAGGGAGAACCGCAGCAAGGGGATGAAAGGAAAATCTTAGCAGACGATGCTTACTGCTTGATTCTTGCAAATAGCTTTGACATTAGATATTGCATAATTGGCATGCTTGCTCAGGCAAGCGTCATGTTCAACTTCGTCTCACTAGCTGTAATTTCGAATTCGAGCGTAGGCTGCACGCCAGGGGATCAAGTTACAGGAATGGTAGTAGACTATCCGTACAATTGATAGTATGGTTTATTGTTAGCTTTTGATACTTTGGTGTCTTTGGTGTCTTCAATAGATGACTTGTAGATCACGTGGTACCAAAAATCCGGGGCTGGATCGGAGGTCTGGCCTTTCCGCCTTCAGGCGCCAATAAACCATCATCTCCGCGGCAGCAATGAAGACCGACACGTCAACTCTTGATTCCAGGGGATAAGATAACCACCCCTCTCACAGCGAATTCGCCAGCCATGTTACTACGGCATAGAGCCTCTAGGGCGCTGTTTCTTTTTACTGCTTTTCTACTCTGGACTTCTTTTGCAGTGGCTTCCTGTAAGTCAAACCCCCCGATCATCTGGTGTTCGATGCTGGCTCCGCTTTTACTGTCAAAAATAGAGAGAGGCTAATAGTCAAAACGCAGCCCCCGCGTCATTCTGCAAGTGCACCTGCTTCTCCAATAGTACGATCATCCCTCTCGATCCCGACTCTTCCGAATCGACATCGGCCTTGAACGGTGTCTCCCATTTCCTTCGTCGCAGCGATGATACCGCTATTTTGGATACAAGAGCGAAGAATTATCGCTCTTTGAACTGCAACGATTGTAACCGGAAGTTCTGCCTGGACTATGACTTGCCCACCTGTCATGGTGCCAAGGAAGATGATGTCTTTACCACCTGTTTCCGTATGATTTTTTCCCACCAAGTCAGTCGCAAATTGTTCGTGCTCTGCTAACATATCCTGTACTTCAGAGAGAGACTCCCGGAAAGACCAAGCCATTGTGTTCATGTTTATCATTGCTACTGGCAGTCTGCTTGCCTGGGCGATCTTTAAGCCTTGGGTAGAGAAGTGGCTCGAGGTATCTTATTCATCAGGTCCACGGCTTTCTTTTACGGAAGCGCTGACTCGTTCTAAAGGCTGCGCGAGAGCGGCGGTTATATATCCCAGTGTCCGAAAATGCTGGTCGTTAGGGACACATGTCATATCCAGATTATACACTATCATAGTCCGGTACCTTTTTACCCGGAGACCCAATCCAGTCGCTCGAGGCCATCGAAGCCGACCATCTGCGGCACCAGGGGTAAAATGATTCGACGTCTCGAATGATCGTCAGGGTCGGAGCACGACTCACGCTCGACATGTGGGTTTAACACGTGCTACCGAATGCATGCTTTGACATACAGCACATGAGCATAACAACTCAAACAGAAAGACTATCTTTCCCTTTTATGGTGGGCATACCATGGCAAATTGTACAGATCAGCCGGTGCCCTCCCATTACCAAGCAATATTTCGCAACCTTTTATCCGAAGAGTTGCTACCTAGTTGTCTGATTGTAAATACAAACTTCTTGTAAATTCATGGCAATTTCAGTGTTACTTTCACATTCGAATAAGACCTACACCCGTCGACATATATGCAAAGATAGGTCTAATATTCAAGATCGATCTATGTCTTTTATCGCCATAGTATCCATTATTCTTGAAATTCGAAACACTTCATGGCTAGAATATGTTGCGGAGGTAAGAGACAAGTTGACTTTGAGTAGTTACTAACCTTAGGTGACAACATCTGGCATGAAATCCAGACAAAGTGGTAAGGTTCACGGTCCTAGACCGTGCAGCCGATGACACAATTGCATAAGTAGTAAGTAGTATGCCGATCTACTCTACACAAGATCATGTACTGTGGCTGGCCTGTCCGAGGTCTTCAGATAAAGCTTTGTCTTGTTCCAGGCAACATGACCGGATTCAGTCGTGAGTGGGTAGCAGCTTCCGGATAGCGGGAGGTGATCCTAAAGTCTGACAGAAGCCAGATGGTTAACCTAGCTGTACTTGGCACCTGTAGTGTCTAAAGTAGGTTATCAATTCATCGAGTTTGAGGGGGAAGATGGGGTATGATTGGCGTATGTATTTGCTTCTTGTCGGAGTTGCGGGGCGCCCCGGGATGAAGTGGCCCAGCAGTGGATACGCAATCGGTTAGTGGGCTTTTTAGTCACACTCACTAAGTAACTAACTAACTACATATTCTTGCGGATTGCGGGGAGAATTTTACTATAATAATAAATTTCTGTAATGCTTTCAATCCTTGAGATCAATCGATGATGCACACACAAACATAACCATCTGTGTGGTTAACTGGCATGCTCGCCACCTGCAAGCTTTCCTGCCCTCGGAAATCGGAAAACAGTCACTACTTAAAGGAATGTAGCACCATCCATCCCTCCCCCGTATACTACTACGTACTACTGGTAATAAATAGAATATGACAGCCGTCTATGGATACTGGCATGTATGTGGACATCAAAGGAAAGTCCGGTTGCAGTTCCGGCCCCTGGGGCTCGACTGAACCTAAATTGTGCCGGTGATACAACAGATCCTGTGTACTAGACTAGTATGCGCCCTTATAGAAGAGTCAATGTTCCCTGGGTGGAACAGAGCACCGCTCACTGGAAAGCTGAAAAATTTTACAACAGGGGAAAGTTTGGTTGGCAAATCAAGAAAGTCGGATAAGAAGGGGGGTTCCATACAATTCGACCGCGATTTGACCCTGGAACCGCATCACTTGGACGAACGTCCTGTCAGGTGGCACCCGCTGCTCTCTTGTTGTGTACCTTACTTCATACACCCACACACACTCAAATCCCTCTCTGTCTCTTCTGCAAGAAAATGTCTACCATTTGGTTCCGAGAACCAGTCAACCTGCCTTTTCACTGTCTCCACTTCTCCACCGTCGCCTTTTTTATTGCCGTTCCCTTTCTTTCTTCTTCCCAGCTTCCCGCTCTCTCTTTCGCTCTTTAATCCCCTGGTCTTTCTTCAAGCTGAGACAATTTGGCCGCCGATCTCTTTGCTTCCTCCCGTCTCTACACCTCCTCCTCCTCATCCTGCTACTGCATCACCTTCCCCTTTTCTGGAAAAAAAAAAAAAAAAAAAAAAAAAA
Source organism: Aspergillus neoniger CBS 115656 (assembly GCF_003184625.1). Lineage (NCBI taxonomy): Eukaryota > Fungi > Ascomycota > Eurotiomycetes > Eurotiales > Aspergillaceae > Aspergillus > Aspergillus neoniger. The sequence continues at coordinate 317,211 of NW_020291140.1, read as the reverse complement.
AAAAAAAAAGAGCGAAAGCACTCAGTGGTATCGTCAGAACGAGAACGAACCCGGTACAGGTTTATCGACAGTTGTGTGGTGTTCTTTGCGTTCGACACTTCCCATTATTTTCGATCTGCACTTTCCAAATCAGAGGCAAACAAGAACACTCCAAGAGGAGGATCGGTAGCAAGGATTCTATTGTTTTGCGGAGGGCTTGCCGTAAGAGACTTGGTTTTTTGTACAGAAGATGGTATTAACACTGCAGCAAAGACCAACCGCCTCGGACCATAAGTTTCCCACCGTTCAGCTCTTCCTTCTATGTATGCAGATCCGTTGTCTTTTTGCTGTCTTTGCTATGCTAACGTCTGGTCCTGGGTAGCAATATGCCGCGTCGCAGAGCCAATTGCCTTGACTTCCATTTTCCCATACTCATGGGTAATGGTCAGGGACTTCAATGTGGCTGATACCAACAGTGCTTCTTTCTATGCCGGTATCCTCGTCTCTGCATTCTCCCTTTGTGAAGCCCTCACCGGTATGTTTTGGGGCGGTCTTTCAGACCGTGTCGGCCGCAAACCTGTTCTCATCTCCGGCTGTTTTGGCACGATGCTATCCCTCCTCATCGTGGGATTCGCCTCGAATTTCTGGGTGGCCCTCTTCGGACGGGCCCTCGGTGGAATTCTAAATGGGAACATCGGTGTGATCCAGACCATGGTCGGTGAATTGGTCAAGAATCCAGAGCATGAACGTAAGAAGATCCTCGTATTCCATGATCGTGGCGGTAACTGTTCGTTGGAGCTGCTGCTGACTGTGCGCACCTATAGCCCGCGCTTACGCTGTGATGCCTTTCGTGTGGTCAATCGGTACGATTATCGGGCCAGGTAAGTGTGTTGGAATGGAAACTCTTAAGGTACAAATGGACACAGGTGTTAATGGCTTCATCCACTAGCGATAGGAGGTTTGCTGGCAAAGCCTGCTGAAGGTTTCCCCTCCTTGTTCTCCATGAATGGCCTATTTGGCAAATTCCCTTACCTTCTGCCTAATATCGTCTGCTCCGGATTACTTCTCTGCAGCATCATCTCCAGCTGGATCTTACTCGAGGAGACTCACCCTGATATGCAACCGTGCAGTAGGCCAGATGACCTGGATCATCCTTCCGTGGAGCGTCCTCTACTTGCAACTGCAGGAGCTACCGCCAACGCAGGCGCAGATTTACGTGCAGAGTCCTACGGTACTTTCAACCAAGTCCATCTCCATGAAGATGAAGATTGGACAGTGTATGCCGATGGGTCGAAGCCTGAATCCACTCCGCAAAAGCCGACTATTTTCACATGGCGAGTGACCATGCTTATCATCGCCTTGGCAATCTTCACTTACCATTCCATGACGTATGACCATCTGTTGCCCATTTTCTTGCAAGATAAGAATGCCAGCAGCATTGCCATGTCGTCAAATTCGGCGTTCCGTTTTCCGGGCGGGGTCGGCCTCTCAACTCGAACCGTTGGATTGATCATGTCAAGTGATGGCATAATTGCACTTGTCATCCAGAGCCTTATCTTCCCTTTCCTGGCTCAGCGCCTGGGTGTCTGGAGGCTCTTTGTTGTCGTCACCATCCTTCATCCGCTAGCCTATTTTATCGTACCCTTCCTTATCTTCGTTCCTAGCCAACATGTGATCTTCGGCATCTACACCTGCTTGGTTGTCCGCAACATCCTCTCGATCATCGATTACCCCGTCCTTCTGATTCTCATCAAACAGGCCAGCCCCTCCGATTCCGTACTCGGCAAGATCAATGGACTCGCGGCCTCGGCCGGCGCCTTCTCACGCACGATGGCTCCACCGATTGCAGGCTTCTTGTATAGTACGGGTTCCAAGATCGATTTTACGGCCCTGGCCTGGTGGGGAAGCACTTTTGTCGCAGCCATCGGCGCTGTGCAGCTCTTCTTCATTGAACAAAAGAAATATGCCTCTATCACGGTTCAGCCAGCTGCGCATTGCCACTACGCGTCTCATGCTACGCCAGTCAAAGATGAGACCGTCCATATCATTGTGACAGACGTTGATGACGATGGGACTGGCCATGTATAGGAGTACCTCTATCTGAAGGCAACGGTAGGACTCTTTCATGAGACTTATCTGCATGAGAGCTATGCGTTCTATCTTGCATACTATGATACCATGATATTGTTGTTATCGAAAATGATTCCCTGTGCTGCATTCTAGCGCTCAAGAGGTGTCCCGGAGTTTATCACTGTATATAGAACGAAACAATACCAAATCATATACTACATATAAACTTGATCAAACCTACACAGTCGTTTGGCATTTGCGTACATCTGGGGTCCTGTAGTCGACTGTCGATGATGCAGACAAAGGCGGTAGGACGAGTTTGGCTGCCCTCATCGCAGGGCGGTGAGAAATCCAGGGTTTTTGCCGGTTACCACCGCCGCACTAACGCCACGCTAGCCCCTATTAGGGTTAGTTTTGTTTACCGCGACATCCTGGCAACGGCCCGAAAATAATCATCATCATAATAAACGCCGCCTCGAACCCCATCACAAACTCCACATTGTTGTCCCTCCACACGAACTCTGAGACTGCTCCATACCCTTCCTCATCGACTGGTGTCGGGACGCTAGTCAACACTATCGAGATTTCCAATCTCGTCTCCTTCAAGAGAGATACTCTACCCACCGTCATCATGTCTACCCCGTTATCCTCCTTGACACCCTCGCGCCAGAACTCCCGAGCCTTCTCGCCGAGCTATGGCAAACCTGCTTTCGCTGTAGATGAGGACGATATGGATGCGCCTGAGGATCCCTTGTCGAGCCCCTTCAAAGTGTCTACAGAAGTCCAAGAAGAAGATCCTATCCCTGAGCACGATGTCTACGAATCGCACGACGACCAGGGTATGGATAACGAGGATATTGAATCAGTGATGCCAACACCTAGCTCGCCGTTCCAGTTCAATGCAAGAGAAGAAACTGTGGACTTTCAGAGACTGCGGGCCCTCAATCGGCACATGTCTTCAGGGGGCATCGGTGACCACTCCATGACGCCTAGAAAGCGCTCCTACGAGCAAGTCCCTGACGGTACGGATGGTGATGAGACCCCAAATGATAGATACAAGAAGGGTACTGGACCGAGGAGCTCTCCAGATATCAATGTCTACGCTGATGAGGACGTTGAATTCGGTGCTGATCACGACCTGGTAGAAGGTGCTGGCCAGGAAGTTGTGAATAGCATGGTGGAGGAAAATAACAACGAAGGCATGAGCACTGTCCTCCATGAAAATGACAAGGACAGCTCCCAAGAAATCGATGAACACCTTGACTTGCAGGAAGCAGACGACGCTATGACGGATGACTCCAACGAATCTATGGATGAGACACGCCTCAGCACATTCTCCGCTATTCCGGATATGACCACTTTCGCACAACTTCGAAATGATTCGCCTTACAAGATATCACGACCTCATCCGGGTGATGCGGAACTGGCCAGTCCTTCCCCCGCAAGGAGGTCGCCTCGACGAAGCATTCTCAACAATATGGGAACCCCTCTTGCATCCCCTGTACCACGGAAGCGAGAATCAAGAAGCATACATGATACGCCTAATCTGCTTGATTTGACCGATCAGCCAAGCATTTACCCCCGTCAGCGTTATAGTGTGCAGAATGAGCGCTACTCTCCTTCCCGTCGATCTCCCTTGAGGACCGCCAGAGACTCCGTCAGATCACCTGCAAAGGCTTCCCTTCTGGACTTTGACATCCCTTCTGTGCCTACTCCTCGGTCAATACCAACAGTCACCCCCCGGGAGCTTGAGACTTTAAAATCCGGCTTCCTCTCCGAAATCTCTTCCCTCAAGGCCACTCTCAGCGGAAAGGAGGCAGAGGTTGCCAGTCTCAAGCAGGCAGTTGCAGACGCAGAACGCCGCGTGGGAGAGGCTCTAGAAGAGGTCCGTAACGAAGTTGCGCGCAAGGAATCTCTGGAATTTGAGCAAGCTGAATGGCAGCGAAGGGGCCAAGAAATGGAAGCTATCCTTAGAGAAGTGAGAGCTGAAATTGTCGAGGGTGAGCAAGAGAAAGAACGATTGGCAAGGAAGGTGGATGAGGCAGAGAAGTCTAGGGAGCAGTTGGAGGGCCGAGTGGTCGAACTGGAGAGTCAGTTGGCTTCGGCTCTCCAGTCTGCCTCCGCTGGGAACGCAGCCCCTGAGAATACGTCTCGCACCAAGACATCCGAAGAGACTGCCAAAGAAGTGCAAGACGCCGTGGAGAAGGTTGCACGTGAGCTTCATACGCTTTATAAGAGCAAGCACGAAACCAAGGTCGCTGCATTGAAAAAGAGTTACGAAGCTCGCTGGGAAAAGCGCGTGCGTGAAGCCGAGAATAAGCTGACTGCTGCCAACAAAGAGAATGAGCGACTGAGAATAGAGCGAGATGCCGCCGTGTCAGAGCCCCCACAAGTCGACCCTAGTCTGTTCGCACAGGAGCGGGAGGAGCACGAAGCAGAGAAGCGTGTGATGGAGGCACAGATCAAGGGATTGCAGCAGGAAATGGCGGCACTGAAAGAAGACAACGAGCGCCTGCACGCGGAGCTGAAGCAGGAGCGAGCAGAGAAAGGCGAATTGGTGGCAGCTGTGGATGAATGGTTGGCAATCCAGCAGGACCAGCCCCCAGCACAGAGTGCCCCTCAACCTTTGACCACCAGAGAGCTTGAGTCGCCAGAGCCAGTGTTTGCTGCCCCGGAACCTCCCACTGAGAGCTTCCAGAGGAGCGTTAGCCGTGGCAGCACATCAAGTGGCATTCGTCCTCCAAGTACCACCTCGAGCAATGGCGAGAAGAGAATCCCTAAGATCGGTGCAGTGGGCAACCGACATGCACGAGGCAACAGCGGCAGTAAGTCCGGGATCGCCCTCCCCACACCCGGGCGCAGTGGTATCATGGGATCCATTGAACGAATGGGCCGTGGTGGTGCTTAAAGCGTGCACTCTCTGTCTGCTTGACGATAATGTTTTCTTTCTTTTATTCCCTTGCTTTGGATTCCCTCTGTGAGTTTCTGCAACTTCCTCGATATTGGCTGGATTATTTGCTTATTGTATATTGGTATGGTTGTTGGCTGGGCACATACTATTCCTGGTTGAGATATCCCCGAGACGGCGTTTTTGGCTGAATGCCATGGAACCCACGGACTGGTTTTGATCAATGAATGACGGATTTATCGATGTAACGTGTTTATGCTTTTATGATAGCCCTTCAAAATTCTATTACAGTACGCTCTTGAGAAGTAATTGTCGACACATGCATTATCCAACGGTGGCCTTGATGTGGATACTACACCTGGCCGGACTTTAGGACTCTATTCCATGAGATAGAATTAGCCCCATACATTATTTAAATTTGGCAGAAAACTATAGAAATAATGTCACGTACTCAAATCTACTTCCAAGACTGTCACCCTTCCAGGATACCTCCAAAACCATTTTCCACATCTACTCCTGAGTCTGTTTTAAGGTGCCTTTCAGGATACCTTCTAGAATACCCTCCTAGTGCCAGCTCCATGGGCACTAACGGCGCTCATACTAAGAACGAGACCCTAAAGTAAGATAGTAAAGGACTACAGCAATTCAAAATGATAGAGTCAATACTAGTCTCCGAGAAGTACTCAGATAAGATGTTCTGGGTAAAAGTCAGTCACATGATAGGGCTAAATCTGTGTATGTTAGCTATAGAGAGTGACTATATAGTGATGCACAAAGCACAAATAGCCATTGCGTTAAGGGGGGATAAAAAAGGCAGTGTAATTTGGAGCTCTAATAATGGAGGTAAAAATAATAATAATAATAATAATAATAATAATAATAAATAAATAGATTAAAGAATAAAAATTCTCTAAGGCTGGTAATCATTTGTAGTCTTATACCTGTTCATCACCACTTTGAGACATGTCTTCGAGAACATCAATAACATTCTTGGTGAAGGCACCACGGACAGTGAAGTTATCGAGTTGTGCACCGTCTTTGAAGAAGAGGTAAGTAGGAAATGAAGTAACACCCCAATCAGTAGAGAGTTGGTCAAGGTCGTCAACATTTACATTGTAGAATTCGATGGACGGGTATTCCTCACTGAGCTTCTCGGGGGCAAGGCGCATCACCTTGCAAGGAGTGGACCAATCCGCGAAGAACATGACTGCGACTTGCTTCTCAGAGTTGATGGCCTTCTCGGTGAATTCAGCAGGCCTAAAAATGATGAAGTTAATATTTTGATTCCTGGAAGACAGTAGTATAGGGAGGTTAACGCAAAAGAATCAGAAAAACATACGTCTTGATAGCATGGACAACCATTTTGGCAGAATTTGATCAGGAAATGTTTTGGAGAAATTGGTAGAAGTGGATTTGAAACGCGAAGAAGTGGGAACGAAAAGAGGATGAGAGACAAAGATATTTAGATGATTTTGAAAGCCAACGAAGAAATAAAAGGGGAGACTTGGAATTTAAATGAATTTCCGGGCAACGAGGGGCACAATCGCAATAACACCCACCTCTGGTCAGTCCTCGAAGCACATTGGTAGGTAGGAGTATACAGTATCGTAACCATATGGACGATCTGCGCAAGTACGTGAGTCATGCACTACCACCACTGCGGGAAATAGATCTACTAGTCGTCTATAGGATAGATAGGCGGAAAAATAATCCAGATCTCGTTTCGGCTGTGGATTTGATACTGTTGCTAAACGCCTTGACTAGTGATTCCTTTATATGGAGATCTATGTGGATTATAGGATGTTTCAAGATAGGATACTAAACTAGAGACTACTGTATAACAGATAACTACTTAGGCAGTCATAGACAAAAAGGGGGAAAGAATCCTGGGTGACTGATCTCGATGGGACTGTGGCGTAATTTCGATCGAGCCGGTGAGGGGAGGGGGAAGGGGAAGATGGGGCATCTAAAAATACTGTATATAGCTCTACAGTCGATCTCGATGGTGTGACAATTTTTCAATTGGTGCCATCTAAGCAGAATCCTAAGCATGACGGCAAGCAATCAAGCACACAAATAACAGTAATGCCTCAGATAGCACTTGTCTCGAGGCAGCTGTACTACTCTTCCTCTGTTATACTGTGGTGAACAAGTTTGGCTTCCACAGATTTCCTCTCTTTTTGCCTTACACGGCACTAGTCTACAATAAGTTTAGACAAATATGTGTGTATGCGTATTTTATTCCTCCCAATGGACAAGATCATAGCAGTATCGATGTAAGTGATCCACTTTATATACACACACCAAGAAAATACACACAACTTCGAGAAAGTTTGTTGGAGGCTAAGTAGTGTAGTAGTCAACTTAAGGCGACTTACTAGCCGAGGCCCAAGTATATTACCTGAAAGGAGCGGGCTGCTTGGTATAATCCTGAGGTAGTTGCACAAGTCTAGATGCCAGAGCAGAGAAAGATGTAGCAGTATTGCCCGTACTGCTAGAATTCACGAGATACCCTGAAGGCCGGTGAAAGTGGCCAAGAGAGGGTTCCTAGGAAGTGTAGTTCTTTGCGCTGGGAGATAGCATAGCCTCCTTCCATGGGCCTACCAAGATCCGCTTTATGATATAGCGGTGTTTTGACATAAGGGTGGATGTTTCTGTTGATGTATATTATGGACAAAAAAAGATAACTTATATTATATAGTACAACCGGGGAATTAGTTGAACGTTATTTCAAAATTCACTTGGATAAATTTTCATTTTAAACTATATATATAATCATGCTTTACTACTCTTATATGAGTTTCTCTAGAATATATTTGTACACAACTGCTCTATAGCATAGATTTCGTTAATTGAACGAATAGTTTTCTGCTCCAGTAGCTCTGTCCCGCACATTTTTTTTATACTTCCGCTTTGCGTTCATTCAGTCGCTGTCTTCCGCTGTGCATGGATCATTAAGGAGATTACCAAGAGACATAGACTCAATAGGAGAGAGTCAAGGTTTCGAGTTACTTAAGATCTTCAGCGCGCCATAGTAGCGTGGATGACCGAGTCTTGCAGGTGAATCCTGAACATTGATATAAACATCGATCTCAAGTATTGGATAGAGGTACAGATATCAGAATAATCTAGACTTATATTTTAGAGAGCGTCTATGACATCTCCTACCCATTATCAGTACCCAATTCTCTATATGCTGAGAATAAACTTACTTCTTGTGTAAAATGCCTGGATTTTGGTATAGCAGAGAAGGTATAAGCACATAACAGAATATTGATTTATCTGGTATTTCATCCTGAAACTTGAAACCTTGGATAACAAAGAAAAGAAAAAGAAAAAGAAAAAGAAAAAGAAAAAGAAAAAGAAAAAGAAAAAGAAAAAGAAAAAGAAAAAGAAAAAGAAAAAGAAAAAGAATAAAAAACACACAATAACAATAAGTAAGCATAGATCAAAGTAAGTGTACAAAGTATCCCGGATATATCGAATTTATTTTTACTGACTTGACTCGATTATAATTCGGTATTCTAAGAGATTGCATGAGTCAGAGCACATACACAGCCTTCTCCAAGAAGTGGCTCAATAAGATACAGCATCAATAAAGTGATTAGGTGAGGATGATCGGATGAGGGGACCTGCCTTGAATTCTTAACTCAGATCTGACAATATATTCCTATACCGAAGGTGAAGGAGCATCACAAGTAGTTGGTAGTAATAGCCACAAACAAACAGGGTAAAAGAAGTTAGACACGCTGTCAAACATAGTCAAGTATTATCTCATTAGTAGCAAAGATTACCCATACGCTTTAAGCATATTTACATCCTCAATATACAATTCCTGTTCAGTTTATAATTGAAAATGAGACTTAGGCAATGGCCTCTTCTACATCAGTATCTGTACCTTATTTGAACAGGGTAGAATGTAAATTAGGTACTTACACCATTTACATTGGTTTCTAGGTCTTTTCTGAGCCTAGATACCATTTCATACATCAGGATAAAAGGATCACCACTTCCACAATAACTCCAGCAAGCTCTTACGCACATTACCTGAGCATTAGCAACCATTATTTCCCCAACAAAATATCACACATCCAACCGTATAATGCGTACAAAATTCAAAGCATCTCACCAGAGCTTAAGATCTATTTCCACTGCACTGGATCAACATCAATCTGTTGCCAGTATTTGCCCAGAGATCAGCCAATGTTTTTTTGACGTAGCTTGAAAGTCACGGAGCTTATCTACATATCCCAGCACATTCGAGATTTATCAAGCCTTTCCTGGGTGCTTTTATCGTACTGTTTCTGTCGAATCTGACAAACGTCGAAGCTCTCATCCCGGGCTAGATCATGTTCTGGGGCAGATGACTTTCATTTATGAAAGTACCCTCGCATAATTTGCTTGCATTATCAGGGTCCTCACTTTTGATATCTTAGTCTCTACTGGAGTCGCTATTTGTTCTCTTGTCTGCAGAGGTTCTGCTCAAACCAAAATTAGCATCACTGATACATCGTGTCGTCAGACCCGACTGGTTTGGAGCGATGCACTATGGCCGAAAGTCCACAGGAGCAACGGACAAGAAAAAGATAATAGAAAGTCGGAAGTGTAAGGGGAGTAAGTGAATATTACGGCAGCTTGTTGCTTGAGCACGGAGGCTTGTAGAGGTGATACTGCGCGGGGTGTTAGAGAAGAAATTGTAGATAAGCGTACAATGCTATGGAGGACTCGAAAGAAAGTGAACAATATGAGAAGGACATGAGAGATCTGACTGTTGGTAAATTCCAAGAACTGCCTCTATAACCTTCCTCGAGCTATCTAGTTACCTTTTCCTCTGGCATCGAATATATGTCCGAATAAAATGTTTCCCCCACTGTAGTCTTTGGTGGCTGTAGGATTCTAGCCCACTATATCTTATGCATAGTCGTCTGATGAAGGGCCAGCCTTCAACTATCCAATATGTATATGTGTACATGTATATGGGTTACTATTCAGGGTGATTATTATAGCACCAGACAATCCTACACACATACATACACACATGTATATATGTGTATATATATGGATTGATACATATTTGTAAACTGTCGGACATTCCATGAGCTTACCTAGGGAAGCTGGAAGTCATCCATCAGTAAAGAGCGCTAGTTTAACCCTGGAGTATGTTTACATATAGTTCAGTATGACCACTATCCAATAACATGTCACAACTTGGCCGAACTACCAGTCACAATAGTAAGCTCTTCATTTCTGGCATGCAGAAGGTAAATAATATATACAGTGTATATGTATTTTTGGGAAGATTAATCGTAAGCACAAGCACTTGGTTGTGGATAAGGCTGACGATGAATGGATGGATGAGCGAACTCATACTTGATCCTCTCGAAAACAACCTTCTCTTACTACATCTAGTCCTTTATGGCCTTGTCTCCTTCGCGTACAGAAAGTCACTAGCAGAAATACAGGTAGTATGCACTAAGAATAGGCCGGTATTAGTACTTGGATGTGCTCTTGGCTGCTAGAGTGAGGGGTTCAATTCCTTATGCCACGTTAAGTTCACTCTATACTACGCCAAGCGTCGGGAACTGAATATATATCTCAACACGCTTATAGGATTAATGAGTAGTAGCCATCAGCTAATCATTCAACAGTATACGAGAATGCTGCCAATAATCTCACAAGATGTAAAACATCAGTTGCTTGGACGAAAATATACCGGAGGAATAGTAGTATTCTGTTCATCAGCTACAACTTGAATCCTGCTATCATCTGGCGGGGTTACCCCGCGATCTGCACCGCATCCATCAAAAATTGACAGACCAACACGAAAATGTCCGCAGTTCATCGACTAGCTTCAATGGCCATCACAGTTTTATTCAAAAGTCATGCGGGGATTTCCGAGCAGTCAATGAGTCAAGTCCTGCAACAATCCCCTAAGGGATCAAATATTCACACCCATAGCCGGGGCCAGATCAAGTAGTAGCAGGATGGGCATGCGACAGCTCTCCTTCTCCATCTGTCAGGCCCACCTCGTGCAGCGCAAGTCTTCTGACACGGACCTCTCTCGGACTCGCCTAAACCTTGTTAGCCATGCACGGTATGACTTCATTTCCGTCGTGGTGATTCCTTTATTCCGCCTGTGAGTTTACCCAGCCTTCTCTCCCCTCTTCTCCCCTCTCCCGTCCATCGGGTTACCGCTGGTGGCTTGCAGCAGACATGAAAGAACGTGGGGTGGCAAGCAGGGCCATGGCTCTCGGATTGCCATGTTCGAGCTCAAGCTTGCTCGGCAAGATGTCCGAGTACGTACATATACATAAGAGAGACCGACTGCGGCAGTTAATGTATCTGCTGCCCCCTTGCTCAAGTTGAACGGGTGGACTGGGATACTCCGTACAGAACTATAGAATGAGTCATGGGATTGGTATGTAATGTAGTTATATCCCTCAGTTATACTCTACGGGCGAGGCCGCTTATCGAGGGTATCCTTCCTTGATAGGTATGATTACCGGAACAGGCAAGACGCTCCTAGGCTCCCCCCCCGGATCTGGGGTTATCCGCTGAATGGCAAGTAAGTAGCGGGGAGCGTGCCACTGTGGCTGAGTATTTTTCTATCTGTGATTCCATGGTGGGAAGATGTCTACTTACTTTCTATAGGATATAAGGAAAAGTGTGCAGGTGTTGCACTTTCATACTATCCACCAATTACGTACAGGATGTTCCAACTGAACTAAATAGTAGGCAAGGATAGTAGAGGGGCGCATGATATGATATCACAAGTAAGGGGAAAAGGAATGCGAAAGATCAGGTTCCTGTCTATCTATCAATCTGAGAGAAGAAGCCAGCTCCCCGGCCTCCCCGGGTTAGTTCTGAAAAGATAGCACGGAGCAGTCCGAGAACAAAAAAAGGGGGGTGAAACTGGGGCAAAGGCGGGAATGTTGGCTGGAGAAACTGGAGCTGGAAGGTTCGATCGCCCGCAGTAGATGGATCAAGCGAAATTCGGCTCTGGGGTCGAAAAGTGACCCAATCCCAATTCCATGCCCCTTACTATTAATGGCAGCTGATGACTGGGGATGATACGTAACTTGCCCCAGACACGAAAAAGCTAAGGCTACCGACTTCAAGTAAAACAACCGGCACCGTCACAGCTCCATTTCGCCAGTCCAGGGAAAAACGAGAAAATCCCGGTCTTTCCCCGATCGGGAGCAACTCCACGTTTCTGTGTCCAATTCGGGGAGCATTACGCGATTTATGATTGGTGGCCAATCGTCCTCCAGCCGACGGTTAGTCAGCTGTGGGAGTCCCACATGGGAATCCGCTCAAATGTCACTGATTGGTGTGGGGGAAATCCCTCGTGATGGTCGGAGATTATCCACACGGACCAATCACCACCGCTTGGGCGTTGGTTCGTTTTTCCCCCACGAATTACTACTTACTGTATACTTACCTATACTACGTACTAAGTCTTAAGCCACTGCTTGGTCCCCCGTATTTTCATCGTGGTCCAGTCAATCAATCCCTAATTACGGCATGGAAATCTCGTTGTTTTACCCTCTAGTAGTACTGCTTGCGAGGCAAAGGGTGACCACAAAATATTCATGTGAAAATGGACAAACTATAACGGCTAGCACTTTTAAAATAGGAAGATGTCTAAGATAACTACGTCGTTATAGTGCCAGCTGTGCCTTACTCACTCTTTATCAGGAATTGAGGCATGAACTGATTAAACTACAACAAGCTGATCCAATCACATATAGGTGTAGGGCTTTTCCCACAGTAGTGGCATGCAGCGTGTTGTGATGGCACACATTGACAGCAAGGAACCGCCCTTTCATGCCACCCTTCATTACGACACTGTACATGAAACAGAAAGAGAGCTATCTGGTTATCCACCTGGAGGGAACCGGAAGGCTCTAAGCTCATCATAGGTGCCTGGTTCTACCCCAGTGCGCCATCCTTTCCCTCTACTTGTGGGGTACCGAGCTCTTTCCTCCGATTCTCGCTGCTCCCCCGATCTCTTCTCAAGCCACAAATAGCCTTTGGCAATACGTACACACTACTACACAGTAGTAGTCTGCTGGTCCCTCCAATACTCCACTCGGGCGCCAGCTAGATAATATTATCCCGTCTGGGGAGCCAGCGAGCTCACAGGTCACCCGCTCAGATTCTGGGCCCTTACGGCTCGCAATTTCCGACGGAACTATTGGACAACGCCAACAGAACACTCCTTGCTACCTTGCGAGAGGGTTCGTCTTCTCCGGTTGTCGGCACTATTAAGCGTGACATCGGACCCTCTATCACGTGGATGAGCTTGTTGTTGATGTTCCTTCCATGAATATGATTCGGGGAGATCACATTGCAGGGGTAATAATTCACGCAGGGTTTGGATGATGATTAATATTATTCATCCGTAAAGCCTAGTGGCCAGGTCTAGAGCAAGGTGTGCTTTGCACCCCATTGCTGCGATGATTTATTTTGCTGCTCCTATGAATTTTGACTGACAACTCGCATGCACAATGTGTTTGTGTGTGTGTGTGTGTGTGTGTGTGTGTGTGTGTGTGTGTGTGTGTAGCAGCAGCGCCAACAGCATCAAGAATTTGGGGCCGATCCACCCGCGCGATATTTTGCCCCAGTCTGTGACCAGCACCATTTCACGACCCATTCAACGCTACCTACATCCAGAACTAAACGTCGGTTTGCTCCTATTGATGACGTTTACCTACAAATATGATGCTACAGTTCTCGAGACCTTTTCTTCAATAATGATATTCTTCAATGCGTAAGGAGGAACATTGTAAGGATCTAAACGACTCATCCGGAGAGTACTACTAGGTCTCGATGCGGCGGGCGAGCCGAATCCAAGGACTCCCGCTTTTCTCCAGTTCCTAGTTTCAGTGGGTCTCCCAAACAGTGACCGCATTTATTGAATTCTGTCCAAATAATTAATCCCCCGAACGAACTAAACCGCAGGATACCGTTCCCAACTCCCAGTGTCGTCCCAGGTTTGGTCCGGCCCAACGATTCGCCCCTCCATCGGCATGCGGGATCGGCTGCGATCCTACATTGGGCAGCTGGCGGGCGGGCCTGCCCTGCTCCTATCCCTCATGCTGCATAGCGCCTGGCAACTGGGCTTAGTCTCTCCCGGGTCTGGATGCTGTAGGCCAGCGACAACCACCTGGTCCATTATTAATTCCTGATGCATTGGCAATGATACCTTGTTAGTTGACTTCCTTTCTCCCCAAAAGGCCCGCTGTACTACAATGTAACTTACTAAGTTTTCAACAGGGGAAAACGATATGTGCATGATCGTCATAAGTCCACTCCCTCTCCACCAACTTCAAGACTTAGTCCTCTCTGCTTCCGGCTTCGAGACCGCATGACATGGGCACCGTCCGCACTGGATGGGTCATCGGAATACCGAGTGCAAACAAGCTGCAGGCTGCACTATTTTCCAAGTCATTCTATCTAACGGATATTTGTGTTGTGACAATGGCTAACTACTGGCTCATACGTAGAGGGTTTTTCTCAGCGCGATCCGACCAAGGAGACGACAGTTCATCAACAAAATGAATTCGTGAGTAAAGAGGACCGCTGTGCATGTGTGTATGTCTTATCATAACGATCATCGAGGTAGGCTTTGATAGCGCAGAGAAATCCACCCTAGTCCGAGATCACCATAGGCGCACAGTATATTACGCAAAAGGAATGGTAGATAACTAGAGAGCATACGGGATAATCTAAACGGAGCGCTTACGGGCCTCGGTTCCGTGATATCTGGCTGGCTGACCCATACTCGGCTGTTCAGCAAAAGGGAGATCGTGATGTGTACTCCGTACCGCAGGGGCCGATCCCCGATCAAAGAACACACAGTAGTAGACTTACGCTTCGCAATACGGTTCCAGTGGGAAAGAAAATCTTATTAGAGACAAAGAGCCGAATGATTTACATTCTGGTGATATTCACTATTTTCGAGCCTACCTATCTGACTGACTGACTGACGTAAAAGGGGGGGCAATGGAAGGGAAGCCGACGGAAGCAGACCCGAGTTTCTGAGACGCCGTGCATCTCCAGTCCAGAGTTGCGAGTGCATGCAAGCAAAAGAAGTCACAAGAGCCGGAATCTTTTCCGACACCAAATATGACGCATCCTCCCTTGGTGTCTGTGTGTGTGTGTGTGTGTGTGTGTGTGTGTTAGTTGACTAACTGACTCCGGAAAAGTCACCGCACTACTCCGTATGTATACCGCCCCTGGCTGCATCCCTGCACGGAAGAAGAGCGCCATGACAGTTTTGAGGATGTCCTAGGGTCAAAAGTAGTCGCGAAGGAATATTCTACCAAATAAAAGTTTCCCACTGTAAACACTCGATGGGGAAAGGTTTCCAGAGTCTTGTGTCTTGTCTCATGGGGATTGGAGATAGCACGTTTTGTTCAGACCAATGGCAGGATCTTGAATTTGCTCCCGGTCCCCTCCGGTGGTGGCCAAGCTGCCGATGACTGGTTGTGGCGGACAGGGCCAGTAACGTGACCGGGCCGATGGAGACCACCCTCCCCTCAATCGGGTATGGAAAACTGCCATCGCCTTCTTCTGGGTCCGTTGCTACTCCTTAGTAGTGGTGGGGAAGAGGAGGAAGAGAGGGAGGGGGGACGGGCTAAGAGGACGGAAAATACGGAGTAAGGGGACGGGAGTTGGTTCACTTGACTGAAATGGGTAGACTACTACTTCCCTACTGTAGTTTTACACACTGAGAAAAAAACCGGCTGTGGAACGGAAGCTGAGGAACTGGGTGGAAACCACTAAATACTTAGTAAGTACTTCACTAAACTTGTTTTGGTCGGAGGAGGAGGGGGTCCTGCGTTTGGTGGTGGATCTTTACAAACAGTCATGAATTTCTGAATGGTCGTTGGCATCTCCAGTGGGGGTGTTTTGTACAGTAAGCAATGCGCAACGACTGGCTCAAAAAGACATCCGTAATCTGATTGTGTCTTTTTCATAGGTATTATAATTATTAAATTCTGATTATTATTTCCTTTCCCCCACCACTCCGACTGGAACCCGCTTTTCCTTTTTTCCCAAGCCTCCAACTCCCCCCAAAAAGGGACTAGTCGATGCGGTCTGAGGTAAATACGGACCCGCACTAGCGCCGGCCTTCTTTTCTGGCCAGCGTGACTAGTGAGTATAGTCTAGTCCACAATAGGTAGCAAGAGTCTTTTTCACTACTCAACTAAAATCCCCCGGCGCGGTTTGACGACGACGATGACAACCCCGATGATGAGGATGATGATGATGATTAACCCGGGTCAGGTCCTCTTTTTCCTTTCCCCTAGTCTCAAAGTCTAGTACGGAGCACACCGTCCGCCATTGGGTTTCCACTTTCTAGGCGGAATTCCACGGTTCTGGTCTGGGGGAGGCGACCATGGCGAGTGGATCTGGGGCTCATCATCCCCAACGCCAACGCCTCCTGACTGACTGGTTTTTTGACTGACGGTTGGAAAAGGCACTTGCGACATTTGCTGCTGCTACTGACACTAGTTCAATCGTACTTAAACATTCTCCTCCCCAGCCCCAGGTCATGTCTCGATTTTCGTCCCTTTGGACGAAAAGATTGGAACGTGGTCCTGTGATTCCTTTTTTCCTCTTTCTCTCTCTCCCCCTTCCGGCGGAAAGTGATTCTCTAACTTAATTCCTGTATGGATTTATTTTAAATAAATTAAAAAAAAGAAAAACTGAAAAGAAAAAAAAAAAGGAACATAAAAATCAAAAGGAACCCTCTCCACTCTTGTTACTTTTACCTCTGTTGGGTCACGTTCTGGATTTCCTTTTCCTACTACACACCTCTTCCTCCACCATTCTCTTGTTCCAATTCCTACTACTTACTCCTTACTCCTACCCTCGCCATTTTTGTCCTATTACCTATAATCCTCTTTATCTACCACGAAAGTCGCATTGATTATCCTACTCTGATTATCGCTATACTTCTCCACGCCGTTTCTCTGCAATTCCTCTTCACCATTGATACGACAAAAAGGCTGGCCTTCTCACGGATGATCTGGTTCCAACTGAACTCACGCTTTGCATAATGACTAACACTGCTGTATCAACAACTTCTCCCACCCCTCAATCCACCGTGGAAACCGAGGCCAAATCCAAGAGGAAAGCCTCCACTGCCGGTCTGCCCGCCAATGCCCGCCCTGTAAAACGGAGGGCGTCCAAGGCGTGCTGCTGCTGTCGGGCTCGCAAAGTGCGGTGTGATGTGGTCGAAAATGGTTCGCCCTGCACGAATTGCCGCCTGGACCAAGTAGAGTGCATTGTTACTGAGAGCAAGAGGAGAAAGTTCGTCCACGTCGAATACATGTCTTCCGTTTTCCCTCCACAGAAGTGCCGGCTAACCACGAGCGCGCCTTGTTGCCACTGTTCAGGAAATCACGTGTTGAGGTCGATAATGCAAACCCTCATCAGCTGTCTCAATCCCCTGCAGAAATCCCCGATGACGGGGCTAGTCTGTTCAGGCGACTTAGCGAGTGTCATGGCCTTTCCGATATGGCTCCGGCTTCTCCCTCGCAGCGCTCTGTAGATCTGGATCAGGGGCAGCATATGCCACATCTTTTATGTTCGTATCCCACCTCGATTAGTTCGGAGATCGTGGCAAATGACCCATCTCTACTGTATCATTTTCGATAAGATGCTAATGCGTACTTGTACAGATCAAAGCCAAGCGAACAGAATTGGCTCCGGGGATCGCTATCGAAGAAGAATGGCCCCGAATCCCGCTGTCCCAGCGACGCTTCCTTTGCACCATGTGACTTCGCAGATTCAACAGCTGCTGGACCCTTCCTTTGCCAATACCAGGTCTGGCGGTGTTGTCTTACCAGACTACATCCGCGGATTGCCGCCACGTCTGCAAAAAGAGGACATCGATTATTTGTCCATGAAAGGAGCTTTGACTGTCCCCGACGTGGGACTACGCAATGAATTGCTGAAAAGCTACATCCACTACGTCCACACCTATATGCCCCTCCTTGACCTAGAAGACTTCCTGCAGACGATCGTTCAGAACGATGGCATCCGCCGTATGAGCCTATTGTTATTCCAAGCCGTGATGTTCGCCGGCACAGCTTTTATCGACTTGAAGCATCTCCACGCTGCCGGATACCCCACCAGAAAGGCAGCTCGTAAAGCTTTCTTTCAGCGCGCGCGACTTCTCTATGATTTCGACTACGAAGTTGACCGAATCTCTCTCGTCCAATCATTACTGCTAATGACCTACTGGTATGAGACGCCTGATGACCAGAAGGATACCTGGCATTGGATGGGTGTGAGCTTGTCCCTCGCACATACCATTGGCCTGCATCGTGACCCCGGCAACTCCCGTATGGATGTCCGGCGCCAGCGGATGTGGAAACGGATTTGGTGGAGCACATATACGCGTGATCGTCTGATCGCCTTGGGAATGAGACGTCCCATGCGCGTGAAGGACGATGACTGTGATGTTCCGATGTTGACTCTTGACGATTTCGAGTTTCATCCCTTCTCGCCGGAAATTGTGAGCATGGTAGGCAACTCGGAGATTCTTCAGAGCGTGAGCCATCAGAGAGAGCTGGCTTTGATGTTCATTGAGAAGGCCAAACTTTGTCTCTGTGTGAGCCATGTTCTGTCGGCTCAATATTCGGTCCTAAGCCACAAGTTTGGTGGAACGATGGAAACCACCATGATGTTGGTACCCAAGAAATCAGCAGCGGAGACCTTCGAGGTTCGTCGTTGTGATCAGGAGCTGGAAGACTGGCTGGCCCATCTTCCGACAGAGATACGCTACGCCCCCGCAGCGCCCTCCAAGTTAAATGAGGCGCAGGAAGTTCTTCACTCTCATCGTGCACTCCTGAAGATGGTTTATTTGACCACATCCAGCGCTCTCCATCGCCCTCAGGTCCTACCTGCGATCCCGTTCCCTTCGATGGACGCCGAACTACAGGAGATTTCTAGGAATAAGGTGCGGTTTGCTGCGATCGAAATTACAAATATTGCCCAGGATCTACACAGCCTAGACCTGACCCGCTATTTCCCTACAACTGGCGTTACGGTCCTACTTCCCGCTGTGATTATTCATCTCCTCGACATCAAGTCTAGTGACCACAACGTTCGGATGACCAGCCTTCACCGGTTCTACCAGTGCATGCGCATATTACAACGTCTGAGAGAAATCTATGCATCGGCAGACTTCGCTACGTCATTTTTGGAGGCTGCCATTCGCAAGGCCGGAATTCAGCTTACAGTAGCGCCGCAAGATGTACAGGCACGGACGAACAGCATAGTTGACACAGCACGCGTCAACACTTTGACCCCACCCCCCGACTCTCTCGCGCAGAAGATCCCTGACTTGACGTATCCGAAATCCGATGGCGCAAGACGTGCCAGCCAGCTTCCCAAGGAAAGCGGTCCTGAGTTCGCATCAACGCCCCCTCCCTCCGACGGTAGCGAGAATGGGAGCACCAGCAACATCAACCCCAGTTATCACCAGGATGCCTTCGCCATCCCCAACTTCGATTCGGAGCTGAGCATCAGTGAGCTCATGGATCTGGCGAATGATGCAGAAGTAACCCAGAACGACTTCGATGCCTTGATCAACTTTGACGATGCCGGTGCGGACTTCCTTACCCCCGATGATGGCTTGAATACCGGGAATGGTAATGGGAAGAACTATGGCTTCGGCTTGGGTACCATGAACAATCTTTCCGACATCATGGGCTTCGATACTGAGAAACAAGGCGTTGGTCTAACCGGCTTGGGAGACGGACAACTTGCCGACGATCGCGCTGCGGCATCACGGAACGATATGAACACTTTCGCAGCCGACCTCGATGCGGAACTCGGCCTGAGTCTTTAAGCGGCTTGGAGACACTGTTGCGACGTTGTTTCATATTTGTGCCATGATTTAGAACTCATTTGCTTTCTGCACTGCTCTTGGCGATCTTGTTTGGCTGCTTGTTGAAATAGGCCCCTTTTACAACATATGTGTGCATCAAAGGGAGATGGGCGCTTGGCGTTCGCGGGCTTTTACGTACCGGGTTCGAAATCCTGCGAACCTTGGATCGGTTGATGCTTATTTCTTATGTACTTCATGTGCCTAATTTGTCCCCCTGCACGGGGCAATTGTTCCCATTTTATGTACATACAGAGTCGAAAAGTACGACATGAGAAAATGAATGACCTAACGCATGCTACTCGGGTTATAGTAAACTTAGCTTCGTCGGAGAGATGCAGTAGTGTATGTTGATTGAACTCTGTATGGCTGGCAAGCGGCCAATTGTCAACAAGGGAAGCAGGTAGATCGATGAATCGAAGAGGATCTCGACTTCTTGTAGACCACCCTTGCCGGGCATTCTTCAGGTATGTCTATGCCGCTGCTGCTGCTGCTCCGATCACCCTTGCAGTGAACACCACCCATTGACCGCTTGGGAGGGATCTTCTTGTCACTGTCAATTCTGCGTAGCATCTGTTGAGTCGATACAGTCGGTTCATATTTCTCTCCATACAGTGGAAGCTGACAGCATATGGAGAGGATTATCTGCTAGGATGAAAAAACAAACACCCGCAGATGGGATCAATCAAGATGTTATTGATAGGACGTTGTGGAACAAACCGTACTCATACCCTCAAAAATTGCTCAGTCGCAGCAACTTGAGCGGACCGGCTAATGCACCTGTATACCATCCAGGTATTCAGTCTGTGCTACTAGTTTGTTGTCTCAAGTGGAGATCCAAGATGTGGTCATGAAGTACTACTAGTGGTGGAGAGGAGGTCCCGTGCCATACCAGTCCCGATCAGGCAGGTGCTTTGGGTCAGGCACTTCCCGTCTTGTCTGTCTCTCCCTCCATCATCCTTTCATTTACTCTCTCTCTCTCTTTTCTATCTTCTTTTTCTCATTCCACCTGCCATTGGTTTCAACGATGGCCTGCACATCTTCTCCTGTTTTGTGTCTTTTTCTTGGCCTCTTCCCCCGCATCGGGCACTTGAATCATCCTGTTCAATCCCGGTCCCTGCATCATCTTACTCACAGCCACAGCGTCTGCCATTGTGTAACTAACAAATAGCTCTCCACCATCATCCAATACCTGTCCCGCCAAGGAAGTTGGGCCCCCGATACCACATTGACTGAGTCACAATCCTTTCTCAATAGCCTTTCATTCCGGGCACGGATTCGATCAGTCAGCTGTCACAGTGCCAACTCAACCAGGTCCTGTGAGGCACGGAATCCAAACCAAGACACTAAGTACCAAGGTACAGCACTAGCGAGACAGCGTGTTATCACTATTATTGGCAAATTGACCACGGGATTTCTCATGCAGGGTTCGGCTGCTCCATCCACCCCTCCTCTTCCTACCCAGTAATTCCTTTCCGCCTCGGTTATTGGAGGAGATGCTGAGCTGCTTAACTGACGCCTCACCGATCAGGCCGGAAACGGCGGCGGGATACAACCTCGTTTCCACACAATAGTGTTTGTCTTCTGCAAGCTGCACGGCATTGCTAATTGCCGCCAGCATGTATCTTCTATCCACTGGATATGAATTATTCTCCCCTCACACCATGTGGGCCTGCGACTTTTCTCTCAAACTTTGTCGCTCATGCAACGATGTAGTATATAAAGCCCTGGCTGGGGGTGGCATTCCCCCACCCATCGGTCTTTTGCTGACCCTTCTCCTTGAAGGACTCCTCTAGTGGCTTGCGGTGCATGTATAGAATCAATCTTCGAAGATATTTAACTAGGTATAGCTGTGACTGAGTCTCTCCTTGCATTCAACAACACCATGCGCGGCTCTCAGTTGGTGCTCTTATTGGCCCTGGCTGCACTCAGTTGTGCTACGCCCGAGAATAAACGGTCCTCCACGATGAGAAGGCAGTTACCAAAAGCACCCACTGGCGTCAAATCGATAAAAACTCCGAACAATGTCACCATCAGGTATAAAGAACCAGGAACCGAAGGCGTTTGTGAGACGACGCCCGGAGTCAAATCATATTCCGGATATGTCGATCTTTCGCCAGAATCACATACCTTTTTTTGGTTTTTTGAGTCACGTCGTGATCCCGAGAATGATCCAGCGACTTTGTGGCTGAATGGTGGTCCTGGAAGCGATTCGTTGATTGGGCTTTTCGAAGGTTGGCCAAATATCGAGGCGAAAAGGACAAAAAGCTTGAATACTCTGACGCTTTCACAACAGAGTTGGGTCCGTGTCACATCACTCCAGAGTACGAATCAATCATCAACCAGTACTCCTGGAACGAAGTCACCAATCTCCTTTTCTTGTCCCAGCCCCTCGGCGTGGGTATGAAATCCTGCTGCCTTGATACATCCTGAGTACATTGCTTACGATCTTATCTGCGAAGGGTTCTCTTACAGTGAAACCGAGGCCGGATCCTTGAACCCAATTACTGGTGTCACCGAGAACGCCTCGTTTGCTGGAGTCCAGGGTCGATACCCAGTTATTGATGCCACAATCATCGGTTAGTTGTCTGGTACGACTCTCAGTTAGCATTCTCCTCATGTTCCTACTTTACAGACACAACCGATATCGCTGCACGCGCAACCTGGGAGGTACTTCAAGGCTTCCTCGGTGGCCTGTCACAGCTGGATTCTGAAGTCAAGTCCAAGGAGTTCAATCTCTGGACGGAGAGTTACGGAGGGTGAGTGCAGCTTTCAGATCAGATTGACGTATGCTGACTTGATCAAGACACTATGGACCAGCTGTAGGTTTTCTTCTCTGGATGCACATATATGAAGCTGATGACCAAAGTTCTTCAATCATTTCTACGAGCAAAACTCGAAGATTGCTAACGGGGAAGTGAGTGGAGTCCAACTCAATTTCAACTCTCTCGGGATTATCAATGGCATCATTGATGCCGCCATTCAGGTGTGTAGAAATGCAGCTCGCGCAGAGGCTTTGACGTAAGAAACATCGCTAAAACAATGAATAGGCAAATTACTACCCGGAGTTTGCTGTCAACAATACATATGGAATTAAAGCTGTAAGTTTGTTATCCGCACCACGTGGATTTTATATCAATCTTGCTCATACTTGCTAGCTCAATGACACAGTGTACAACTATATGAAGTTCGCCAACACGATGCCCAATGGATGCCAGGATCAGGTTTCTTTGTGTAAACTGACCAATAGAACCTCGCTAGCTGATTATGCTATATGTACAGAAGCAGCCAACATGTGCAGGGACAATGTTGGTGAGTGGTTTTGCAATTCCCCTGCAGGGATGTATTGATGAAGGGCTTCGCTAATTTGTTGTACAGAAGGGCCTTATTACCAGTTTGGCGGCCGTGGCGTGTATGATATTCGCCACCCCTACAATGTAAGTGACAAGGATAAGGATTGCACTTTCCGAACAGGGACACAGCTAATATGTCTACGTAGGACCCGACCCCGCCGTCCTACTTCGTTGACTACCTCAACAAAGACTCAGTCATGGATGCTATCGGCGTGGACATCAACTACACCGAGTCCAGCAGCGACGTATATTACGCATTCCAGCAGACCGGCGACTTTGTATGGCCGAATTTCATCGAGGACCTCGAAGAGATTCTCCGACTCCCCGTACGCGTGTCCTTGATCTACGGCGATGCTGACTATATCTGTAACTGGTTCGGTGGTCAGGCCATCTCACTCGCAGTGAACTACACCCATGCATCTCAGTTCCGTGCAGCGGGTTACACACCCATGACGGTAGATGGGGTTGAATACGGGGAGACGCGCGAGTATGGCAACTTTTCTTTCACCCGCGTATATCAAGCCGGGCATGAGGTCCCATACTATCAACCGATCGCAGCGTTGCAGATGTTCAACCGTACTTTATTTGGGTGGGATATTGCAGCGGGTACAACTCAGATTTGGCCCGACTATACCACCAACGGCACTGCGCAGGCTACACACACGCAGTCGTTCGTACCACTGTCCACAGCGTCAAGTACCACCGTCGACTAGGATTGCGGGGAAATCTCCTTCTTTGGCATGGCTAATGTTGTGTTATTTATTCCGATACTTGTCCTTAACCTAAAAGAGTGGCACGCAAGCTTTCTTAGTCATGTTTGCCTTCAAGATGATTTATCCTACCACGACGTCGTCCTACAACTTATCAGGTGTTCTTGCAACACTTTGCAGCGACCATAAAAGAGTCATGTCATATTAAGTCCATTACGGTAATTCGTAACTTGCTGTGGCTAACGTAATTGTGCCTCAGCTAGATGTCGTGATACGCTCCAAAACCCAATCTGATCATGGATATCCAGCGAAATAACAGGAAGGAAAATAAAACATAACCAACCACCAAAAAGACAGAGGCTAATGCCTGGCCATCATGGAACTCCAGCAACCTCTTTCCGCTGAAATGGAATGCGTGTATAGTTATATAAGAAAGCTTAGTCATCATTTCACGATAGCCAACTCCGGCTCCTGCTTCTTCTCGGAAGGATGGTCTTCCAGCGGAACACCCACTTCTTGAGCGGTCTCATCCGAAAAGTTGAGGTCCGCTTCGACGTCGGTATGCTCCTTGATCTTCAAGAACACTACGGGCGACGCGATGACAAGACTGCCGGCGAGCAGGCCCCAGCAGGAGGCGAATTCCGTCATGTAAGGGGTTCCCACGGCATCCATACTGCAGCAAAGTATATTTATTAGCTTCTACGCCTAACTTCGTGAGCGAGGGGGCTTCTAGGACTCACCGCCACATGCCAGCTGCACCAGCAGACTGGATGCCTTTGTAGAAGCCGGCGAAGTTGGCCAACTTTCGAGCGTTGTTAGTCAGTGAACCCATGAACCTACACAACCCGTATCAGTCAGTAAAATGCATACAATAAGCGCAGCCGCCAAAAATAAGAGACAACAGCGGCACTAACCAATATGCACAGGTCTGGAAGGCAGCGTCATAGAAACCATAAAACATGTACAAGAACATGGGTCCAACATAGCCGCTGGTCGTCCAGTCGGTATCTGCCTCGACATCCTTCCGGGTGTATGTCTTCTGGAAGGCATAACCACCGCCCCAAACGCCCATTGTGAGGGCAAAAAGGAGTCCAAGACCAAGCTTGGCTCGGACTGGGCGGGTAAGGAACTTCAAGTCGAGGATCTGGCCAAATACAAATGCGCCAATCATTTGCATAAGCCAGTAGAGGAGATTGTTGAGGGCCCGCGTCCGGATGGTGAAAAAAGCACCATTGACACTGTTGAATTGATAGGCAGTAAACCAGTTGCTCCCCAAGAACATGGGAAAGAACAGGATGATGTAGTAGTCGGTCCGAATGGTGTCGTAGAGACCTTTCAATTCGGACTTCCATGTGGGGTTCTTCATCACAATGACATGCGAGCCATCCTTGCGCTTAACATACTTCGAGTCTGAGAGGGCCCAGGCAAGGACAAAGCCAAGCGCCATGAGCACCATGAAGGCGATGTAGGTGCCATCATTCACCTGACCAGCTTCAGAGTGCAGGTTTTGACCCAAAGGTACCTGTATACCAGGGTCAGAAAAGTACTACCATTTGGAGTAAACCACCAAAGGACTCACCAAGCTGCCAATCACACCACCCAGGTTGAAAATCACCCAGAAAATAGCAATGAATTTACCCTTCTCCTTTTCGTTCGGGTAACTCATCATGACCGCACCCTGCGCACACCACAGCAGACCACCGCAGACACCTAGTAGCGCGCCCGCAAAGATCAGGAAGCCGGAGTTCTTGTTATGGTTGTACGACAGAAGGGAAGCCACATAGAGGAAGTAGCCAAAGCCACCAAGTGAGAGAGTCAGGCGGAGACCAATGCGGTTTGCGATGGACCCGGCGAAGAAACCAACTACTGCGAAGGTGCTGTACAGAGCGGTGTTGGAATCGCTGACATCGGTAGGGTCCAGCTGACCACCTCCGCCCAAACCGCTGACTGCATTGAACATGCCCGGGCAGAGGAAACACACGAAGGAGACCAGCAGAAGTTGGGATTCTGGGGAGGCAAAGTATGGCAACGACCAGGGACCGATCTTGATTGGCTTGTACATCCAGGGTTTACCAGTGAGCTGGGTTTCCTGACCGGCCTCTGGATCTGAAGTAAACGCGGGGACTTCCTTCTCATGATGGAGGTCTTCCTGTCCCGTTGTAGTGGAAGCCATTGTCGTTGATGGACAGCTTCAATGCTGTATGGAGATGCCCCAAGAACAATGGCAGATGGGGTGAATTGATTTGCGGCTTTTCGGCAGGTCAGCAGGCGTACTCAAAATGCGCAGGTATGTGCATATGTAGACGGGATCAATGGCATGTATGTGCAGGTATAGACAGTGACAATGTAGAAAGGTGCGTGCAGGGAAACAGACGGGACGAATGGTGGCTGAGGGAAAGATGGAAGAGACACCTAATAACGAAAACAAGATAAAAAGGGGGTAAGAGGAAGAGAAGGAGAAGAAATATAAGAAGTAGATACAACGGAGGAAAGCAAATGGGATGAAGGGTATCACTGTGAGAAGAAAGGACGGAACTACCCCGGAGGAAATGAGAAGGATGACGGAGGAGCCAGCGATCCAAAATATGTAGAAATCTGGTAGCACGCACTGGGGCGGACCCAGAGAACTAAATTTAAAAGGGTTGGACTTATGGCAGTGAAGGAGGAAGAAAAAAAAAAGGCAGGATCAGGCAAGGATGTCTTAGATGATCCGGGGTAAGAATGAAGGGGTGGGCACAGAACCCAGTAAAGGGAAAACAGTGACTGGTCACGGGCGCAGGCAGAAAAAAAAAAGCGTGAAACCCTTGGCCCAAGCTGCAGCTGTGGTAATGATAAATTGGGTGGAAAGAGGAATTAAGGTCGATGGGGGCTCTGGCTTATTTTTATCTCCGGGGGCTCGGATATGAATCGTAACATCCAGCTGATGGGGAATCTCACCAGTCTAAGCCACGAGGAGAGTGCGCCGATGGTGAGGGATCAACTTGGGCAAGGATACCACGGTGGGAGTAGGGAGGATGAGACAACGGTGATAACAGCCATCATCGGGGAGGAGGAAGACACACGACACACAAGAGATAGGCAGGAAAAGGGAGTTAGGTAGCTCCACGATACGAAGAACATCCAGAAGACAAGCAACCGATTCAACGCCAGTGTTGCAACGCACAAAACAAAACCCAATAGAGAATGGGAAAAGTCAATGGGATGACAAGACAAGAAAAGCCGTCGTACCTTATCTCTGGGTCCTCGAGCCGGTGGGCACAGAAGACGCACTAGAAGAACTAGCTTACTCGTTTAGTGAGTGACGGCGTGGTCAGACGGCGAGATAGTCAAGCACCACAACGAATCATCGGTCTCCGACTGACTCTTGCGGGAACCCGATCAGTCGCAGGATGGAGAAGAGAACAATCGACACGATCCACTCGACCCCAAGCGACCCAAAAGTCAAAACGAGATAGAAAACTAAGGGGGGAAAAGATGAGTAAGAGAAATAGAAAATGCGGAGATGCAACTCAAAAAAATAAGGGCGGAGGTAACAGAGAAATATTGACCCAATCAATGGCCAAGGGAATAACAATGAAAACAGACACTGGATGTTTTGAATGTGAAGTAGTAGCCGATCGAAGATCCGACAAGGAAATTAATCAGACTAGCAATGCACCTCCGATGCAAGTTTGCCAAATGACAACCACGAGGCCAAATGGTCGAGACCCCAAGACCAGTCGCGTGTTATCACGGGAGGGGAGGCTTATCTCCAGGGGTTGGGTTGGATGTGAATGGAGCAAAGCAATCGCAGTGATAGCACAGAACAAGCTAGGGAGAAGAGAAACTGTTGTGCAGGGGAGAAAAAAGAAAGAAAGAAGAATTGAAAGGACGGACGGACCTTTCTCACTGATAATCCATCGACTGGATGTCAGTTGGATAGGATCGATAATCCGGTTTAACTCATCCGTCATCGGATCCATAGTTAATAGGGTTGGTGGTGAAGAACGAAAGAGAGAGACGGAGAGCGCGCGGGCAAGGCCGATGGAGCAGACGAGTTGCTGCAACCAAACAAACCCAGAGTCAGCGGAGTCAGCCTCAAGGTGGTTAATCTGGCCATGGAGCCATCCTGATTCACCCGGCGGAGCTGCAAAGGCAACGGTGACATCGCTCCTTCGAAGCTTAGCCGAATGCGGGGAGACGATTCGGCTCATTTGCTGGTACGGTCGTCGTGAGGTAGCATCCAAGAACCCAAATCCCTCCTCTTTTTGACCCTCTTTTTCTCTCCCGCTCCGCTAAACCTGCGCTGGTGGCTTTCGCTACCGATGAGGGTTTTCTTGGGTCTTCCCCGCCCAGTGGAGTCGGACCGGACCCAGTAACCGAACCCAGTGACCCATTGGATAAGAAGAAGCACAGTGAAAAGAAGGAGGAAGAAAAAAAAAAACCAAATTAACCACAAGGAGCGGGAGGATGTGAAAGGATGGCCAGGGAAATAGACAAGAAAGAGAGAGGTGGAAGTGAAAGAATCCTAGGGAATTGGAGAAGGGAGAGAGAGAGAGAGAGAGAGAGTAAATAGGAGTGTTTACTAGAAGAAAGAGAAGCTTGAAAGGTCCGAGAATGGAAATGGAATTGGGAAGGAATGAATGAATGCATGCAGACAAACAGCAACACTTTTCCTTCCTGTTTGGGGTCTGCTATTCAAGTATCCGAAAAAGGCAAGTACCCTGAGTCACGTGGATATGTATCAATTCAGACGTTGTTTAGTATCTCTGCCGTATTGCCGTATTGTTTGTACGGTTTGTATGGTTTCACTATCCACTCTGTAAGATACGGGGGGTTGTTCGTGTCGGTATTGATTATGACGAGACAGACGAGATAGGGAGCTCAATACTATGCAACATGACCTCACCACATACATACTCCAGTAATTTTGCCTATCAAATTGTGTACGTAGTTCTCCCCGAATCAATTCGCTTCGTTTGGACTGCTTCCTCGTCTAAATAGACTAGTTCATTAAGTCTATAGTCACTTGCTCCATCGGCTATCTCCCTCAAGAGCCCACTCCGGAGTAACTCCTTACTGCCAACCATGGACGGATCCCCGGGAAAAATGTCACCTCGTCGTCCGCCTCTAATCTTACGCCTTTACTACTATATTCATCTCCCTACACATCGACGTCACATTCCGGCCCCATCACGCTCCCCAAACCATGGGAATGGCAACGTCAATTACCCCAAGCCGTTTTTCCCGAGGCCAACCGCACAATCATCATGGCGATCGAGCTTGTTGTCCACGTTGCCTGCCCCTGCCTTTGCCCCATCCAAGTTCCTGGTTCAATGTCACCATGTACTTTGTAGTATTCCCTCCACGTCTTCTCATTCATTCATAATGTCCTACCAATTTCCCTCCTACCCCGCAACAATTTCCTCTTCCTCTCGTCCCGTCTCATCCCCTATCTCCTCTTAGTAGTTCGGACAGCCCATCCCTCCGTCCCATCCGTCAGTCTATTCTCCCCTCCCCCCTCACATCATCGACTGACTCCCCCAAGTCTGGTTGTGAGCGCGGCGCGGCTTGAAGTAATACCCAACATGCCTGGCAAAACATCCACCTCCCTGCCCCGCATCACCAAGTTCACCAACTGCCGTATCGTCAAGGGACTTGACCTCGTCGAGCAAGACGTATGGATTGATTCAATCTCTGGGAAGATTCTCAAGGATCAGGAAGCCTTCTATGGGTTACATCTCTCCCCCGATAAGGTCATCGACCTAGGCGGCCGCATCTTGGCTCCCGGCCTTATCGATGTACAGTTGAATGGTGCTCAGGGCTTCGACTTCTCCGTTCCCCAGGCCTCAAAAGAACTATACGATGAAGGTCTGCGGGCCGTTAACAAAGGTCTTGCCAGGACGGGAGTGACTTCATACCTCCCGACGGTAGTCAGTTCTACCCCCGAAGTTTACTGGCAGGTATGTCTCAATTACCCCCACACCTCCGGAATACCAGTAAACCGAAAATAAGCGGCAAAAGAGGCTCATACTTGAACGCAGGTACTTCCATCGCTAGGGGCATCTGGAGAGAGCCATCGCGCCGCAGATGGCGCGGAGTCGCTAGGCGCTCATGTCGAAGGTCCATTCATCAGCCCTGGTCGTAATGGCGTGCATAAGACAGAAGTTCTTCGTGCAGCAACATGCTTCGAAGATGTCATCGCTTGCTATGGCAAAGACAACCTCACCGGCCCATTCAAATCAGTGCGCATGATCACAGCAGCTCCTGAGGTTGGAGACATGCTGCCGAACATTCCCTCCCTCACATCAGAGGACATCATCTACTCCATTGGCCACTCGGACGCAACGTACGAGCAAGCCCTCACCGCCACCCAGCAAGGCGCCACCATGATCACGCATCTTTTCAACGCAATGCGCCCCTTCTATCACCGGAACCCCGGTATCTTCGGCCTCCTCGGGCAGAATGAATGCCCGCGACCATTCTACGGCGTCATCGCCGACGGCATTCACCTGCATCCCACCTCAATCCGCATTGCCTACAACGCCCACCCCGAAGGCCTCATCCTCGTCACTGACGCCATGAAGCTATGCGGTCTCCCCGACGGTATCTACGACTGGACCAATGGCGAGCGCATCATCAAGAACGGCGCCCGGCTGACCCTCGAGGGCTCGGACAGAATCGCCGGCAGCTCAGCCACCCTCATTGAGTGCGTCAACAATTTCCGTCGCTGGTCAGGCGCCTCCACGGCCGAGGCGCTCAACGCGGCTTCCGCCACCCCCGCACGCCTTTTGGGTTTACAGGGCGTCAAGGGGTCCCTGGAGAGTGGCGCGGATGCGGACTTGCTTGTGCTGGATGATGAGGAGGACCCCTTCTCGGGCCCCACCTTGACTGTGAGACAAGTCTGGAAGCGCGGAGTCAAGATCTATGATACCGGCAAATAATATGCAGTGAGTGCCTTTTGACTTGCGCACATGCTGTCTGAACGAGTTATGCGCTGCAGAAATTGTTTGGTTATTACTCATTCATGCGTTACGCTCGAATTTCGATCTCTCTAGCAGGCTTGGGAGTTTTGGTTTGGATTATGCTGCTCGTTCCTTCTTGGCTCGCGTCGGTTTAGAGACTTGCATGGAGTGGGCTCTCGTGGGCTCTGTTCATTACCTTTCTTTTTGTACTTGGGTCATTTAAAAAACCGGGATAAAGTAGAGCTCCCACATGGATAGTAAATAGAATGTCAATGATAGATACAGGCCACTTCGGTTCATTTATGAGGATCTATCTTGTTTCTACATTGGTGTACTAGGCATATTTGGAATAAACTCTATTTCTATTCATTTCAATATGTCTGGTGCTTCCTGCGCAACATGCCAGCGTTATATAAAACAAGCAGATCGTGACTTGGGATGAATGACAACCCAGATCACACTGTACATAGGATAATGGTACTGCAACAGCAACCAAAACATCCAAAAAGACAAGCCAGGATTTCAAACAAAGGACAGATAACTGTATATCCATGAACCTTCCCCTGATCTGGCGATTCTTCTTCACTTTAAAATCATCAATCATAAATCATGTAAGGCAAGCCGACTCCATCGCATATGCATGCATCTGTCGATCGAAGCTAACGCCCTCACTTGGAGACTACACATGCAAAGAAAAAATCTCAATCGCTTGGGTCATGCATGCGCCGTTCCATAATCAACTCCCTGCACTTTATTTTTATTTTCTTTTTGATTTTGCGGTTTGGATGAAATGGCCATGCGCTTACAGACGGGGCTGCTCGCGCTTCCATCCGGCCTCTTCGGCGATGAGCTCCGCAGCACGCTCACCAATGGCCAACACAGTCAACATGGGGTTGATAGTGGGCATCTCAGGGAAGACACCGGCATCGGCGATACGAACGTTCTTCAGGCCACGGACCTTCAGCTTGGGGTCGACGACGGCCATGGGGTCGCGAGTCAAGTTACCCATCTTGGTAGTACCAGCGGGGTGGTAGACGGTGTGGGCAACACGACGACCATACTCGGAGAGCTCCTCGTCGGTCTGCACGTTGGGGCCGGGGGCAACCTCACGCTTGATCCAATCCTTGAAGGGCGACTGCTTGGCAACCTCACGAGCCGCCTTGAGACCAGCCACGATGGTAGCGGCATCATAGCCCTCGGGGTCAGTGAAGTAACGGAAGTCCAGGGCCGGCTTGACGCTGGGGTCGGCCGAGGTCAGGTAGATACGACCGCGGGAGCGAGGACGAGGGATGTTGGGGGTCATGCAGAAGGCATCGACCGGAGTGTCGTAACCCAGACGCTCGGTGTTCAAGCAGAAGGGGATCTGGTAGCAGTGCATCATGATGTCGGCAGCACGGCCGTCGAAGCCATTGGCGTTGGGCAGCTCACGACGCAGGAAGATACCAGCGTCAGAGTCCATGGTGGTCTGGTTGGGGGGAACGGGGCGGTTGAGCTCCCAGATGATGATACTCTCGGGGTGGTCGAGGAGGTTCTCACCCACACCGGGGATATCCTTCACGACGGGAATTCCCAGGCCAGACAGCTGCTCGCGAGGTCCCAGGCCAGACAGCATCATCAGGCGGGGGGTGTCAACGGCACCAGCGCACAGGATGGTCTCCTTCTTGGCGCGCAGGGTGTGCTTGGCGCCCGACTGCAGGGTCACATCAACACCGGTCACAGAGTCTCCGTCAACATTGACGCGGGAAACCCAGGCATTGGTGAGGATAGTCAGGTTAGGACGCTTCTCCTCGCCACGAAGGATGGGGTGGATATAAGCGACACTGGCGCTGCTGCGACGACCGTCATCGGGGTTGTAAGAGACGGAGAAAAAACCGACACCCTCGGTCAGTTCACCCTTGGAGCGAATCTCCTTGTTGAAGTCTTCGATAACGGGGATGTTCATGGCGGATGAGCAAGCCTGAACCCAGTCCTTGCACAGCTGGTTGCGGTGACGGTTGTGGACGGGCTGAACGGTGTTGCGCAGGTTGTCCAGAACGCGAGTGAAGGTCTCGAAAGACCAGCCAGTGCAGCCGGCCTGCTCCCATCTCTTGCAGTCGTATTCGAAGGGACGGAAAGAGATCAGGGTGTTGTGGCTGGAGCAACCGCCCAGAACCTTCGCGCGGGAGTGACGGATGTAGCTGTTACCTGTAGAGTAGAATAGGGCATGAGAAGGATGATCTGCGATTGATGGTTGTTCGGATGCAAGGAGAGGGGTTTCACAACATACCCATGGGCTGTTCAACGGTGGGGTAGTCGTAGTCCAACTCGCCGCCAAGCAGGTTGAGCCACTCCTTCAGCTTGAGCACGCGATCATCCATGAAGTCGCTGGGGCCACCCTCGATGATGAGGATGCGCTTGTTGGGCAGGTATTCAGCCAGACGACTGGCGATGACACAGCCAGCTGTGCCACCTCCGACGATGACATAGTCGTAGCTGTTGACATCGCTAGCGGGGAATTCGTTTGTGGTGGCCATTTTGAAAGATGAAGATAAGGGGATGTAAATTACTTTGATGCAGGGGAGATCAGAAAAAGAGAGGAGATTATGGGAGAAGAGGGGAAGAGGGATAAGAGATAAGGATGAGGAGAAGAAGAGGGACGCGCGATGGAGAGAGGAAAAAGAAGTAGTAAAAAGAGGGAAAGAGAAGTTGGGAAAGATGAGATTGGGGATTTTTAAATTTTGCAGGACAAGCAAGAGATGCGGTGGTTTCTGAGGCTGAACCGTCAGGCCATCCAATCCATCCATTCATCCATTCACTTCCCTATCTTTCTGGATTCCTTATGCTGTTTGACCTCGTCTTGTTCCTTTCTCACTCGTTTTTCTCACCATTCTTTCCCTTTTCTGCCGGGTGGGTCTTCTTCTAAACCCATTCCGGAGAGAAACAGGACCCACACCTTTACTCCACCGCATCTTTTTTTCAATCAATCTTGGCTTCTGAGTGGTGGACCAGAGATTTGGTGGGTCTATTAGTCAAAGCCAAGACTCACGGCAAAGGCGGAACAAAGTTCTTAACCAAAAGTTTTTATCTTTGGTCAGTTTCATGATGCGTAAGCGCTTTGGCATGCCAAAACTGTTACGTGATCTACTAATCCCCCGAATTGTTACTCAATCTTCCCCAAGATTTAGCCAGGTGTTCATCAGATGACCCGGTCTTGTACTACGTCTTAGTATAGAAGGATACATCTAGGTATGGGGGAACAAGAGGTAGGACCGCAGAATCAGCGGAACAGCAAGTTGCCACGGTGAAGTTCCGAAGTCTGCCCGTCGTGGATGGTAACCGGGCGGGCACTCCACACGAGATCCAAACACTAGGACACGCCACGATCCCGCCTACTAGTTGGGCGCTAACCAACGGTTATTTCCATCGGAGATGCAGGGCCGAAGCGAATCCCGGGATCGAATTGCCTGCTTTGGTGCAAAAGTTGGAACAAGTTGAGGGGAGGAAAGCAGCGATAGGGAGAGAGGGAGAGGGAAAGGGAGAGAAAAAGGCTGGGCCTGTATACAGATACCGCATTGAGCCATAGCTTACTGAGTACTCAACTTATATCACCTGCCAGTAAGTATCTAATAGATCTCCTACCTGGATTTTCATAAACAGAAACCCATCCCGGCGACCTACTGTGGAAGAGGTCCTCTTATCAATCCAAGAGATTCGCCAGACTTCTGTAGTTCAGACTAAGTAGTAAGTATTTATCTCCCCAAATCTACCAAGTTAAATCAAGAAGATAAAGCCGAGGTGGGAAAATAATGATGAATAAAAGTAAAAAGGAAAAAGAAAAGAAAAAGGATCGCCGCCTGCCGGATTACATCATCGGACATTCCAGCAAATCATCGGGTTGGCGGTGTAGCCATGAAGTACTGTTTTCGGCTTAGGCGCTTCGCCGAGGTACCTGATCTGTACATTAATGCTTCTCTTACTTTCTAATACTTTTTGAAAACATCTCTTTTTTTCCCCTCCCCTCACTTTTATCATATCTATCTCTATCCCCTCTGAACCTTTTTTGACTCCCCGTTCTTTTCCATTCAGTGGTTCTACAGTCCACTTCATTGACTCTCTTTTCTCCTCCCCTCTCTATCATCTCTCGCACACCCTTCCAACCATGTCCCTCCCGTTCCCTACGCGCCAACTCTACTATGATGGCAAGGTCCAGCCCGCCACTTCCGGCAAGACTTTCCAAACCATCAACCCTTCCAACGCTACCCCACTGGCCGATATTCAAGTCGCCGCTCACGCCGATGTAGACTCGGCCATCGCCGCTGCCGACCGGGCATTCCCATCCTGGTCTCAAACTCCTGCTATCGCTCGTGCCCGCATCCTCCAGAAAGCCGCTGCCCTTCTGCGTGAGCGCAATGATGAAATTGCTCGTTTTGAAACTCTCGATTCCGGAAAGGCTTACACGGAGACGAGTACCGTGGATGTGGTCACTGGTGCCGATGTCCTGGAGTACTATGCGAACTTGGTTGGTGGCGGTGGTCTGAATGGCGAGACCACCCAGTTGAGGGAAGATGCTTGGGTATACACAAAGAAGGCCCCGTTGGGTGTCTGCGCGGGTATCGGCGCATGGAATTACCCTATCCAAATGTAAGAACAACTTCCTTTCCTTCTGAATCTTGATAGAACCCTTTTCCAATCAGGTTTTCGAGTGTTCAATGGGATTCTGACAAACCATATACAGTGCGCTGTGGAAATCCGCTCCATGCTTGGCTGCTGGAAACACCATGGTCTACAAACCGAGTGAATTCACCCCGCTCCACGCTCAGACGTTGGCCCAGATCTACACGGAAGCTGGTCTTCCCGCAGGTGTCTTCAACGTTGTGTATGGTGCAGGCGACGTGGGCGCCTACCTGACTGCTCACCCCACGATTGCCAAGGTTTCTTTCACAGGCCAGGTGTCCACCGGAATGAAAGTCGCTGGTTCTGCTGCCGGCAACATGAAATACGTGACCATGGAGCTTGGAGGCAAGAGCCCCCTCATTGTTCTTCCTGACGCCGAATTGGATAATGCCGTGGATGGTGCGATGATGGCCAACTTTTATAGCACTGGCCAGGTCTGTACCAACGGCACTCGCGTTTTTGTTCCCTCGAGCATGAAGGCTGCTTTCGAAAAGCGCCTCCTGGAGAAGATGCAGTACATCCGCCCCGGACCTCTGTTTGATGAGGCCACCAACATGGGGCCCCTGAGCTCAGGCATCCACATGGAGAAGGTGGCCTCCTACATCCGTCACGGAATCGAGACGGACAAGGCCACCCTTCTGTATGGTGGGTTGGGCAAGCCGCAAGTTCCCAAGGACTTGGAGAGCGGATACTGGGTCCGACCCACTGTCTTTACTGACTGCACGGATGACATGCGCATCGTCAAGGAGGAGATTTTTGGTCCTGTCATGTCTATTCTCTCCTACGAGACTGTCGAGGAGGCGGTGAAGCGGGCAAACACCACCGAGCTGGGCCTGGCTGCGGGTGTCTTCACCAAGGACCTTAACCTGGCCCACCGTGTCATCGATCAACTGCAGGCTGGTATCACCTGGATCAACAGCTGGGGCGAGAGTCCGGCCGAGATGGCTGTCGGAGGCTGGAAGAACAGCGGTGTGGGTGTTGAAAACGGTCGTCGCGGCATTGAGGCCTGGGTGAGGAACAAGAGCACCCTGGTGGACATGAACGGCTCCGTCGCCACCGTTTTTGCTAAACTGTAAATGAAGTATGTTTAATGACCCGTCTATATATATATGTCTGGATGTCTATAGGAAAAGATGAATAAGAAGTACATATATCTATCGAACAGAGCTGGGAATGTTACTATGCGAATAGTCAGTGTGCTGGTTGTATTCGCATACTAGTAGTACCAGTATCACTTACTGACTAGTATCTTTTCGTAACCCCCACTTTGTAACGGGACGATACCCCTAACGATCAGACAACATACCGATGTATATATAACATGTCATTCATTTGTCTTTTTTGTACAGTCTCGGCCAATCTATGTTCGTTCAGCAATTAAAACGCCATGTAAATCCATCTAGTATTTTTCCGGGCACAAGAATTTCCCAATGCATGACCGCAAAGAGACAGCACGTCTAGCTATCAATTTCGCGAGATGGATGCCAACCGAAAGAATAAACAAAATGAGTCTCAAGCAAATGACTCGCGCAATCTACGATTCAATCTTATCCACCCCTGGCCACCATCTACCAACATTCCCAAGCCGGTCGAATACTGCCCTCGGAGTAGAATCTCTCACGACCTTTCCCCCCCTTCAATGCGATGCAACCCGTGATCCCATGTGATCAAAGAACATGTCTCCCTTCAGAGTCGTATCCAGCCCTCCAATCGCCGAGTCCACCATACGTGAAGACATGCTGTCCGGTGTGAGTTCCTCATCCTCTACCGATGTGTTGAGTTCTGTGTTGATTCGGAGGTCCTTGGGTGCTTTCTGAGGAGGGATGTGCGACGGCTGAAGTTTTCCGACACCCACTGGGGCAGGAACGTATGTCCTGGGTCTGTAGACAAGAGGTGGACCCTGAGTACGTGCATCTGTGCCGGATTGTTCGATTGATTCGAAATAGCGGACAGTCTTGACCTTCAGCTCCAGAGTTGCATCTCGGTCGCAGACAATCAGCGCATATGGGTGTAGCTGCAGCGCCGAGAGTGTCCACATGTGGTTGATGCCGCCTTCCAGGCCTTTCTCCACAGCAAGAGCCTTGTGAGCACCGGTAGCCACGATGACAACTTCGCGAGCATCCATGATAGTCTGAATACCCACGGTAAGTGACCTCCGCGGCACCAAGTCCAAGTCATTGCCAAAGAACCGCGAGTTAGCCAAGATTGTGTCATATGCCAGGGTCTTGACACGAGTACGACTGCTCAAAGAGGAGCCTGGTTCGTTGAAAGCGATATGCCCGTCTGGACCCACACCACCCAGGAAGAGCTCAATACCGCCATAGCGAGCAATTCGCGCCTCAAAGGACGAACACTCAGCCGCGAGATCGGGTGCGTTTCCGTCGAGTATATTGATATTCTGGGGCGGAATATCCACGTGGGAGAAGAAGTGTTTGTACATAAAGCTGTGGTAGGACTCCGGATGGTCACGAGGCAGTCCAACATATTCGTCCTACTTTGGTTTAGCAAATTAAACCCTGCTTGAATAAGGGGCTCCGAAGTCTTACCATATTGAATGTTACGACATTTTTGAACGAGATATCACCGTCCCTGTGCCGGCGCACCAGAGTTTTATAGATTATCTCAGGGCTACTACCGGTCGGGAGCCCCAGCACAAAGGGGCGGTCTTCACTGGGCTTAAATGACTTTATGCGACCTAGAACAACACCGTTAGCAAGTGGACGGATATGGCAGAGAAATTAAATGTTTTGTAGAAGCATGAAGAATACGATAAAAACACGATGGGTCTCTGGAAGACATACTGATGATGTAATCTGCAATGTATTCTGAAGCTTCAAGGCTAGTCTCCCTAATAATTACTCTCCTAAAGAAGGACATTAGTTTTAATCAATGTAGAAAAGGCGCTTATCGGGGACGGATGTCATACATGATGGAAGAAATCCGAAGATGGGAATACTACTACGTCACTGATAAGGATGGAGGGGCGATAACAATGAAGGGTGTCACAAAAGCGAGGACAAAGAAATGGAATGTAAAATGGGCAATAGATGTGTGATGAGAATATATGAATGAGGATGAAGAAGGTCAAAGGTAAGAAGATGAGAAGAAGGAGAAGGAGGACTGAAAGGGGAGAGGTGGTAGAGAAGTGGTTGGAGGGAAATGGATATTTTCTGAGGGATGCAAAGAGGAAAAGAAGAAGAAGAATGAGGCAGGGTACCGTTGGGAGGTTAATAATGATTGTTAGACCGGCAACTCCATCCCAACCATGGCTCTGTTACAGTACAAGTTCCCATTCTATCCGGTAGGTCTGGATCGATCGACCATGTGGAGTGTGACAGAATGATACATGGACTTGCTGGACCTTCCCTCAGACCGTGTCATAGTCGGGTACTACTCCTCCTACTAGTACTACTAGTAGACTTTCAAAGTGAGATCTACATCGAGTCAACGCCGAGATCACCATAAAGGTAGGTGATGACGACGACCTCGCCGCTATGATACACCCAAAGAGTACATTTTGAGTGAGGGAAAGGGTTTTTCTTTGCTCATGAAATTGCGTGGGCCGAAAATTGTTCACCCCAGTGTATATTCCCAGGTATCAGGTTGGTAGGCAAGTAGCTGTCCGATGACGCAGCACTTTCCAGTACTGGTAATTTCATCATTTTATCTTATTTTATCGATATGTCATTAGTAGTACTTACTTACTATGACTCCTATGAGGCTGCCAATCAGAGTACTGCATTAGCATCAAGGCAGCTGCAAAAGAACCTGAACGGGTTAGCCGAGAGACAGGGAGGTAAAAAAA